>NC_052074.1:25296945-25649445 GCF_015852505.1 Tachyglossus aculeatus | reverse complement strand
AGAGACACACACCACCAACAACAACAACAGAGGGGAGGGGATGGGCCGAGGCGGGCAGAAAAGTTATTATTATTATTATTATTATTATTATTATTATTATTATTAAAGTTGAGGCTCAAGGGTTTTTTCACTTGATGATGATGATGGCATTTATTAAGCGCTTACTATGTGCAAAGCACTGTTCTAAGCGCTGGGGTGGATACAAGGTGATCAGGTTGCCCCACGGGGGGCTCACAGTCTTCATCCCCATTTTACAGAGGAGGTAACTGAGGCCCAGAGAAGCGAAGTGACTTGCCCAAAGTCACACGGCTGACAAGTGGCAGAGCCGGGATTTGAACCCACGACCTCTGACTCCAAAGCCCGGGCTCTTTCCACTGAGCCACGCTGCTTCCCCACGTTAGGGGCCCGGGCCCCAGTCTGGAGTCACACCATGAGAAGCGTTGTGGCTCCGTGGAGAGAACACGGGCTTGGGAGTCAGGGGTCGTGGGTTCTAATAATAAGAATGATAGGGTTTATTAAAAGCTTGCTCACACTATGAGAAGCGTTGTGGCTCCGTGGAGAGAACACGGGCTAGAGAAGAAGCAGCATGGCTCAGTGGAAATCAATCAATCAATCAATCGTATTTATTGAGCGCTTACTGTGTGCAGAGCACTGTACTAAGCGCTTGGGAAGTCCAAGTTGGCAACATAGAGAGACGGTCCCTACCCAACAGTGGGCTCACAGCCTGGGCTCTGGAGTCAGAAGTCATGGGTTCCAATCCCGGCTCTGCCAATTGCCAACTGTGTGACTTTGGGCAAGTCACTTCACTTCTCTGGGCCTCAGTTACCTCATCTGTGAAATGGGGATGAAGACTGTGAGCCCCCTGTGGCACAACCTGATCACCTTGTAACCTCCCCAGAGCTTAGAACAGTGCTTTGCACACAGTAAGCGCTTAATAAATGCTATCATTATTATTATTATTACTAGTAGGAGTCAGGGGTCGTGGGTTCCAATAATAATAATGATAGCATTTATTAAGCGCTTACTATGTGCAAGGCACTGTTCTAAGCGCTGGGGCACTGTTCTAATCCCGCCTCCGCCCCTTGTCAGCTGTGTGACTCTGGGCAAGTCACTTCAACTTCTCTAGGCCTCAGTTCCCCATCTATAAAAATGGGGGTGAAGACCGTGAGCCCCACCTGGGACAACCTGATTACCTTGTATCTCCCCCAGCGCTTAGAAAAGTGCTTGGCACCTAGTAAGCGCTTAAATACCATAATTATTATTATTATCCACCTCCCCAATATACCCCAATGGGGCAAGGCAGAACAGAGCCACAGAACTTCATCTCCTTCAGAAGCAGCGTGGCTCAGTGGAAAGAGCCCGGGCTTTGGAGTTAGAGGTCACGGGGTCAAATCCCGGCTCTGCCAACTGTCAGCTGGGTGACTTTGGGCAAGTCACTTCACTTCTCTGGGCCTCAGTTACCTCATCTGTCAAATGGGGATTAAGACTGTGAGCCCCCCGGGGGACAACTTGATCACCTTGTCACCTCCCCAGCACTTAGAACAGTGCTTTGCACATAGTAAGCGCTTAACAAATACCATCATCATTATTATTATGGGGGTGAAACCGCCACTTGTCAGCTGTGTGACTTTGGACAAGTCACTTCTCTGTGCCTCAGTTCCCTCATCTGTAAAATGGAGATGAAGACTGAGCTCCATGTGGGACAACCTGATAACCTTGTATCAATCAATCAATCAATCGTATTTATTGAGCGCTTACTATGTGCAGAGCACTGTACTAAGCGCTTGGGAAGTACAAATTGGCAACACATACCCCAGCGCTTAAAACGGTGCTTGGCACATAGTAAGTGCTTAACAAATAGTGAGCGCTTAACAAATACCATCATTAGTATTAAAAGGAGAGCGATCTGATCGACAACGGATCCATCTGGCTCCGTAACATGGGGAAAAGCTGGAAAAGATGGCTTGGGAGTCAGAGGTCATATGTTCTAATCCCCGCTCTGCTACTCGTCAGCTGTGTGACTTTGGGCAAGTCACTTCACTGGGCCTCAGTTACCTCACCTGTAAAATGGGGATGAAGACTGTGAGCCCCAAATGGGACAACCTGGTTACCTTGTATCCCCCCCCAGAGCTTAGAACAGTGCTTGGCACATAGTAAGAGCTTGACAAATGCCATCATCATCATCATCTTTGTGACAGGCAGCTGAAACCATTGTGCGAGTGGGGGAGGACCTGACCCGAAAGAAGAAATCCCCCTCTGCCCTACCCACTTCTCCTCCCGTCTTTATATATTGCCAACTTGTGCTTCCCAAGCGCTTAGTGCAGTGCTCTGCACACAGTAAGCGCTCAATAAATACGATTGAACGAATGAATGAACGAACGTGTGTCTGTACATATTACTCTATTTTATTAATCATGTGTATATAGCTATAATTACATTTATCCTGATGGTATAAATCTACACCTGTCTACTTGTTTTGTTGTCTGTCTCCCCCTTCTCATTCATTCATTCATTCATTCATTCATTCAATTCTCGACTGTGCGCCCGTTGTTGGGGAGGGACCGTCTCTAGCTGTTGCCGAATTGTGCTTTCCAAGCGCTTAGTCCAGTGCTCTGCACACAGTAAGCGCTCAGTAAATGCGATTGAATGAATGAATGAACGTGTGTCTGGACATATTACTCTATTTTATTAATCATGTGTATATAGCTATAATTATATTTATCCTGATGGCATAAATCTACACCTGTCGACTTGTTTTGTTGTCTGTCTCCCCCTTCTCGACCGTGAGCCCGTCGTCGGGGAGGGCCCGGCTCTAGCTGTTGCCGAATTGTGCTTTCCAAGCGCTTAGTCCAGTGCTCCGCACACAGTCGGCGCTTCAGAAAGACGGATGAATGAATGAGCCCGTTGTTGGGGACGGACCGTCTCCTTTTCCGAGCAAGCGCTTAGTCCAGTGCTCCGCGCACAGTCGTAAGCGCTCCACAAAGACCGCGGGAGGAAGGGAGGAAAGAAAGTGGGCAAGGCGAGGCGTGTTGCTCTTGGGTGAGGGAGGAGAGAGGGCACAGCTGAGGTGGTGGGCGGGGCACGGGGAGGGCGAAGAGGACTAAGGGGAGCAGGGGGAGGACACAGGGGACTAAGGGGAGCAGGGGGAGGATGAAGAGGGGCAGGGGGAGGACGAAGAAGACTAAGAGGGGCAGGGGGAGGATGAAGAGGAGCAGAGGGAGGCCGAAGAGGAGCAGAGGGAGGCCGAAGAGGGGCAGGGGGAGGCCGAAGAGGGGCAGGGGGAGGCCGAAGAGGGGCAGGGGGAGGACTAAGAGGAGCAAGGGGAGGATGAAGGGGAGCAGGGGGAGGACATAGAGGACTAAGAGGAGCAGGGGGAGGATGAAGAGGGGCAGGGGGAGGCCGAAGGGGACTAAAAGAGGAGCAGGGGGAGGATGAAGAGGGGCAGGGGGAGGACGAAGAGGACTAAGAGGAGCAGGGGGAGCATGAAGAGGGGCAGAGGGAGGCCGGAGAGGGGCAGAGGGAGGACAGAGAGGACTAAGAGGAGGAGGGGGAGGATGAAGAGGAGCAGGGGGAGGCCGAAGGGGACTAAGAGGAGCAGGGGGAGGACGAAGAGGAGCAGGGGGAGGACGAAGAGGAGCAGGGAGAGGATGAAGAGGGGCCAGGGGGAGGATGGAGAGGGGCAGGGGGAGGATGGAGAGGGGCAGGGGGAGGACATAGAGGACTAAGAGGGGCCAGGGGGAGGATGGAGAGGGGCAGGGGGAGGATATAGAGGACTAAGAGGAGCAGGGGGAGGATGAAGAGGGGCAGGGGGAGGACAGAGAGGCCTAAGAGGAGGAGGGGGAGGATGAAGAGGAGCAGGGGGAGGCCGAAGGGGACTAAGAGGAGCAGGGGGAGGACGAAGAGGAGCAGGGGGAGGACGAAGAGGAGCAGGGGGAGGACGAAGAGGAGCAGGGGGAGGATGAAGAGGGGCCAGGGGGAGGATGGAGAGGGGCAGGGGGAGGCCGAAGAGGGCTAAGAGGAGCAGGGGGAGGATGAAGAGGGGCAGGGGGAGGCCGAAGAGGGGCAGGGGGAGGACACAGAGGCCTAAGAGGAGGAGGGGGAGGATGAAGAGGAGCAGGGGGAGGCCGAAGGGGACTAAGAGGAGCAGGGGGAGGACGAAGAGGATCAGGGGGAGGACGAAGAGGGGCCAGGGGGAGGACGGAGAGGGGCAGGGGGAGGATGAAGAGGGGCCAGGGGGAGGATGGAGAGGGGCAGGGGGAGGCCGAAGAGGACTAAGAGGAGCAGGGGGAGGATGAAGAGGAGCAGGGGGAGGATGAAGGGGAGCAGGGGGAGGCCGGAGAGGGGCAGGGGGAGGACATAGAGGACTAAGAGGGGCAGGGGGAGGATGAAGAGGACTAAGGGGAGCAGGGGGAGGACAAAGAGGGGCAGGGGGAGGATGAAGAGGACTAAGGGGAAGATGAAACATACATATTTATTACTCTATTTATCTATTTATTTATTTATTTTACTTGTACATTTCTATCCTACTTATTTTATTTTGTTGGTATGTTTGGTTCTGTTCTCTGTCTCCCCCTTTGAGACTGTGAGCCCACTGTTGGGTAGGGACTGTCTCTATGTGATGCCAATTTGTACTTCCCAAGCGCTTAGTACAGTGCTCTGCACATAGTAAGCGCTCAATAAATACGATTGATTGATTGATTGATTGATGAAGAGGACTAAGAGGAGCAAGGGGACGACGAAGAGGAGCAGGGGGAGGATGAAGAGGAGCAGGGGGAGGCCGAAGAGGACTAAGAGGAGCAGGGGGAGGCCGAAGAGGAGCGGGGGGGGGGGGGGGACTTAGAGAGGGAGTCCGAAGAGGGTCAGGGGGAGTCCGAAGGGGGCGGCCGTTGGGGCTGCTTTCTTCCGGGGGCGGAGGGGGGCGGGGGGACGGTCCCGAGCCGGGCCGGGCCGGGCGGGGCGGGGCTGGGGGTCTGAGGGCCCCGGGGGACCCTCGGGCCGCCCCGAAAACGGGAAACGGCGCCCGCCCGTCTGTCCGCCCGCCCGCGGCCCCTTCCCTTCCGGGCCCTTACCTCAGGGACGAGGCCGAGGCGGAGGAGGAGGAGGAGGCCGAGGCGTCGTCGGCGGCGGCGGCGGCGCCTGGTCCGTCAGCTGAGGCGGCTCGGGCTCCGTCGGCCCGTCACGCCCGTCAATCACCCGACACGGACGCGCCCCCCGCCCGGCCGCCAGTGACGTCACCCGGGAAGCCACGCCCCCTCCCCGGATGCCCACGCCCCCTCGTCCTCCTCCCTTCAGAGCCCAGAACGGTCTGGGACGTCGGTCGGAAAGCCCCGCCCCGCCCCGCCCTCCCCGCGATGGCCACGCCCCCTCCCCGTCGGAGAGCCCGAGCCCGTCTGTGACGTCACCCGGAAAGTCCCGCCCCTCTCCGAGGTGGCCACGCCCCCTCCCCCCCCCCAGGAGAGCCCAGTCATTCATTCGATCGCATTCACTGAGCGCTTACTGTGCGCGGAGCACCGCACTAAGCGCTTGGGATGCACAAATCGGCAACAGAGACGGCCCCTACCCAACAACGGGCTCACGGTCCCGTCCAAGACGTCGCCCGGCAAGCCCCGCCCCTCCCCTCCCGAGCTGGCCACGCCCCTTCCCTGGAGAACCCATCCACATCCATGACGTCACCAACAGGCCCCGCCCCTACCACGAGGCCCCGCCCCCAGTAGAGCTCAGCCAATCAGGACGCCCGATCCGGCCACGCCCCTTCCCCGCCTCCCTTCAGAGAACCCAGTGACGTCACCCGGAAAGCCCCGCCCCCGAGGTGACCCCGCCCCTTTCCCCGGAGAGCCCGACCACACCCACAACGTCACAAACAAGCCCCGCCCCCCCCACGAGGCCCCGCCCCTACGAGCGCTCAGCCAATCAGCACGCCCGATCGGCCTCTCCCCTTCCCCCGCCTCTCAGGAGAACCTAGTCACGTCCGTGACGTCATCCGGAAAGCCCCGCCCCTCCAGATATGGCCACGCCCCTTTCCACGGAGAGCCTAACCCCGCCCATGACGTTGCCAAAACGAGCCCCGCCCCCCTGCGAGGCCCCGCCCCCTGGGGCGCTCAGCCAATCAGGACGCCCGATCCGGCTCGCCGCCGGCCAATGGGACGGGCCGCTCTCCCCAGCTGAGAACGCACAAACACTGCGGCCACGTGAACCGATCTCTTAAAGGGGAAGGCGCCCCTTTCTTAGGGAAACTAAAGTGGTTTGGGGGGAGCAGAGTGAAGACTGCAGCGTGTCCAGATTTAGGGAGGCCGCTCCCGCTTTAAAAACAGGCTCCCAAAATGCGCTCCGCTAAAGAAAACGTGAAAATGGGCCCTGCAAATTTCTAATAATAATTGTGCTATTTGTTAAACGCTTACTATGCGCCAGGCACTGTACTAAACACTGGGGTGGACAAAGGCAAATCGGATTGGATGCAGTCCCTGCCCCAAGTGGGGCCCACAGTCTCAATCCCCGTTTTACAGATGAGGTAACTGAGTCCCAGAGAAGTGAGGTGACTTGCCCAAGGTCGCACAGCAGACAAGAATAATAATAATAATGGCATTTGTTAAGCGTTTACTATATGCCAAGCACTGTTCTATGCGCTGGGGAGGTTACAAGGTGATCAGGTTGTCCCACAGGGGGCTCACAGTCTTCATCCCCATTTTACAGCTGAGGGAACGGAGGCACAGAGAATCAATCAATCAGTCGTATTTATTGAGCGCTTACTGTGTGCAGAGCACTGTACTAAGCGCTTGGGAAGTGCAAGTTGGCAACATATAGAGACAGTCCCTACCCAACAGTGGGCTCACAGTCTAAAAGAGAAGTGAAGTGACTTGCCCAAAGTCACACAGCTGACAATTGTCGGAGCTGGGATTTGAACCCATGACCTCTGACTCTGAAGCCCATGCTCCTTCCACTGAGCCACACTGCTTCTCTAATAAAAATTGTGCTATTTGTTAAGTGCTTACTATGCGCCAGGCACTGTACTAAACACTGGGGTGGACAAAGGTAAATAGGATTGGACACAGTCCCTGCCCCAAGTGGGGCCCATAGTCTCAATCCCAGTTTTACAGATGAGGTAACTGAGTCCCAGAGAAGTGAGGTGACTTGCCCAAGGTCGCACATCAGACAAGAATAATAATAATAATAATAATAATAATGGCATTTGTTAAGCGTTTACTATATGCCAAGCACTGTTCTGTGCGCTGGGGAGGTTACAAGGTGATCAGGTTGTCCCACAGGGGGCTCACAGTCTTCATCCCCATTTTACAGGTGAGGGAACGGAGGCACAGAGAATCAATCAATCAGTCGTATTTATTGAGCGCTTACTGTGTGCAGAGCACTGTACTAAGCGCTTGGGAAGTGCAAGTTGGCAACATATAGAGACAGTCCCTACCCAACAGTGGGCTCACAGTCTAAAAGAGAAGTGAAGTGACTTGCCCAAAGTCACACAGCTGACAATTGTCGGAGCTGGGATTTGAACCCATGACCTCTGACTCTGAAGCCCATGCTCCTTCCACTGAGCCACACTGCTTCTCTAATAAAAATTGTGCTATTTGTTAAGTGCTTACTATGCGCCAGGCACTGTACTAAACACTGGGGTGGACAAAGGTAAATAGGATTGGACACAGTCCCTGCCCCAAGTGGGGCCCACAGTCTCAATCCCCGTTTTACAGATGAGGTAACTGAGTCCCAGAGAAGTGAGGTGACTTGCCCAAAGTTGCACAGCAGAAAGTAATAATAATAATAATAATAATAACATTTGTTAAGCGTTTACTATATGCCAAGCACTGTTCTAAGCACTGGGGGGATACAAGGCAATCAGATTGTCCCACATGGGGCTCACAGTCTTAATCCCCATTTTACAGATGAGGGAACGGAGGCACAGAGAAGTGAAGTGACTTGCCCAAAGTCACACAGCTGACAAGTGGCAGAGCTGGGATTAGAACTCATGACCTCTGACTCCCAAGCCCGGGCTCTTTCCTCTGAGCCACACTGTTTATCCAGAGTCAGGATTAGAACCCATGACCTTCTGATGCCCAGGCTCGTGCTCTATCCGCTGCGCCATGCCGCTCCTCTAATAATAATTATGGCATTCGTTAAGCTCTTACTATGTGCCAGGCACTGTACTAAGCGCTGGGGTGGATTCAAGCAAATCCAGTCGGACACAGCCCCTGCCCCACATGGGGCTCACAGTCTCAATCCCCATTTTACAGTGGAGGTAACTGAGGCCCAGAGAAGGGAAGTGACTCACCCAAGGTCATCCAGCAAACAAGTGGCAGAGCTGGGATTAGAACCCAAGATTTTCTGAGTCCCAGATTTGTGCTGCATCCCCTGCACCACGCTGCTGCGCACACAATTAATAATAATGATAATTATGGTATTTGTTAAGCACTTACAATGTGCCGAGCACTGTTCTAAGCACTGGATTAAGTGCAAGGTAATCAGGTTGTCCCACATGGGGCTCACAGTCTTAATCCCCATTTTTCAGATGAGGGAACTGAGGCACCGAAAAGTTAAGGGGTTTGGGCATCAGAAGGACCTGGGCTCTAATTCCAGCTCAGACGCTTGCCTGCTGTATGACCCGTGTTGCCAATTTGTACTTCCCAAGCGCTTAGTCCAGTGCTCTGCACACAGTAAGCGCTCAATAAGTACGATTGAATGAATGAATGAATGAATGACCTCAGTTCCCTCATCCGCAAAATGGTGATTAAGAGGGTGAGCCCCATGTGGAAGAGGGGGCTGATTATATAAGAATAATTGTGGCATTTGTAAAGTGCTTACTATGTGCCAGACACAGTACCAAGAGTGGGGTGGATGCAAGGAAATCGGGTTGGACACAGTCCTGTTCATCATCATCATCAATCGTATTTATTGAGCGCTTACTGTGTGCACAGCACTGTACTAAGCGCTTGGGAAGTACAAGTTGGCAACATACAGAGACAGTCCCTACCCAACAGTGGGCTCACAGTCTAAACAGTGGGCTCACAGTTCCACACGGGACTCACGGTCTCAATCCCCATTTTACAGACGAGGGAACTGAGGCAGAGAGGAGTGAAGTGACTCGGCCAAGGTCAGGCAGCAGACACGTGGCAAAGTCAGGATTAGAACCCAGGTCCTTCTGGGTCCCACTGGACCACACTACTTCGGTTTTACTTCATATAAGTATAAATTAGCTACATTCTGGGTAATTTGGGCAAGCACAGGTAGCCAGGTTTGGCTCCAGGACCAATCCCCCATTTTATAAAATTGTTCCCATGAAAAAATTGGCTCTGAATTCGGTTTCAGATTCAGACGCGGCTTTCTGAAACGAATAGCGTGGCGAGTCTGAGGGCAGCCTGTCTCAGTCAATCAATCAATCAGTCGTATTTATTGAGCGCTTACTATGTGCAGAGCACTGTACTAAGAGCTTGGGAAGTCCAAGCTGGCAACATATAGAGACAGTCCCTACCCAACAGTGGGCTCACAGTCTAAAAGGGGGAGACAGAGAACAAAACCAAACGTACTAACAAAATAAAATCAATAGAATAGATCTGTACAAGTAAAATAAATAAATAAATAAATGGAGTAATAAATATGTACAAACGTATAACATCTAGAGACAGTCCCTACCCAACAGTGGGCTCACAGTCTAAAAGGGGGAGACAGAGAACAAAACCAAACGTGCTGACAAAATAAAATCAATAGAATAGATATGTACAAGCAAAATAAATAAATAAATAAATGGAGTAATAAATATGTACAAACATACAACATATAGAGACAGTCCCTACCCAACAGTGGGCTCACAGTCTAAAAGGGGGAGACAGAGAACAAAACCAAACGTACTGACAAAATAAAATCAATAGAATAGATATGTACAAGCAAAATAAATAAATAAATAAATGGAGTAATAAATATGTACAAACATATAACATATAGAGACAGTCCCTACCCAACAGTGGGCTCACAGTCTAAAAGGGGGAGACAGAGAACAAAACCAAACGTACTAACAAAATAAAATCAATAGAATAGATAAGTACAAGTAAAATAAATAAATAAATAAATGGAGTAATAAATATGTACAAACGTACAACATATAGAGACAGTCCCTACCCAACAGTGGGCTCACAGTCTAAAAGGGGGAGACAGAGAACAAAACCAAACGTACTAACAAAATAAAATAAATAGAATAGATATGTACGAGTAAAATAAATAAATAAATAAATGGAGTAATATGTACAAACATATAACATGTAGAGACAGTCCCTACCCAACAGTGGGCTCACAGTCTAAAAGGGGGAGACAGAGAACAAAACCAAACGTACTGACAAAATAAAACCAATAGAATAGATATGTACAAGTAAAATAAATAAATAAATAAATGGAGTAATAAATATGTACAAACATATAACATATAGAGACAGTCCCTACCCAACAGTGGGCTCACAGTCTAAAAGGGGGAGACAGAGAACAAAACCAAACGTACTAACAAAATAAAATAAATAGAATAGATATATACAAGTAAAATAAATAAATAAATAAATGGAGTAATAAATATATACAAACATATACATATATACAGGTGCTGTGGAGAAGGAAACTCTGAAAAGATCTTGGAGAGAGCTTTCTAAGCATCCTCCCTTTCATTAGCTAAACAGTGAATCTACTTTCCGGGGTGGGATGGAAATCAGTCAACTAATCAATGGCGTTTACTGAGTGCTAACTGTGGGCAGAGCACTGTACTAAGCGCTTGGGAGAGTGCATTGCCACCGAGTTGTTAGGAGCCCACTGTTGGGTAGGGACTGTCTCTATATGTTGCCAATTTGTACTTCCCAAGCGCTTAGTACAGTGCTCTGCACATAGTAAGCGCTCAATAAATACGATTGATGATGATGATGATCCCCGATTTCACAGGTGTAAAATTAAGTGGCAGATAAGAGAAGTGACAATAAGGACATGTACATAAATGCTGTGGGGCAGGAATGGGGTGAGTATCAAAAAGTGCTTAAGGAATACAGACACAGTGCATAGGCTTTGCCTAGGCACAGTCAAGAGAGGCAGTCTGGCCTATTGGGTAGATCACAAGCCTGGAAGTAAGAAGGACCTGTGTTCAAATCTGCCTCTGCCACTTGTGGACAGGGTGAGACCTTGGGCAAGTCACTTAACTACTCTGTCCCTCAGTTACCCCCTCTGTAAAATGGGGATTAAGACTGTGAGCCCCACTGTGACCAGCCTGATTAGTTTATATCTGCCCCAGTGCTTAACACAGTGCCTGGCGCGTACGAAGTGCTTAGGAAGCACCATTTAAAAAAAAAAGAAAAGGAGGGAGCGTGAACAGGGTGGGGAAAAGAGAGATTAGTCGGGGAAAGGTCTCTCGGAGAAGATAAAATTTTAGTATGGCTTTGAAGATGGGCAGTAGTGTTATTTTTATACAAAGACTAGATCTGCGCTTTGAAAATAGCGGCAGGGTTAACCTAAGTAGCTGCAAGTGAATTAATTCCCTTTGCCACTGGTCTGAATGGGTTTAATACTACTTGTAAGCCTGTTGTGAGCCTGTTATAGTGTTGTGTGGTACTTTTCCGAAGCACTTAGTGCATTGCTCTACACTCAGTAAGTACTCAATAAATATGATTGATTGACCACGCATCAAGATCTCTGATAATAATGAATAATTCGCTTTGGCGTTAGCTCTCGCCTTGGCTAATAAATAACTAATTATCTATTTTTATACAAAGACTAGATCTACGCTTTAAAAATAGCAGCAGGGTTAACCCAAGTAGCTGCAAGGGAATTAATTCCCTTTGCCACTGGTCTGAATGGGTTTAATACTACTCGTAAGCCTGTTGTGAGCCTGTTATGGTGTTGTGTGGTACTTTTCCGAAGCACTTAGTGCATTGCTCTACACTCAGTAAGTACTCAATAAATATGATTGATTGACCACACATCATGATCTCTGATAATAATGAATAATTCCCTTTGGCATTAGATCTCGCCTTGGCTAATAAATAACTAATTATCTATTTTTATACAAAGACTAGATCTACGCTTTAAAAATAGCGGCAGGGTTAATCTAAGTAGCTGCAAGTGAATTAATTCTCTTTGCCACCGGTCTGAATGGGTTTAATACTACTTGTAAGCCTGTTGTGAGCCTGTTATATTGTTGTGTTGTACTCTTCCGAAGCACTTAGTGCATTGCTCTACACTCAGTAAGTACTCAATAAATATGATTGATTGACCACGCATCATGATCTCTGATAATAATGAATAATTCGCTTTGGCATTAGATCTCGCCTTGGCTAATAAATAACTAATTATCTATTTTTATACAAAGACTAGATCTACGCTTTAAAAATAGCGGCAGGGTTAACCTAAGTAGCTGCAAGTGAATTAATTCCCTTTGCCTCTAGTCTGAATGGGTTTAATACTACTTGTAAGCCTGTTGTGAGCCTGTTATAGTGTTGTGTTGCACTCTTCCGAAGCACTTAGTGCATTGCTCTACACTCAGTAAGTGCTCAATAAATATGATTGATTGACCACGCATCATGATCTCTGATAATAATGAATAATTCGCTTTGGCGTTAGATCTCGCCTTGGCTAATGAATAACTAATTATCTTTGGTTTGATAGACAACAGAAGTCATCAACAAATTCAGGTGCCCAGAAAGGAGTTATTACCTTAATAAAGCCCTGCACCAATGACTTCTATGTGTAATCATCAGTCACTCATTTATTGAGTGACTCAATAAATAGTATAGAAGCAGCGTGGCTCAGTGGAAAGAGCACGTGCTTTGGAGTCAATCAATCAGTCAATCAATCGTATTTATTGAGCATGCAGAGCACTGTACTAAGCACTTGGGAAGTACAAGTTGGCAACATATAGAGACAGTCCCTACCCAACAGTGGGCTCACAGTCTAGAAGAGTCAGAGGTCATGGGTTCAAATCCCGGCTCCGGCAACTGTCAGCTGGGTGACTTTGGGCAAGTCACTTAACTTCTCTGGGCCTCAGTCACCTCATCTGTAAAATGGGGATTAAAACTGTGAGCCCCCGTGGGATAACCTGTTCACCTTGTACGCTTCCCAGCACTTAGAACAGTGCTTTGCACATAGTAAGCGCTTAACAAATACCATCATTATTATTATTATTGAGCACTTACCAGGTACAGAGCACTTTACTAAGCTCTTGGAAGAGTATGAAATAACAATATAACGATACATTCCCTGCTTACAGTCTAGATAAATAAATTACAGATATATATGTAAGTTCTTAGGGCTGGGAAGGGGGATGAATAAAGGGAGCAATTCAGGGCAACGCAGAAGGGAGTTGAAGAAGAGGAAAAAAGAAATTAGTCAGGGAAGGCCTCCTGAAAGAGACACCATTCCTCAGTGCCTATGCGTCAGCCTCAAAATCAAAGCCAAGGAGTGACTCTTCTAATTGTATGTGGCTGAATGCTTTCCATGTTGGTGGTGAATTACCCTTAACATTTCAAGTTGATACAAAAATAAAGATTGCTCAGTTCTTAATTGTTCCACAGGTACACGTGTGAACCAAGAATGAAACGTGTCTTGGGGTCAAGTGGGACAAATCGGCTGTGAAAAAAATATTTATTAGGGCAGCTCTGGGCTGGTTTTCAAATTTGGTTCTGGTTTGAATACCCTTCCCTTGGCTTCAGGCCGATTTGGACGGCTTTCCCCCATTGGTCTACAAGTAGCCCTCTAATGATAATAATAATAATAATAATAATAATAATAATAATAATAATAATAATAATAGTATTTGTTAAGATCTTACTATGTGCCAAGCACTGTTCTAAGGGCTGGGGTTGATACAAGGTAATCAGGTTGTCCCACGTGGGGCTCCCAGTCTTAATCCCCATTTTACAGATGAGGCAACTGGGACACAGAGAAGTTAAGTGACCTGCCCAAAGTCACATAGCTGACAAGTGGCAGAGCCGGGATTAGAACCCAGGACCTCTGACTCCCAAGCCCTCTTCACTGGCAAATCCTCCAAGCCCTTATATTGGTAGTAATATGGTATTTATTTACTGAATGCAAGGCAGCGCAGAAGAGCGGGCCACTAGAATCAATCGAACAAGGATATTTATTGGGCTCTTCGCTGTGTGTGGAGCACTGTACTAAGTAAGCGCTGGGGAGAATACAGCACAACAGAATTGGTGGACATGTTCCCTGGCCACAAGGAGCTTACAGTCGAGAAGCATAAATGAACACCCATCTACTTGAGTAATGCTAAGCCTTCCGTGTATCATGCCCGTGGCAAAGGAAGCCACTGTCAGGGAAAGGAGAGCTGAGCCTGTCTTTGTCAGAGTTGGCTAAAGGGAATAAATCCTATTTATTCACTATATTCTAGCCCCAATTTGCCCCAGGGTTTGCCCCTAGTCAAACATAAGAAATCCCATTCTGGGTCAGACTGAGGGTCCGTCTAACTCAGTATTAGGTCTCCAATAGAGTAGCGTCAAAGAACAATAAGATAAGCCGAGTGATATTTGCCTTTCTGACGTCCTTCCTGATAGTGAAGGATGTACTTCTAATATTGTTTAATGGTATTTGTTAAGCGTTTACTGTGTGCCAAGCCCTGCACTAAGCAATGAGGTAGACACAAGATCTTCTAGACTGTGAGCTCACTCTTCTAGATTGTGAGCCTACTGTTGGGTAGGGACTGTCTCTATATGTTGCCAACTTGTACTTCCCAAGCGCTTAGTTCAGTGCTCTGCACACAGTAAGCGCTCAATAAATATGATTGATTGATTGATTGATTGATAATCAGGTTGGACACAGCCCCTGTCCCACATGGAGCTAAGTCTAAGTAGGAGGGAGATGGGATTGAATCCCTACACTTTATAGATGAGAAAACTGAAGCACAGAGGAGTTAACTGTTACCCAAGGTCACCCAGCAGTCAAGTGGTGGAGATGGGATTATTAGATTATATATGTATGTATGTTTGCATGTATTTATTACTCTATTTATTTATTTATTTTATTTGTACATATTTATTCTCTTTATTTTATTTTGTTAATATGTTTTGTTGTCTGTCTCCCCCTTCTAGACTGTGAGCCTACTGTTGGGTAGGGACCGTCTCTATATGTTGCCAACTTGTACTTCCCAAGCGCTTAGTACAGTGCTCTGCACACTGTAAGCGCTCAATAAACATGATTGAATGAATGAATGAATGAATGAATGAATGAATAAATGAACCCAGATCACCTGACTCCCAAGCCCCAGCTCTTTCTACTAGGAAAAGCCCTTCTCCATAAGCACTGTGGCTTAGTGGAAAGAGCGTGGGCTTGGGAGTCGAAGATGCGGGTTCGAATGCCACCTCCACCACTTGTCTGCTGTGTGATAATGATAATAATGATGGCATTTATTAAGCGCTTACTATGTGCAAAGCACCATTCTAAGCGCTGGGGAGGTTATAAGGTGATTAGGTTGTCCCTCAGGGAGCTCACAGTCTCAATCCCCATTTCACAGATGAGGTAATTGAGGCACAGAGAAGTGAAGTGACTTGCCCGAAGTCACACAGCTGACAAGTGGTGGAGCCGGGGTTTGAACCCATGACCTCTGACTCCAAAGCCCATGCTCTTTCCACTGAGCCACGATCAGCAAGCCACTTAACTTCTCCACGCCTCAGTTACCTCATCTGTAAAATGGGGATTTAGACTGTGAGCCTGATATGGGACAACCTGCTTACCCTGTATCTGCCCCAGAGCTTAGAACAGTGTTTGGCACATAGTCAGTGCTTAAGAAATGCCACAATTATTATTATTATTATTTTTATATCCTGAAGCCCACATAAGAGAAAGGAAACCTGTACTTCCCAAGCGCTTAATACAGTGCTCTGCACACAGTAAGCGCTCAATAAATACAATTGAATGAATGAATGAATGAAACAAGCAGTCCTGGCACAGTTATCTTGGTTACTACAAGAAGCAGAAAGTTTCTCTTATAAGCTTCCAACTCTTTGTGATATTAGAGAGGTTATTATTACCATTTTATTATTAATATTGCATTTATTTGGTCATGGGTTCTAATTCCTACCCCGCCACTTGTCAGCTGTGTGACTTTGGGCAAGTCGCTTAACTTCTCTGTGCCTCAAGTTTCCTCATCTGTAAAATAGGGATGAAGACTGTGAGCCCCACGTGGGACAACCTGATTGCCTTGTATCTACCCCAGGGCTTAGAGCAGTGCTTGACAAATAGTAAGCGCTTAACAAATACCATTTTGATGATGAGGATGATGTGTCAAACACTGTTCTAAGCACTGGGGTAGATACGAGTTAATCAGGCTGGACATTCTCTGCCTTACACGAGTCTCCCAGTCCAAGTAGGAGGGCGAATAGGTATTAAATGGCATGGAGATGGAGAAGAATTTAGGGGAATCATCATCCCCATCTCTATAGATGGGGATTTCTAGACTGTGAGCCCACTGTTGGGTAGGGACCGTCTCTGTGTGTTGCCGACTTGTACTTCCCAAGCGCTTAGTACAGTGCTCTGCACACAGTAAGCACTCAATAAATACGATTGATTGATTATAGCAAATTAAGAGGGTGATTGGGATGTCAGATGGAGGATGGAGGCTGGGGGTAGTATGCATTGAGCAAATCAACATGGCAAAGTGAGAAGCAGCATGGCATAGTGGATAGCACTGGGGTTCTAATCCCAGCTCTGCCACTTGTCAGCTCTGTGACCTTGGGCAAGTCACTTCACTTCTCTGTGCCTCAGTCCCCTCATCTGTAAAATGGGGGTTGAAAGTGCGAGCCCCACATGGGACAGAGACTCTCTCCAACCCGATTTGCCCGTACCCATCCCAGCTCTTAGTACAGTGCCTGGCACATAATAATAATATTATTATTAAGCACTGTTCTAAGCACTTGGGACGATATAACACAAATACGTTCTCTAACCTCAAATAGTTTACGATGTAATTGATCGATTAACTGATTAGGAGGGAAGATAAGGAGCTCAGTTTTAAACATATGGAGGTTGAGGTACCTAATCAATCGGTCAGTCGATGGTATTTAGCCCCCGTGGACTTGACCCCATCTCCCCAACTGGGTAGTTTCAGGGGGATCCTTATGGACATGGTAATGTGCCCCCCTTTCTTGACACCCTTAGGCTTCAACATCCTCTTCTCAAGGCCAGCGTGATTGCCAGAGAGATGACAATCTTGGAGCCCTAGGCCAGGAGATGGGACACACTCTAAGACCCAAGGGATTCTGGGACACAGAGTTTTAGTAATTTGTCTAATAAGCGGATAATAATAATACTAAAACTACATACCTCCTAAACATTCAGGGAAGCAGTGAGGGGGCCCATGCCCTCCCCATCATCTACTCGCCGCCTCGACCACTGGCCCACATCATCCCCCCGGCCTGGAATGCCCTCCCTCCCCACATCCGCCAAGCTAGCCCCCTTCCTCCCTTCAAGGCCCTACTGAGAGCTCACCTCCTCCAGGAGGCCTTCCCAGACTGAGCCCCTTCCTTCCTCTCCGCCTTGTCCCCCTCTCCATCCCCCCGTTTTACCTCCTTCTCTTCCCCACAGCACCTGTATATATGAATATATGTTTGTACGCATTTATTACTCTATTTATTTTACTTGTACATATTTATTCTATTTATTTTATTCTGTTAATATGTTTTGTTTTGTTCACTGTCTCCCCCTTCTAGACTGTGAGCCCACTGTTGGGTAGGGACCGTCTCTATATGTTGCCAACTTGGACTTCCCAAGCGCTTAGTACAGTGCTCTGCACACAGTAAGCGCTCAATAAGTATGATTGAATGAATGAATGAATCTACTCACTCATGCACAGAGGGGAAATTCTAGACTGTGAACCCCACCAGGGACATGGATTGGGTCTGACCTGATTATCTTGTCTCTTTTCCAGTGTTTAGTTCAGTGCTTGGCACTTAGTAGAAGCTTAACAAATGCTCTTCTTCTACTCCTTCCCTTCTCCTTCCTCACCATTCCTTTCCTCATTTTCCCTTCTTCCCCTTCTCCTCCTTTTCCTCCTTCTGCTCCCCTTTTTCCTTCTTTTTCCTTCTTCTCCGTGGAGACCTGGCTCTGAGTGGCTCTTACAAAGGCTCTGATGAGACCAGGCTTCTGTGTGTTGCCAGGGATGACTAGTTTTGCTTCCCCAGATCTTCTTGTGCTTTCCCACAGCACTCCTAAAACCTTCCCCCACCCAATGGATAGAGCATAGGCCTGGAAGTCCGAAGGACATGGGTTCTAATCCCGGCTCCGCCACTTGTCGGCTTTGTGACCTTGGGCAAGTCGTTTTACTTCTTGGTGTCTCAGTTACCTCATCTGTAAGAGGGGGATTAATGCTGTGAGCCCCATGTGGGGCATGGACTGTGTCCAACCTGATTAGCTTGTATCTACTCCAGCACTTAGAACAGTGCCTGGCAAATAGTAGGGGAAGCAGCGTGGCTCAATGGAAAGATCCCGGGCTTTGGAGTCAGAGGTCATGGGTTCAAATCCCGGCTCTGCCGGTTGTCAGCTGTGTGACTTTGGGCACTTCTCTGTGCCTCAGTTACCTCATCTGTAAAACGGGGATTAAGACTGTGAGCCCCCCGTGGGACAACCTGATCACCTTGTAACCTCCCCAGCGCTTAGAACAGTGCACATAGTAAGCACTTAATAAATGCCATCATTATTATTAAATACTAAGTGTTTAACTAATACCATCGTCATCATCACTCCTGCAATAAGTCTCACAGCTATGGGAGGTCTTGGCTGCCATACTCATAGCACAGCTTCATTCCACGTCCGACATCTGGTAAGGGAAGCAGTATGGTCTAGTAGAAAGAACGTGGGCTTGGGAATCAGATGGGATCATTAGGCAAGTCTCTTCTCTGTGCCTCAGTTACCCAATCAGTAAAATGGAGATTAATAATAATAATAATAATAATAATGGCATTTATTAAGTGCTTACTATGTGCAAAGCATTGTTCTAAGCACTGGAGAGGTTACAATGATCAAGTTGTCCCACGTGGGGCTCACAGTCTTAATCCCCGTTTTACAGATGAGGTCACTGAGGTTAAAACCTCCTCCCTCTAATTTAGACTGTGAGCCCCATGTGGGATGAGCTCCATTCCTCTACACAAAGTAGTCACACAGTACAGTGCCGTTTGTGGCCTAATTGGAGGGGGAGGTTAAGTACTAAAACAAATTGTGGTATTTGTTTAGCCCTTACTATGTGTTAAACTCTGTACTAAGTGCTGGGGTAGATACAAGGTATACATGTTGGATGCAGTTCATGCCCCAACCTGGGTTCCCGTTCCAAGTACGAGGGAGAACAGTGTGGCCTAATGGATAGAGTAAAAACCTGGGAGTCAAAAGGACTTAATCCTAGCTAATCCCAGATCTACCACTTGTCTGCTGTGTGACCTTGGGCAAGTCACTTCACTTCTCCGTGCCTCAGTTATCTCATCTGTCAAATGGGGATTGAGAATGTGAGCCTCATGTGGGACAGGGGCTGTCCAACCTAATTTGTTCATATCCACTCCAGCGCTTAGTACAGTGCCTGACACAGAGTGCTTAATAAATAAATACCACAATTCTTCTTCTTCTTCTTCTTCTTCTTCTTCTTCTTCTTCTTCTTCTTCTTCTTCTTCTTCTTCTTCTTCTTCTTCTTCTTCTTCTTCTTCTTCTTCTTCGTCTTTCTTCTTTTTTCTTCTTGTTTCTCTTCTTCTTCTTTCTCTTCTTCTTCTTTCTCTTCCTTTCTCTTCTTCTTCTTCCTCTTCTTCTACTTCTTTTCTTCTTCTTCTTCCTCTTCTTCTTCTTCTTTCTCTTCTTCCTCTTCTTCTTCTTCTTCTTTCTCTTTTTCTTCTTCTACTACTACTTCTTCTTCCTCTTCTTCTTCTTCTTCTTCTTCGGCTCAGTGGAAAGAGCACGGGCTTTGGAGTCAGAGGTCATGGGTTCAAATTCTGGCTCCGCCAACTGTCAGCTGGGTGACTTTGGGCAAGTCACTTAACTTCTCTGTGCCTCAGTTACCTCATCTGTAAAATGGGGATTAAACCTGTGAGCCCCCCGTGGGACAACCTGATCACCTTGAAACCTCCCTGGTGCTTAGAACAGCGCTTTGCACATAGTAAGCACTTAACAAATGCTGTTATTATTATTATTATTATTATTATTATTATTAAATCCACTAGACAACACTGTTCCTCCCATCTGGTCACACCTCACGGTGGCACTTAGCCTTAGCAATTGTGAACGTTATTCCTGTCCTCTTATTAATACATTCCATTTATATAATTATCTATAGGTATAGAGTCATCTGTTTTATAATAATTATAATAATGTTGGTATTTGTTAAGCGCTTACTATGTGCCAAGAACTGTTCAAGGCGCTGGTGGGGGGAGGGGGGAAATACAAGGTAATAACGGTTGTCCTATGTGGGGCTCATTCATTCATTCATTCATTCATTCATTCAATCATATTTATTGAGCGCTTACTGTGTGCGGAGCACTGTACTAAGCACTGGGGAAGTACAAGTTGGCAACATATAGAGACGGTCCCTACCCAACAGCGGGCTCACAGGGCTCAGAGTCTTCATCCCCATTTTACAGATGAGGAAACTGAGGCCCAGAGAAGTGAAGTGACTTGCCCAAAGTCACACAGCTGACTAGTGGAGGAGCCGGGATTTGAACCCCTGATCTCCGGCCCCCAAGCCCGGGCTCTTTCCACTGAGCCACGCTGCTTCCCTAGGGCTTTCCCAACTGCTTAGCCCAGCGTTGGGCACAGCATCAGCGCTCGGATTATCTGCGCGTTCAATGATTCATCTTTATTATTATCGGCACTCGATAGGATAGGTGGATTATTCGATCGATCCCAGCGCTTAGAACAGTGTTGGGCACGTAGAAAGCGCTTAACAAATGCCTTTATGATGATGATGATGATTATAGGTAGTTTCCGGCCGAAGCCCGAGGCCTGGCCGGAGGGAAGGTGAATTCGTTGGGGCCCTTGGAGGGTTGTTTTTTTTTTTTTTTTTTCCAGAGGGTTTTCTGCCGAAATGTTGGTCCCTGAAGGTTCGGCGGCCTCTCCTCGCGGAGGACGGTTGGGCCTCGCCGGGACGTTAGGGCCCAAAACCGTTTGAGGGCAGGGGACCGCGCCACAGTGCCTGCCACTGGTCCTCTGCGGCATCAAAGACCGCGGTTGCCCCGGCGACGCTCTGCCCCTCCCCGGTTGCCCCGGCAACGCGCCGCGGTCCCTAGAGTACCGCGCATCATCATCATCACCATCAATCGTATTTATTGAGCGCTTACTATGTGCAGAGCACTGTACTAAGCGCTTGGGAAGGACAAATCGGCAACATATAGAGACAGTCCCTACCCAACGGTGGGCTCGCAGTCTAAAAGGCTCCACTCCTCTGAGCCTCAGTTCCCTCATCTGCAAAATGGGAATTAAGGCTGTGAGCCCCACATGGGACAACCTGATCACTTTGTATCCCCCCCCCACCATCATCATCAATCGTATTTATTGAGCGCTTACTATGGGCAGAGCACTGTACTAAGCGCTTGGGAAGGACAAATCGGCAACATATAGAGACAGTCCCTACCCAACAGTGGGCTCACAGTCTAAAAGACCCCACTCCACTGAGCCTCAGTTCCCTCATCTGCAAAATGGGGATTAAGGCTGTGAGCCCCACATGGGACAACCTGATCACTTTGCATCCCCCCCCACCATCATCATCAATCGTATTTATTGAGCGCTTACTATGGGCAGAGCACTGTACTAAGAGCTTGGGAAGGACAAGTCGGCAACATATAGAGACAGTCCTCCGCGGCTTTAATTTATTAAGCTCTTCCTATGTGCCAAGCCCTGGTCTAAGCGCTGGGGAGGTTGCAAGGTGATCAGGTTGTCCCACGGGGGGCTCACAGTCTTCATCCCCATTTGACAGATGAGGGAACTGAGGGTCAGATCCACCTCATCTTAGCTCCTTTCCTTCCCCACAGCACCTGGATATATGTAGATATGTTTGTACATATTTATCACTCTACTTATTTATTTATTTTACTTGTACATATCTATTCCATTTATTTTATTTTGTTAGTATGTTTGGTTTTGTTCTCTGTCTCCCCCTTTTAGACTGTGAGCCCACTGTTGGGTAGGGACCGTCTCTATATGTTGCCAACTTGGACTTCCCAAGCGCTTAGTACAGTGCTCTGCATACAGTAAGCGCTCAATAAATACGATTGATTGATTGATTACTCACTTATTTATTTATTTTACTCGTACATATCTATTCTATTTATTTTATTTTGTTAGTATGTTTGGTTTTGTTCTCTGTCTCCCCCTTTTAGACTGTGAGCCCACTGTTGGGTAGGGACCGTCTCTATATGTTGCCAACTTGGACTTCCCAAGCGCTTAGTACAGTGCTCTGCATACAGTAAGCGCTCAATAAATACGATTGATTGATTGATTACTCAACTTATTTATTTATTTTACTAGTACATATCTATTCTATTTATTTTATTTTGTTAGTATGTTTGGTTTTGTTGTCTGTCTCCCCCTTTTAGACTGTGAGCCCACTGTTGGGTAGGGACCGTCTCTATATGTTGCCAACTTGTACTTCCCAAGCGCTTAGTACAGTGCTCTGCATACAGTAAGCGCTCAATAAATACGATTGATTGATTACTCTACTTATTTATTTATTTTACTAGTACCTATCTATTCTATTTATTTTATTTTGTTAGTATGTTTGGTTTTGTTCTCTGTCTCCCCCTTTTAGACTGTGAGCCCACTGTTGGGTAGGGACCGTCTCTATATGTTGCCAACTTGGACTTCCCGAGCGCTTAGGACAGTGCTCTGCACACAGTAAGCGCTCAATAAATACGATTGATTGATTGATTGATTGACTGTCTCTATATGTTGCCAACTTGTACTTCCCAAGCGCTTAGGACAGTGCTCTGCACACAGGAAGCGCTCAAGAAATACGATGGATTGATTGATTGATGTGACTCGCCCAAGGTCACCCAGCAGACAGGTGGCGGAGGCGGGATTCGAACCCATGACCTCTGACTCTTCCACTGAGCCAAGCTGCTTCGCCTCTTGGAACGCAGCGGGGGCCGGAGCTTTGCCGAGGAGGAGGAGGGGAGGCCACCCCGCCCTCCCCCCACCCCGGGAGGGAGAGGAACCCGGGCGTCCTAACGGTCCGAGGAACAGTCGGGCCCGAGTCCTCTAGGTGGGACGTCTCCATCATCATCATCAATCGTATTTATTGAGCGCTTACTGTGTGCAGAGCACTGTACTAAGCGCTTGGGAAGTCCAAGTTGGCAACATACAGAGACAGTCCCTACCCAGCAGTGGGCTCACAGTCTAAAAGGGGGAGACAGAGAACAAAACCAAACATACTAACAAAATAAAATAAATAGAATAGATATGTACTAGTAAAATAAATAAATAAGTTGAGTAATCAATCAATCAATCGTATTTATTGAGCGCTTACTGTATGCAGAGCACTGTACTAAGCGCTTGGGAAGTCCAAGTTGGCAACATATAGAGACGGTCCCTACCCAACAGTGGGCTCACAGTCTAAAAGGGGGAGACAGAGAACAAAACCAAACATGCTAACAAAATGAAATAAATAGAATAGATATGTACGAGTAAAATAAATGAATAAGTTGAGTAATCAATCAATCGATCGTATTTATTGAGCACTTACTGTATGCAGAGCACTGTACTAAGCGCTTGGGAAGTCCAAGTTGGCAACATATAGAGACAGTCCCTACCCAGCAGTGGGCTCACAGTCTAAAAGGGGGAGACAGAGAACAAAACCAAACATACTAACAAAATAAAATAAATAGAATAGATATGTACAAGTAAAATAGAGTAATAAATATGTATAAAACTTATATACATATATACAGGTGCTGTGGGGAAGGGAAGCAGGTAAGATGGGGGGGATGGAGAGGAGGACGAGAGGGAGAGGAAGGAAGGGGCTCAGTCTGGGAAGGCCTCCTGGAGGAGGTAAGCTCTCAGTAGGGCCTTGAGCTCTCAGTAGGGCCTTGGTCTCCAGCCCCTCGGAGGGGCGCGGGCTGAGTGAGATTTGCTTTTTCTCTTATGATTTAATTTCTTTTCACCGACCCCGCAGCAGAAACCAATCCCAGGCCCTGCTCGGACTTCCTCGGACTTCCCGTGAGCGGCTCCGGAGTGGCCAGAGAGGACTGCGCAAGGCGTTGTGGAGAGGTGTTTGGGGAGCCTGCCGGAGCCGTTGGAGGGGAGGAGAGTCATAATCACAATTACGGTATTTGTTCATAATAATAATAATGTTGGGTAGGTACTGTCTCTATATGTTGCCAATTTGTACTTCCCAAGCGCTTAGTACAGTGCTCTGCACATAGTAAGCGCTCAATAAATACGATTGATGATGATGATGAATAATAATGTTGGTATTTGTTAAGCGCTTACTATGTGCCAAGCACTGTTCTAAGCGCTGGGGTGGATACCAGGTAATCAGGTTGTCCCACGTGGGGCTCACGGTCTTCATCCCCCTTTTACAGATGAGGGAACTGAGGCCCAGAGCAGTGAAGTGACTTGCCCAAAGAATGGGCCGGCGAACGTCAACGGTGGAACTCCGACCCCTCTCCCCAAGGCCCGCGGTTTCGTGGCAAGAGAACAGGCTTTTTGGGGTTAGAGGTCATGGGTTCAAATCTCTGCACATTGTCAGCTGTGTGACTTTGGGCAAGTCACTTAACTTCTCTGGGCCTCAGTTCCCTCATCTGTCAAATGGGGATTAAGACCGTGAGCGGGACAACCTGATCACCTTGTATCCCCCCAGCACTTAGAACAGTGCTTGGCACCTAGTAAGCGCTTAATAAATGCCGTTACTATGATTATTATTCTCTGTGCCTCAGTTCCCTCATCTGTAAAATGGGGATTAAGACCGTGAGCGGGACAACCTGATCACCTTGTATCCCCCTCAGCGCTTAGAACAGTGCTTGGCACATAGCACTTAATAAATGCCATCACTATGATTATTTTCTGTGTGCCTCAGTTCCCTCATCTGGAAAATGGGGATGAAGACTGTGATCACCGCGTGAGGCAAACTGTCGGCTTTGTCCCGACCCCAGAGCTTAGGACAGTGCTTGGCACATAGTAAGCGCTTAATAAATGCCGTCACTATGATTATTATTCTCTGTGCCTCAGTTCCCTCATCTGGAAAATGGGGATTAAGACCGTGAGCGGGACAACCTGATCACCTTGTATCCCCCCAGCGCTTAGAACAGTGCTTGGCACATAGTAAGCGCTTAATAAAGGCTTAATAAGGAGAGAGGGAGCGAGGGGGCGGCATGGGGGGTGAAATGAGGGGGGTAAGAGGGGGGCAGATAAGGGAAAAGGAGGAGGATGGGAAGAGTGTTGAGTTCTAATCCCAACTCCCACAAAGTCAGCTGTGTGACCTTGGGCAAGTCACTTAACTTCTCTGTGCCTCAGTTACCTCATCTGTAAAATGGGGATGAAGACTGTGAGCCCCGCGTGGGACAACCCCAGCTCTTAGAACAGTGCTTGGTGCTTAACAAATACCAACATGATTATTATTAAGGAGGAAGGGGAGCAAGAGAAGGGAGGAGGAAAAATGAGGATGAGGAAGGAAGGGGGAAGAAGTTGTAAGGGAGGAAAGAGGAAGAGGGGGTGGGGGTGGGAGAGGAAGAAGGAGGAGGAGGAGATGAAAGGGAGGGAGGAGAAAAAAGGGGGAAGGGAGGGGGAAGAAGAAGATGAATAAGGAAGGGGGACGAAGGTGTGAGGGAGGAAAAAGGATGAGGGGGCGGGGGTGGAAGGGGAAGGAAAGAGGACAAGGGGATGAAAGGCAGGGAGAGAGAAGAAAAAAGGAAGGGGAGAAGAGGATGAGGAAGGAAGGGGGGAGAAGGTGTGAGGGAAGAAGAAGGAAGATGGAGTGGGGGGTGGAAGAGGAAGGAAGGAGGATGAGGGGACGAAGGGGAAAGAGGGAGGAGAAAAAAGGGGGGAGTGGGATGGTGTCCCCAGGCAGTTAGCCTGAAAACCCATCCTTACCGATGGGGGAGCCCAGGTTGGGGTTCCGCCCACCCCCTCCAACCTGCCCTTATCGTTCAGAGCTGAAAAGCAGTTGGTTCCGTTGGCAGTGAGCCACGTGAGTGAGACTGTAGTGTGGAGGAACAAGGGCAGAAGAGCAGGAGGAGGAGCCGCCTGAGGGGGAAAGCAGGAGGAGGATGGAAAGTTGGCTTCTGGGGTGGATCCAGAGCAGCATCGCGGTTGCCAGCCACCCAGAGAGGTCCCCCCTGCCCGCAGGTAAGCGGCGCCATGGCCAGCAGCAGCCGATCGGCCGACCCCCAGGACCAAAGGAGGCACGCCTACTTCTACCACCAGGCCGTGCGGGACCTGCAGCCAGTGTGGATGCTGGAAGACTTGAGGAATATGGAGTATTTCTACTGGGAGGAGAACACCAACATGAGAGTCTACTCTCCCTCTGAAGCCCTAATTTACGCCGTGGTCCACAACCACCTGCCTTACGCCCAGTACCTCCTACACCATTTCCCCCAGGAGGCCCTCCAGCTGCCCGAGGACGGTGGCTACACCTGCCCTTCCTTCGCCCGACACCTGGCCATGGCCGTCACCTACGACCGCACGGACATCTTGGAGCTCATCATCAAAATAGCTCGGAAGTACGCCAGCCTCCGATCCTACATCAACCGGACCGGCTGCGCCCACCTGGAGGACGGCAAGACCCCGCTGCACCTGGCCTGCGAGCTGCTGCGGGTGGAGACCGTGCTCATCCTGTTGGGGAACGGGGCGTCGCCGGACATCGAGGACAGCCAAGGCTTTAATCCTTTGGACCGGCTCTTGTGGAAGATGAGGGAGTCCAAGGTGAATTTAGCCATCAGACACTTGTGTCTGGAACACCTGATGCTGTTCAGCCCCCGGCCGCCCCGTTTCAAGCTGCGCCAGAACCTGCAGGAGCAGTCCGAGTTCTGGATGGAGCTGCTCGGACAGGAAAAGTACACCTGCCTGGTTGGGACCAGCCCCCCATCGCTCTTCTTCCAGGCCATGCAGGTGGTGATGCATGCTCTGCCTCCGGCACGCTTCCCCAGCAGCATTCAGGAACTCCCTATCCCCCAGTTCCTAATGCCCCTGCCTGCCCGGGCCACGAAGTGGGGACAGGCCTTGCCAGAGGCACCGGTAAGTTCTCTCTCTCTTCCTCTCTCCCTCTCTCTCTCTTTCTCTTTCTTTCTCTCTCTCTCTCTCTCTGTAGTGGTAAAGTATCATTGTCTTCATTTGCAGCCCCGTCTTTCTCCAGCAGCCACAGGAATGATGGGCCACCACAAGCTGGGTGCGGGACTCTTGGGGCAGGGAGTCTCAATTCCTGACCAGGGGCACAGTTCAAAGTACCCGCCGAGCCACCCCAGCCCTCTTGCAGACTCAAGCAGGTTTTAACCAGCTGCTCCGTGAGCCCCTCAGCCCTCAAAGTGACCCCTGGGGTCGTATGGATTGATAGGCCACTTCTGGCTGAGTTGACACCGCCTCGAAGCCCCAAACAGAATCCCTTGCCCAATATTCTGCCCGTGGAGTCTGCCTTAAGATGTGGTGGAGGACGCTTAGTTTCAGACTTGGCCCAGGAATGTGTCTGCAGTTCAAACTGGGTGGTCATCACTCCTGAGCTTTAAGCACCCTTCCCAGGAGCAAAGGTTGAGCAGTTTTAGAGACTATTAGAAGAAAGGTGGTACACATCAGGAATGGGAACAGCCTAAACTACGTCTGATTGGATTTTGACCATCACTGGGCCCCACTATCTGATTTTTCTCCATAGAGCCACTTAGAACAGTGCCTTGTACCCAGTAATAATGATGATCATCGTATTTGTTAAGCACTTACTATGCATCAAGCATTGGACTAAGCACCGGGGTAGATGCAAGATAATCAGATCAGACACAGATCCGGTCCTACACTGGAACATTCCCTCAAGGCTCAGTTCTGGGTCCCCTTCTATTCTCCATCTAAATCCACTCCTTTAGAGATCTCATTTGCTCCCATGGATTCAACTGCCACCTTTATGGGAATGACTCCCAAATCTACATCCCCATACCCTGACCTCTTTCCCTCTCTGCAGCCTTGCATTTCCTCCTGCCTTCGAGTCATCTCTATTTGAATTTTCCACTGACACCTCAAACTTACCCTTGTCCAGAGCAGAGCTCATCTTCCCATCCAAACCCTGTCCTATCCCTGACTTTCACTGTAGACAGCACTACCATCTTTCACTGTCTTATGGAGCCCCCTCCCTCTCCACATTCGACAAACCACTCTTTCCGCCTACAAAGTCTTGTTAAAACCATACCTCCTAGACGCCTTCCCTAATTAAGCCCATTTTTCCTCTACTCCCTCCCGCTTCTGTGTCCCCAATGCACTTGGTTCTGTATTCTTTAAGCATTTGATATTCACACTGCACAGCACTCACGGACATATCCGTAATTTATTTATATTAATGTCTGTCTTCCCAACTAGACCGTAAGCTCTTCGGTAGGCAGGGAATGTGTCTTACCAACTCCGACGTATTGTTCTCCCCCAATTCTTTAGTTTAGTGCTCTGCACACAGTAAGTGCTCAATAAATACTATTTTTTGATTGATTGATGGGGCTTACAATCTCCCCATTTTACAGGTATTTAAACTAAGGTACAGAGAAGGTAAATGTGTTGTCCGAGGCTACACAGCAGGTAAGTAGCAGAGCCGGGCTCAGAACGCAGGACCTGTGATTCCCAGGCCAAGGCTCTATCTTCTAGGCCACGCTACTTATCCGGAGGGGCTTCCCAGTAGGTGCTCAGTAAATACAAGTATCATCTGAGGAAATCTAGATGATGAACTTGATTTATTACAAAAGAACTCAAGGATGTGGCTGGTTGCCTTTAGACTACAGAGTCTATTATTTCTCCTTCAAGTACATACTATAATAATAATAATAATGGCATTTATTAAGCACTTACCATATGCAAAGCACTGTTCTAAGCACTGGGGAGGTTACAAGGTAATCAGGTTGTCCCATGGAGGGGCTCACTGTCTTTAATCCCCATTTTACAGATGAGGTAACTGAGGCACAGGGAAGTTAAGGGACTTGCCCAAAGTCACACAGCTGACAACTGGCGGAGCCGGGATTTGAACCCATGACCTCTGACTCCAAAGCCCGGGGTCTTTCCACTGAGCCACGCTGCTTCTACTGTAGGCACCCTCATTTAGTGCTGTCCAAGTTGCGACAGCCTTTTTCCATCCTGCCTGAATTGCCTGGTTCAGGGATAATATTCTCTGCCACCACTGGATTCAGGCCAAATCCAGGAAAATCTCAAAGTGATGCGGTGTTGGGTTATAGTACTATTGACCCCCATCTCCCAGTACCACTGCTCCTTCGTGCCATTGGCCCCAGTGCCACACAATCCCCAGCTGGGCACTGCCCTGGGGTGTGGAGGTCCAGAGTCATATTATGATCCTGGTGAAACTGCCCATTCACTTGACTGTCACCCAGGTGTCACTCTAAATGACCCTTTTCCCTTTTTCCCTACAGAGGCTCATTTAGGGCCAGTCAGCCGCTCAGTCGATCATATTTACTGAGCGCTCACTGTGTGCTGAGCACTGTTCTAAGTGGAAAGAGCACAGGCCTGGGAGACGGAAGGATCTGGGGTCTAATCTCAGCTCCACTGCTTGTCTGCTGTGTGACCTTGGGCAAGTCACTTCACTTCCCTGTGCCTGTTATCTCATCCGTAAAACGGGGATGAAGAGACCGTGACCCCCAGTGGGACCGGGACTGTGTCCGGCCCGATTCCCTTGTAATAATAATAATAATGATGATGGCATTTGTTAAGCACTTACTATGTGCAAAGCACTGTTCTAAGTGCTGTGGGGGATCAAGCTGTCCCACGTGGGGCTCACAGTCTTAATCCCCATTTTTACAGATGAGGTAACTGAGGCTCAGAGAAGTTAAGTGACTTGCTCAAGGTCACACAGCAGACTTGTGGTGGAGTCGGGATTCGAACCCATGACCTCTGACTCCAAAGCCCGTGCTCTTTCCACTGAGCCACGCTGCTTCTCTCAGCGCTTACTGCAGTGCCTGGCATAATGAGCTGACTTTCAGGACTCAGCTTTCTGGTGGCCAGGGCACTGCACGCTAAGATGGTATTCCCAACTAAGTTTTCTTCCACAGGGAGACGGAAGAAAGGATCCACTGCCGGACACTCCACCTAACCCCAGAGACTGAACTGCGAGAATCAAAACAGACCTGACTTCAAGACATTGGCTGAATGGCGGCCCCGCTGACCTCTACTCCAAGCAAGAGGATGCTTCGGACTTCTGGGGAGAGGAACGGCCATCTCGTTATCCTTGTTATTTGTGTAAGATGGCAAGTTCTGCCAACAATGTTATCTGTATATAGGTTAAACTACCCATATAAAATGGCCACAGGATTAGTGGTTTATACTAGTCTGCCCCTCTGATGCTGGCTGAACCCCAACCCCTGCAAAGACCCTCCCCTTAAACCTTGCTGAAGAAACAGACTGTTGACGGAGCTTAGGGGTTTCCCAAAGTAACTTGGAGCCTGTTGGGTTTTCGTTTGATTTTATCGAAATTGGTATATAGATCTGAGTGTTAAACTGATGCTACTCTTTCTGATCACTCACTGGGGTTCTGGATCATAGAGGGACTACTAAATGGGGAGCCCAGAATTCCTATTCCCTGCCATTTCCAAGGGGAACAGAATGGGGTTGGGATAAGCCTGGGATGGATCACTCCTGGACACCAAGAGTCCGAAAGATAGCCTCAAAAGCTAACGTTGGGAGTGGTTTGGAGTTTTGACAAGAAACCTGAGTGCAGGTGTGTTTTGGCATAAGCTGAGCCCTAAATCAGCCCCTCTGCCTGACTCACATCTGTTAAGATGGGGATAATGTCTACGCCCCGCTGTAATACCTGAACCCTTCTTTCCCTCATCCCTCCCACTGTTTTAGATTCCAGTTTTAGAACCATGCCTCTGCCTGATCCACTACTTTCAGCTTAGTCAAGACCCCCCCAAAAGTAGGTCAGCCTGGGGCTCAAGCAAGGTAATCTGGGAACTATCACTATCTTTTGACAGGTGCACTCCAGCAAGTGAAATGGCCATGATGTACTAGAGCGTGGATAGCCCTCCACTACAGATGCGGATGAAAAAGCTGACGCTTTCTGGGACTAAAAGTTCCAGAGAGCACGGAACAACGACATACATACAATTCTCTTGCCCTGGAAATTGGACAGACCCAGCTGGACTTGTGTGTCAAACTGTTACATTACATTTCTGGGCCTGATGAGAGGTGAAACAGGTAGCATCTTAAGGGGACATGTGAGATCCGGCTGGGAGGGACACCGAGGCAGGGAGGCCATGTATCTGTCTCCCCACAGTCTCCTTCTCCCCAATGGTCCAGTACACCAAGCCAGGTCCTGGGTTTCGTACTCCCAAGAGTTATTCCATTTTCCATCCCAAATCCTCATTTTCTTTACCTCCACACCTCCTTGAAGTTCATCCTCTCTCCCTCTTAAATCCAACCTCCACTCACCGCTTTCAATTCCATGCAGGGTGGGAGATCCCTTTTCAGTTCCAAATCTTCTTACCACTCCAGAGAAAAATTTCCTGTGCTCAAGGAAAATCGAATAACAAGAGTGAACCCAAATGGGTACTCTGAGTCCTTCAACGATATATTTCCCTGACATATAAAGCAGCAAACTTGTAGATTTTAGTTTCTAGTTTAGGAAGTTTGGCATGGGGCAGAGGAAATCAAATTACTCTCTTAAACAGCAGAAATATAGAAGTACAACAGAAATATAGCCAATATAAGAACTAGTGGAATAGCAACAAACTAGGAAGTTGGCCTAGTGGAAAGAACACAGGACTGGAATTCAGGAGACCTGGGTCACCCCTTGCTTGCTGCGTGACTTTAGGCAAGTTACTTAACTTCTCTGGGCCTCAGTTTCCTCATTTGCAAAGTGATAATTAAATACCTATTCTCCCTCCCCTTTAGACTGTGAGCTCCACATGGGACTGGGATGTGTCTGATCTGATTATCTTGTAACTATTCCAGCACTTAGCCCAGTGTTTAACACATAGTAAGTGCTTACCACATACCTATTATTAGCACATTTCATAACAACTGGAGACTTATTAGGAGGTGCATTTATAGTATCTGGTTTCAATGTCTCTGAAGTCCACTCTAGGTTCTCTGGCTGGCTGCTGTTCTACCAGTATTAACTCTGGCCTCACTAAACCCTTGGCACCCTGATCTTAGGCAGCAATGAAGGTAAGAAGATTCTCAAACTAATTCAAAAATCAGTTTTTCTAGTCCCCAAAACTGTAGTAGGTGCTTGGGAGTGGAATAAGTAGACAACACGGTCCCCGTCTTTGAGGAACTTAAAATCTGTTGTAGGAGACTCATATACATTGTTTAGAGACAGTGACATCAACAGGAAAACAACAAATACAAGTGGTTCCAACAGACGAGCAAAAAATGCATGCAGTTCAGGAAAGGGAATGTATATATGTGTGTGTATATACACAAGAGCCAAAGTTGAAAGCATGATATGAGCAGGGAACTGGGGACTATTTGGGGAAAGCCTCCTGGAAGAGCTCTTACCATGGACAGAGCTCTGAACAAGGTACTTGATAAAATACAATACAATCGAGTTGGTACACACAATCCATGGCCACAGGAGGTTACAATATACCTACATGTTGAAAGTAGTCAGAATGGTTGGGGAGAAAAAGATAGCAGGGAAAGCATTAAGCAAGAGGTAGATTTTTAGCTGGGGTTTTTTTTTAAGTGTAGGAAAGGTGAGGTTTATTGAAGCAAAGAAGGAAGAAAATTGCAAGTGGGAAAAATGGTGTGAGAAAGGAGTTGGAGGTGGGAGAGTCGAGAGTTGGAAATAGTGAGGAAGCTTGCTTGGATATAGCAGGAACAAAGTCATGACAGAGGTGGAGATGGCAACTATGGGGAAAAGGTTTAATTTGGGAAAAAGATGAGAAAGAGTCCCTGTGGATTTTGGAGGGAGGAGTCATGAGTTTTGATCAGCATCTCAGAGAACTGATTTGCACCACTGAGGATAAGATGGACTGGAGACCAGAAATCAACAAGGAAACTGTTGTAGTGATCTAAACAGGGAACTGTGAGGCCTTCTAAGTGCATGGCTCCAGAGTAGAGAGGAAGGGCTAGTAGGTCTGTGAAGCCAAAGGGGAACATTCAGCCTAATTTTTTTTAATGGTATTTGTTAAGCACTTACAAATATGCCAAGAACTATACAAAGCCCTGGAGTAGATAAAACATAAACAGATTGGACACAGTCCATGTCCCACGTGGAGCTCACAGTCTTAACCCCTATTTTACAGATGAGGTAACTGAGGCACAGAAAAGTGAAGTGACTTACCCAAGGTCAAGCAGCAGACAAGCAGTGGAACCGGGATTAGAACCCAGGTCTGTCTGACTCCCAGGATGTGCTCTATCCACTCCGCCGCAGTGCTTCTCTTGAGGACACGTTAGAGAACAAAGAAGGATTCAAAAGAGAGCTCCAGGGTTGTGATCATGGGTAAGGGGAAAGTAGAGATGTGAGAAAGTAAGAGGAAAGATGAGGAGTTCAAATTCTGTCACTAAGAGAAAGGGAGGTGTCACAGGAATAGAAGGAAATACAAGAAAATGGACCTCAGGTGAAAAGGTAGATTGGAGATCAAGGTTTGGAAGTCATTCACATAGAGGAAAGAGTTGAATCGAGATTTCTGAGTGAGTGAGTGAGTGAGTGAGTGAGTGAGTGAGTACTAAAGGAAAAGAGCAAAGGGATTCAGGTATTATCAACCTTGAAGGCTGAGCAAAGGTAACTGGGAATAGCGGTAATAGAAGTACAATGAAAGCCAGGAGTACATGTATGTCTTTGAGAAGCCAAGAAGGATTGGGTCAGAAAGAAATGGATGGACATCTTAAAAACAATTTCAGTAGAATGCAGAGAACCAAATCCATTGTAGGGGGTCAGAGAGAGAGTTGGCAAAGAGGAAATAGAGGTAGGCTCTATCAGTCAGTCATATTTATTGAGCACTTACTGTGTGCAGAACACTGTACTAAGTGCTTGGGAGAGTACAATATAACAATAAGAAAGGGTAGGCATAGTCCCTGCCCACAATACGTTTATAGTCAAGGCAAACTGTGGTGCATTTGAAGAGTTTAAACTATGTTAGGAGATAGAAGAAGAAACATAGTAGCTTGAGAGACAGTGGGATGAAAGTTTTCATCTTAGTAGTGAATAAGCATATTTGACTACCAAGAGAAAAGAGCAGAGGTTGACAACAGCAGTGATAGAGAGGAACAGAGGAGGAACAAGATTTTTTTATGAGGAGATGGGGGTCTAGGAGTGAATTTTTCATTTTGAGTTGGAGGTGGAGGGGAAAATGGGGGAGGAGGCAGGATGTCTAGGGGTGATGTATATCGGGAGATGGAGGTCAAAAGGGCAGGAAAGAAACACAGCCAGAGATGCATGCAGAGCTGGAAACTGCAGCCAGAGTGACAGACAGAGGGAGGGAAGGAGAGAGGGAGGGAAGAGGATACAGGCAGTATGACAGAAACACCACAGAGGCATAAATGTAACACTCGAGCACACAATCACATATAAAGTGTTAGTCGCTTTACAGACTGCTGTCTACACTGGAGGGAATGGTGGTCAATCAATCAATCAATCGTATTTATTGAGCACTTACTGTGTGCAGAGCACTGTACTAAGCGCTTGGGAAGTACAAGTTGGCAACATAACAGGGGTAAACAGGGTCCTGGGGGCTGTGTCTGTGGAGCTTCAGGGGAACAGTGAAGCAGTGACAGCAGCAAGGGGCGAGAGGAGCCCTGGGTGACCCCTCCTCTGCCACTTCCAGTTTGTGCCTGCTGAACTTCAGCTTCTCTTATTTCCACGAGGGTCTAAGTTCTGCTCCCTGAAGGTCGTGATGGAAATGATGCTGGTACCAAAGGTCAGCAGCATCAACAAACTGGGTTCCCCCGTGCTACATTAGTGCTCTGAGACATTTTGTTTTCGACAGGGAAGTTCCCCCTCATGCTATGTTGGTGCCCTGAAACTCCCATCTTTCAGCCCTCCCACCCACATCCCGGTCTCCCAAAGCCTTGGGGGTGACAGGGACAGAAAGCACAGATTTGAGATTTGGGGGGACCTATCAGACATGGGTAAAAAGGGCCGGGGATTCATGAGGACACAGATTAAGAGAAGGACCGAGTGAGCGGGGCAGGGGTAAGTGAGTGGGCCGGGGTTTGTGGGTGAGGGGAGGGTGGTGCATGTAAATACAATTTTAAAATCACGACAACTGCACCAGAGCTGGTAGTGACGGAGAGATTTATCCTGTGCTGGCCAGGGACAGAAAGCCAATCTACGTTTTGGTCACCAAACCACGTTCGGCCTTATCCTCTGGAGGTGAGGCCAGGTATTGGACTGGGGACGGACTCCACATTTTGAGGCTGAGCTGCAGCTCCACCTTCAGACATTTGGCCTTCGGAAGTGGGGCAGAAATGGCCAAATCCTCCTGTATGGCACCATGCCAACATGTCAGGCTGCCTGCTCACGCTACATTTTGCCTAACATCAGCATGTCATCCCGCGAGTTTTTATAATGTAACATGATGTCACGTGGAAGCCTGTGGGAATCCTAAACCTAGTACTTTTTGTGGGGGACTCACTGTCCCTGAGCGGCTTCATTTCCCTCTCAATCCCTATTAATATGGGCTTTACCTCTAATTTAATAATAATAATAATGATGGCATTTATTAAGCGCTTACTATGTGCAAAGCACTGTTCTAAGCGCTGGGGAGGTTACAAGGTGATCAGGTTTGTCCCACGGGGGGATCACAATCTTAACCCCCATTTTACAGATGAGGTAACTGAGGCACAGAGAAGTCAGGTGATTTGCCCAAAGTCACACAGCTGACAATTGGCGGAGCCGGGATTCGAACCCATGAACTCTGACTCCAAAGCCTGGGCTCTTTCCACTGAGCCTTGCAGCTTCCCAATTTGAACTGGGCCCTTTGAAATTTTTAACTACTCCGATGCCCTTGACCTTGCCACTTGGTAGAGGTGCTCCCTCCACGTTGCTACTTCACCCAAGGGTGTGCTTGTCACCTTTTTGTATCTATTGCCTAAAGCGAGCCCTATTCTGCTGGGCACTGGCTAAGCCTGATTTTCTTCAGGGCTCTAGCTCCAGAGTACAGCTCTGCGAGAGCCAAACCTTCTTGGTTTGCCCCTTCCCCCCATTTTGGGTCCTCTCCTGTCAGTCAAGGTGACTTTGGAGTTGCCCCATCTGTGTAAAAAATGCACTCGCAAGTGAAGGGGATCACAGAAATGGAGCAGAATCTGCATGTACCCAACCCACACTGATACCCCAACTAGCCCACGGGCACAACTCAAGTACACTGCATTAACCCAGTACAACCCCATTGCCATTCCTTTTCGGAAATGAGGTAAGCCCCATTCAGCCCTGCTGGGCCTCCAGGCTCTGCCCACAGTAAATGTTCAGTAAATACCATTGATCGATTGATTTGATTGGGGCTCAGATAGGATGAGCGGGATCTTAAGACTGAGTGCTCTGCACACAGTAAGAGCCTAATAAATGCCACTGATCGACTGACTGGATTAGGACACAGATAGGATGGGCAGGATTTTCCCCCGTTCGAGACCTGTTGCAGAGTTGAATTTTTTTGCTTCTCTAACTCAGTGGGTTGTCACTCTGGTCTTTTGTTCGACACAGAGTAACCTTGGACCGTAATCATGTTTATCAGTTTTCAGCTAGATCCATATCCCCTTTGGCATTGTCTGGACAGTGTGGTCATCAGCACATGACTGTCGTTAATGATTGTAGCCTGATGATTCGGAAGAGCTTCTTAGGGAATTGGAAATGGATCTAATGCCATCTTTTTAGGCCCCTCATTGCCAATTTTGCTGACAGGCATGCCTGAGGATGGCCAAACGATTATCCTTACATCTATCCTCATGGTTAAGAATATGCTTCCTACGAAAACAAAAGCATACCCTCTACTAACCCTTTTGGATTTCCTCAGCCATGAAGTGATCCAAACCCTTCTGGAATCTACGATATTTGCCTTTGCCTCTGTAAGGTGCGGAGGTAAGTGAAACTTGTTCCTTGACTGCCTCAGGCTGCAAAGATGAAGCTGATCAAGGTGCCCCATTGGTAAAGGAGAGCAAAAGCAGCGGTGAGTGATGTGGATACCATCTGCAATCTTCCGGTCATGGTGACTTAGAATCTCAAAGGTCCCAAGATCTTTTCCAAGGTAGCAAGACTAATACACTTTACTTAGAATGTGAACCCTGGTTGGAACAGGGACTGTGTCAGACTTGAATACTGCGCATCTACCCCAAATACTTAGTACAGTGCTTGGCACCTGGTAAGTGTTTAACACATTCCCACAACTGTTATTAATTGGATCCTCCCAGCATTATTTTCTCTTGGCATGAGACATTTGCTCTATGTGGAGAGGAGGAGAATAATTGGCTCAAGAAGCAATGTGCCTCAGTGGAAAGAGCCCAGGCTTGGGAGTCAGAGGTCATGGGTTCTAATCCTGGCTCTGTCACTTGTCAGCTGTGTGACTTTGGGCAAGGCACTTGACTTCTCTGTGCCTCAGTTACCTCCTCTGTAAAATGGGGATTAAGACTGTAAACCCCATGTGGGACAACCTGATTATCTTGTATCCCCCCCGCCCCAGCTCTTAGAACAGTGCTTGGCACATAGTAAGCACTTAACAAATGCTATTATTATTATTATTATTGGTCTCTTTAAGGCCAGGAGGCTATGAAAGCTTACCAGGGGTTTTGCCTGGTCTCTTCACTAAAGGGTCTTTGGTGGTTCAGAATGGAAGACATGAAGTGCCCAAAGCCTTTCCAATCTTCCCAATGCCAGTATCTAATCTGCTAGTACTGCGAAGTCCCTAATGCTGCAGCAGTTTGGGGGGGCCCATGGGACCAGCAGAAGATCAGGTGCACACTCTGGGGAGCCACTGAAGGCCTGATGAAATCTGGATTTGGCCACCTGGCTGGCTCCCAGATTAGAATTCCCTGCCAATCTGCAGACCTGGAGGATTTTTCATGGGCTTGAGGGGTCGGGATGGGGTCTTCTCTCAACATACTCGCCCTGGCTCTCCCAAGTGCATTGGGACACTGAGAGTGAGGCTTGGAATGTCCCAGCCCCATCAACAGCTCAATCCCTCTGGGTATTCTGCGGCCAGAAAAGGTCACCCAAGGCTGCCTCAAACCCCCATGGAATTTCAGATTATTTGCACATCGCCTGGGGGAATTAGCGAGTGATGGTGGATCACATAGGCCTGAAGAAGCTGTGCCCTACCTGGAACACACACTAGTAGATTATCGTGATGAGATGAAAACTCATCAATTTTTTCAGGATACTGCACCAAGTGGCACTTCTCCCCCTCCAAAAAAAGTTGGAAAGCACTGCCAGAAATGTTACTTACTGCTCTGGTTTTAGTGAAAAGATCATGGAGTTGGGAGTCAGAGGTCGTGGGTTCTAATTTCTTAATCTGTGTGGCCTCTGGGCCTTAGTTTCCTCACCTGTGAAAAAGGGGGATCGCAATAACCTGCCCTTCCCTACTTTATAGGGATGTTTGGAAGAGAAAAATAAGAAATGGGAAAGTGCTTTAGAAAACAAAAGTATTTTATCGATTTGAAGTATTACTACATACTACTACTACTATTACTATTATATGGTACAGTCGTCTGCTTTTCTCTGTAGCAGAATCTCATGCAGTCATTTTCCTTCCTCTTCACTGTGGATAGATCTGCACAGTTCTTCCCTTTTGACAGACAGATAGACTGAAGCCCAATTTCTGAGCTGACTTGTCCTGGGTTAAACAGGAGTTAAGTTTGCCAAGGGTGGAACCAAACTCATTTCCGACTTCTCATTTCACAACAGGTCAGATGTTTCTAAACTAAAGGGAGACTTGCAAACCAGTTTGTTCTCTCATCATTTGTTGGCCCAGGGTTAGAATTACCAGAGCCAAGAGAGATGAAAAATGAAATACAGACTGTCGGGGGTGGAGTTGTACCGACCACATTTCTTAGCAATAAAGTCCATCACATTCTGCTGAAGAGATCACTCAGCAATAGATTAAAGAGATTAAGAGGGCAGCCAACCAACATTTACAATGAACACAGGCAAGGCTATTCACTAAGTAAAAGGCAAACCTGGAAATTATTCATCAAGATAATTAAATCACCCCAGAGAATGGGGGTGTGGGGGGTGGTAGGGGAATAATTGGTACCTAAGTGAATGCCCAGTCACCAAACAGATTAATTAAAAACACATTTACTGGAGATCGAGAAAGGTAATAAAATAAATAGAATTCCACCTCTCATCCATTTAGTCGCATACAGATGCATATATAGTCCCATTGAGAACAACGTATGTAATAAATACAATACGAGATCAGAATACCTGCTTGGTATTCTGTCACCTGCTGTGGCAACTAAGAATTCTTGGTAAGACTCTGTGCACCTCCCCCAAACCACCCCTTTTCCCCTCTCATGGCCCTAATAACCTCCTCCACAGTGAATTTATCTACACCTATGGATACTTTCTCCACATCTAGACAGCGGCACACGTGCACACACATCATCACAGAATAGACATTTACAAAGAACAGCATTCACTGGGGCCGGGGGACATACGAGGAAGCTGGGGCATGAGGGACAAGATGAGGGTGGTTGGTTGGAGTCCCGGGGGAGAGTGTGGAGGGAGCATTTGAGGACTTGTGGGGAGGAGATATGCCTGGATTCTAGGGGAAAGGAGTTCAGGGAAACATTCCTCTAGATCTCCAGAAAAAGTAGGATTCAGGAATGGGAGAAGGCTGGGATTTCAGGGGAACCGGTAAGCTATCATTGGATTCCAGGGGAAAGGAGTCCAGCGAGGCATCCCGCTGGATCCCCGGAAAAAGTAGGATTCAGGAGTGGGAGAAGGGTGGGATTTCAGGGGAAGTGGAAAATTATCATTAGAAGGAAAGAGCCCGGAAAAGAGGAAATACAGAGACACCAGGAGCAGAGGTGAGCTGGGACCCTGTAACTAGGGAAGCCGCATGGCCTAGACGAAAAGGCACAAGGCCTTGTAAATCAGAGAACCTGGGTTCTAATTCTGGCTCTGCCACTTCTCTGCTGTGGATTTTGAGCAAGTCACTTAACTTCTCTATATCACCATTACCCCATCTGTAAAATGGGGATTAAGACTGTGAGCCCTATATGGGAAAGGGACTGTGTCCAACCCTATTAACTTGTATCTACCCCAGTGCTTAGTTCAGTGCCTGGAACACAGTAACCGCTTAACAAACATCATTAAACAACCCTCGTCCCTGCTCCCGCATCCTCTGGCCAAAACAACAAAAAAATACAACTCCAGGGAGTTGAGAATCGGGATAAAGAACACAAGTGTAAAAAAGAATCATGGAAATAGTGGGCTCTTGCCTCTTCTACCAAAGGTGGAGGAGAGTCTATAGGGAATGGCAGCCAGAAACCACAGTTCTACAGCACATCTTTCTGGAATTGAAGTTATTTTCACTTATGGGAGGACTGGAGTGTGTCTCCTAGGAGCAAAATTCAGGATCAGCTAGAAGTCATTCTTGGGGTCCATGAGGGTGTGATTGTATTCTCTTGCTTATCCCTTAATAGGGCCAGCTACAGTCCAGAGGGGACTGTGCTGCCCAGCCCCCCGGTCTGTTTAGACATCAGGGGTTTACTATAAGGATCCCCTTGTCAGTAGCAGTGCAGGGAGTCCAGGCTGGAGTCTGTAAAGTCAGAGAAGTGTGGTGTAGTTCAAACAGATGTCCAGAGAGCAGCGTCCCAGAAGTAGGCCTGGAGGGAGGACCAGTGGATTGTGGCTCTACAAGCATTACTTCTGGCTACCTGGTAACTTTTCCCGGAATACTTTGAGTGGGGCCAAGGGCCATATTGGCCTAATGCAGATTTGAGTCAGAAGCACGTTTCACAGAAACCCTTTCCTAAAATGGACTTTGGCCCTCATAGACTCGGCAAGTGAGTCAGTGGTCAAAATGGATCAAAATTCGACCATTTGGACCACAGAGGGCATTGTTCAGCCACTCAACACTCTTTGTCTTTCTGCACTGAAGACTCATGAAGTTCTTGTGAAGTCCCACCTTCTCTAACAAGCCTTTCCCAGTTAGCGCTCTAAACCCAAATCACATCTATTATCAACCTCCTCTAGCACTTATGTATTTATTGTACCCTCCCCCAAGCCACTTTTGTACATATGTACTGTATTGTCAATTTATTTATTCTGATAACCCCATTTGTACATATTTTTATGTCTCCCCATTAGTGTTTAAGCTCCTTGTGATTGGCCAAGTGTCTTATGCTCCTGTTGTACTTTCCTCAATACTTAGTACAGTGCATTGCCCCTGTTGGGTGCTTATGAAATACTTTTGTTGCTACCACTACTTCTGTCTATCTCTTATTCTTTGCTCTGGGCCTCTCTCTCTTTTTCCGTGTCTCTATTCTGTCTTTTCCCTTCCTTTTCTCCTCTAAAATTTCTTGAGTATTTCCTCCCCCACCACTCACAACCTCACTCCCTGCCTCACACTGAGCTCCAAAACTGCATCATTTTAGTTTAACATTATTTACTCCAACTTTATTTCACACCTCATCGAGGCTTTGCCATTTTCAGCTTTTGTTGGGCAGGAAGATTTAACATGTCAATTCTGGGGCCTACGCTGAGTGAGGGTTTGGACAGCGAGTGTGGCCATTTGTCCAGTTTTATACAGGACAGTCCAGTTTTCACCAAACTGTCCCTATCTGGCACCCATCGGGCCCTGGATGCTTTTAAGAAAATTAATTTTAAATATCCATCCCACTCTGCCTCAGCTTCTTCCACCAGATCCCACAGCTTGGAAGTGGAGCCTATATTTCAAGCCCCTGGGAGGGCAACTCAAGGGCTCTAGATCACGGGTGGGAGTCGGGGCGATCCACTCTTGCGCCTACGAATTTACGCAAGGATCCTTTTTTGTGGGTCAGAGTGGCACCATTCGTTAACTTATGTAATATATGTAAGTGTGATGTTTGCCAGTTGCTTCTGGAATGGGTAGAGTTAGCTAGTGTTTTCTAGTGCCATCCTTGACCACCCTAACTGGATGGGCAGGTTAGGATGATGATGTCAGAGATTACAGCAGTGGGCAAGGCAGAACCCTGGGCCTCCTAATAGTAATAATAATGGTGGTATTTGTTAAGCACTTACTATGTGCAAAATACTATTCTAGTTGTAATGGTAATAGTAATAATAACTGTGGTATTTGTTAAGCATGCCAGGCACTGTACGAAGCAATGGGATAATGCTTAGAACAGTGCTTTGCACACAGTAAGTGCTTAATAAATGCTATTATTATTATTATTATTACCATAGATGCAAGATAATTGGGTTGGACACAGTTCCTATCCCACATTGGGCTCATGGTCTTAAACCTCATTTTACAGATGAGGAGACTGAGGCACAGAGAAGTATAGTGACTTGTCCCAGGGCACACAGCAGACATGTGGAGGAGCCAGAATTAGAATCCAGGTCCTTCTGACTCCTAAGCCCATGCTCTAACCACTAGACTATGCTGCTTATCTGTGTTATAGTAGTAGTAGTTTCGAGAGTATTTACTAAGTGCTTGCTATCAGGCAAAGTGCTGTACTAAGGATGGGGAAATAATACATGGGTGGGAAACAGGGACCATCCCTGGTCTTTAAGAGGCAGCCCTCTACTAACACACTAACAGGGCCCAGGCTTGGGGCCGGGTGCACCGGCAATCAGGCCTGGACTAGGTCAGGGTTAGAAAGAGGAGAAGAAGGAAGTAAAGTTGGTCTGGTTAAATTAACTGTCTGGATACGTGGGCTCCAACTCTGCCCCTGAAACGCCGGCGGGGCCCGGTTTGGACGAGGAAACTTCGCTTCCTCGCCCGTGGCTCCGTGAATTGGCTCATGCTAGTGTTGATGGATTCCACTAGAGGGTACTAAGTCCCTACCTAGAGGGAAGGAAGAGTAACCTGGGTAGCATAGGATGGAGCCCCAGAAAGCTCAGATGCCGAGGCTGAGAGCCTAGGCTGACTTGGGTATGCTCAGGGATGGGAGAAAAGGGACTCAAGTGTGAAGGCTGATGGGAGAAAAGTGTGAGTGAAATGCAGAATGGGGGCTGGGGTTTGAAGGGAGATTCAGTAGAGAGAAAGTGGGTAACTACTGGAGCCCGGCTGGCAGTGTGCAGCCCATACGGGATCCGGAGGTAACGCTTGGCGCCGCGTGCATTTCGCAGGGCCTGATCTTGGGACATGTCTTCAGGGAGACCCCCATGTCCCTTCACTTTCTCCAGAGCATTTCCAGGGCCCTCCTGGCTCCCTCCGAACATGGCCTCTGCATCAGACTGCCACACGGCTACCACAAGTGAGGCTGGCAGCATTCCTGCCATTGTGGCTAGTAGGAGACCGATTCATCGATTGGTAACTTGGAAGGAGCCCAGGATGGCTCTGGGCCCTTGAATTCCTGTGTGACTGAAATCCTGGCCAAGGGGACCTGAGAGACCTCAAAGTATATCCCAGGATGACAGCTTTAAGAAATGGGTGGGTTGTGAACATTTTTTTGGTGATGAGAACGCTGAGGGTGGGTAACGATTCTGAGTTTGAGTTTGACTGAGTGGAGCGAGAGAGGTCATGGAGGAGAGGAGGATTGGGAAGTCAACTGTGGACACCGGTGGGAGGGGAATCCAGAAGGGTAAACCAGCTCTTCTTCCGAGGTTCCTCCCTCTTCTTCCTATTTTCTTCCCCCATTGCCTATTCCTTGAGACCGACAGTGACGCTTGGGACATTACTTGCCTAGCTAGTGACACCAAGGAAAGAGGTGGCAGACCTCTGGCCTAGACGGACCCCTGATGTCTAAAACACAAAGTCGGGGGACAGGCCTTAACCCAGAGGCTCAGCCCAAGGCCTGAATCATTTCAACTCACTACTGCCTGGGCTAACCAGCCCATTTTAAAAACCTAGCGACCTACGGTAACAAACCGATCTGTGACATAGAGATTCAGATCAGTCCTTGTATTAATGGGAAAGGGGTGGAGAACTCTGTGGTCTCATCAGGAATGCGCTGGTCCCATCATGATAGGAGGGCCGCCTCTCTGCCGTGGGAGCTGGCCACATTCCTTAGTTCCGTCAGCGATTAGCCTCACTTTCGACAAAGGAGCAGGGCTTGCTCTCCAATCCTGTTTAAGGATGGCCACCGATAGTTATTAGATGGCAGCAGTACTATTCCATCTCTGGCCTCCTGCCAGAGACTTCTTGAGTTCTGAGCTTTTTCCTCTGAGGTGAGTTGTGGAGAGATCTGCCAGCTTTCTTCTTCCTGGTCCACAGTCTCCTCTCAGCCAGTCAGACCCAGATAGCCCCAAACCCAGTACATTCTTCTCCCACAGTGTATGTCCCCCAAACATCCCACCGAGTTCACTGGTTCCCAAATTCCTCTTCTCCAGAGAAAACACGACATCTTGAATTTTTTATCCTCCCCACAGAAATTGGGATCACTAGTGGGTTCACCATTTCGACCCCAGGGCTTCCAAATCTGAGTTGGGAGTGGTCAGCACTCCCAAACATGTTTGCCCCTGGGTAACGAAGAGGGATATCCTCTCTGAGCCCCTCCCCAGAAGCCTCCTCTGGCCCCGACTGTTTCAGGGGACAGCCCCACCAAATGCTGGTTAGGGGCTCTGTGGGTCAGTGTGATGCAAACGTGTGTGCCTTTAATCAAAATTAATGATAGGTGTGTGATTGGATAAGTCCTGACTCTCTGCCAACCACTGCACAGAGCACCCGGGCACGTGCAATACAGTATTATTGGCTGCAGTCCCTGTCCCACAAAGGGCTTTCAGTCAAAGGGAAAAGGGAGACAGGTACTTTATCCCTCTTTGAAAGATGAGGGTGCTGAGGCATAGACAAGTCAAGTGATATGCCCAAGTTCACACAGCACAGTTGAAACTAGAACCCAGGTTTCCCTACTCCCATCTCTTTCCACTAGGCCCCACCCTTCTGGGACTGGGACAGCCAGGAAAGGGCCAGAAAGTGGACAAGAGGACAATTCTTCTGGGGAGCTGGAGCTGGAGTAGAAACCCTGGAATGGAGAGAGGACCATAAGCCAGGATTTCTACCACCCACCTCCCAGAAACCGTAGTGATCTGCCATCTCCACTGATTGACCAACAAGAGGAAATGAGCTCCAGTGAAACAGGATACAGCTAGACCTAAGAGAACGTGGAATTGATTATTGCTGACCACCACAATAGATCATGGATGGAAGTGATAGAATCACCATCCCTGGAGATTATTAAACATAGGACAGACAGCTATCTCTCTTGAGCTAAGTGCAATCTGTCTCAGAGTTGGGAGACTGGACAAGGTGGCCTTTGAACCACATGTTCCGGTAGAGGAAACAAAAGCAAACTTTCTTAAGGGAATGCAGCAAGATAGCGGCAGGGCTAGTTGCTGTCTTTGGCTCCTCACAGTCTTTCAGCCCTCTCCGTCCAACAACTGCTAAATCCTGTGGATTCTTCCCTCCAAAACACCTCCTGGATCCGCCCCCTTGTTGCCACACAAACAGGCCTGCTTAAAGCACTCATCATATCGTGGGGCTGCCAATGGCTGCCTCTACAAAAAAAAAATAATCGTTTTCAAAGCTCCCGGCCAACTTTCTCCACATTTACACATCGGCTCTCTTTACCTGCTCAACTAGCATCCCACCTCCTCCAGGAAGCCTTCCCCAATTAATTTCTGACCTCCTGCATCATATCAACACAGTAGACACCCTCTAGCACATGCCAGTTTATATCCATCATTGGGACTTATGTATATTCGTGTTTACAATCGTACATTCAATTATTTACCCTGACAGTGCATTCAGGCATATTCGTCCTACTCCCTCCCCGATGGTCGTTCTTCCTTACCACTCCCACTCTTTGTAAATATTTTGTAGGACTGTCTCCCCTATTATTCAATTGTAAGCTCCTAGTGGGCAAAGAACCAGTCTTTTACTGCTGTTGTATCTTCCCAAGTGCCTAGTACAGTGCATCAGGAAGAGTAGGTGCTTGATAAATACCAATTCTGCTGTTGATAAATCAGTTGGGCTGCTCTTTCAGGACACTGACCAACTCATTTCTCTCTGTCACTACAGAAGTCCTTGGAGCCTAGATTGGGTTGCTGAATGCCACTTGGCCCTAAGAGCATCAGGCTTCTTCAGAGCTAATCACAGATGGACTGGGGAATTGGACTGACCTGCTCTGTGGGTCCCTGGAGACTTTCATGTTATTTTTAATCCCTTCCCAGTGTCCCGGGAAGTTTCCTATCTGGATTGAGCCCTCCATCTCCTCCTTCCCTAAACAAAATGATTGGGAGATGAAAGCAGTCAGTTTCAGAGGGTTCTTTCTTCCCCAAGATACATTGTCAGCTTGATATGCCCCTGGAAAATTTACTAGGTCTGAGAAGAAACTCTCCCCTTCATGTCCCCCCACCCATTTCCTTCTCCTTTCTCGTCCACAATCCACCCGGTCCAGTGGCTACCAAGAACTGGAGGTGACATGTGGCTGAAAAGTGTGATGGAGCACAAAGGGCCAAAAGCACTGATTGACTGATCGATGGATTGAAAAGCAGAGAATGGCAAGGGACCTCATCACCAGGGGAATGGGAGTTTTCTATGTCCTCCCACTTCCCTCTCCCAAACCCAAACCCTGTGCTTAGGGTGGCTGTAGTGCCTGGTACATCTCTGACCAAGACCTCCTCTCTTTAAACTCTCTTACTACCTCCTTTCTGTAATTTCTGTCAGTATCAGAAAGGATCACATCTAGCAATTCTACTGGGACTCTCCCAATCGCTTAGAGCAGCAGGTGCTCAATAAATCCTATTGATTGATTGATTGATTGACCTGTAGCCCGTTGCCTTCTGAAATCCATGAGGTTGGTGTTTTGGGCTTAATAAGTGAAGGATAGGAAGGCTATTTAAAGCTCCGAGTTCAAAAAATGCCAATTTCCTTCCCCCAGCTTGGTGGGTCCTTGAAGCCTAGCTAACCAAATGGCCAGGGTATGCGTGTGCTTTTGTGTTGTGGGGAGCCGGAGGAGATCGCTGGCTTTAGAGCCAGCCAGCTAAGAAGGCAGCATTTTTGAATCCCACCCAAATTTCAGGTGGGACTATCTATTGCGCTGGTTTTCTTGCTGTATAAAGCCGCTTCCAATTTTAATCCATGTTTGATACTCCTCAGATACGAGTCCTCCAGGTAAAACAATTTGGAAGGTCAGTTTGTTCAGGAGGTAGACCTTGAATCTGTTGGGAGACTGCTAAGATCCCCTGAATTTACCTTGGACAAGCTGGGAGGGGGGGATCGGAAGGGATTGGAATAAAGGGTGCGAGGGAGTTAGTGGTGACCCTGCTCGCTCAAATTAGGGTTTTGGTTTTTTTAATAGTATTTGTTAATAATAATAATGGCATTTATTAAGTGCTTACTATTTGCAAAGCATTGTTCTAAGCGCTGGAGAGGTTACAAGGTGATCAGGTTGTCCCACGGGGGGCTCACAATCTTATTCCCCATTTTACAGATGAGGTAACTGAGGCACAGAGAAGTTAAGTGACTTGCCCAAAGTCACACAGCAGACAATTCACTTACTACATGCCAGGCACTGTACTAAGCACTGGGGTGGACACAAGCTAATTAGATTGGACACGGTCCGTGTCCCATGTAGGACTCACAGCCTTCATCCTCTATTTAACAGATAAGGTAACTGAGAACCAGGGAAGTTAAGTGACTTGCCCAAGGTCACACACAGCAGACATGAGGGGAAGGTGGGATTAGAATCCAGGTCCTCTGGATTCCCAGGCTCATGCTTTTTCCCCTAGGCCACACTGCTTCTCTTTTGTTTCTTTTTCTTTAGAGTTTCCTTTCCCTACCCCGTCCTACCCGGCCTCTGAGTTTGTGAATCTCCTCCCCTGAGAACATCACTGCAATGTCATTAAAAAAAGGTGTACGGAGAAAGGCCACATGTGGTGAACTAGAAAAGCTCTCTGCGGTCTGAATTCTCACAAAGCTTTTCTGGTACACAGAAGCCTCTGAAATTAGTGCCGGTGATAAAAAGAAGTCACGCTGCCTGAGCAGATTTTTTATTAATTGAATTAATTTTTCCTGTTGCCTCTGTGCTAAGCTCTCCATGGGAGGTCGATCTGGAAATGGGACTGCTTGAATAGCACCTTTGAATCTTACCAGTGGCTAAGGCAGACAGGTATTTTCCAGCTAAGGCAATAATGTGCTATTGCTTGGGAGCTTGGGCAATTTTCGCTGGTTATCCATTTGTGCTCCGAAGTCTAAAAATCAGATTTTTCCTTGGGGATCTTGGGCTGAGTCTGTTTTGCTCAGCAGAAGGGTTTATACAGTGATGCAGGATGGCTTAGGTAGCAGAATTAGGTGATAGCATTGAGTCCTGAGTCACCAGTGAAAATAACTGGTTGAGAGAAAAGTTCCTGTTAATGTCTCGCAGAGGTAGTAACTGTGCCCAAAGGGACTCCAGGGTCATAGTTCACAATAGGCTGCCTTTATTTCAGTGGCCCCAAGAAAGCCCAAGTTCACCATCATGGCATATTCTGGTAAGCCAAAGGTGTTGCCCTTTGAACTGCCACATACTCCTCTCAGCTAAGGAAAGCCCTTTTCCCAACTCCTCCTCCAAACTGTCATAATTCCCTGGAAAACGTTGAGGAGCAACAGCCTCTAAGGTCACACAAAATTCAGTTTGTGGTTTAGGAACTCTCCCTCTGCTCTTGTAACGGTCTCTTGGTTCCTCAACCAATCAACATCTCTGGGAATTTCCATGCCCCCTCCCTTCTAACCGTCCCCCTTTTCCTCCCCCCACCCCACAAGAAAAAAACCGTCACCACGGCACTGATCGGGCTTTCAGTTTGGCAGATAACAGTTTCCAGGATGTAGGCTGGACACTGCTGTTCTTCTCAGGGTGATTGTCAGTTTATTACTCTAGAGTACTCTCCCTAGAGCTTAGTACAGTGCTCTGCACAGAGTAAGCACTCAATACCTGTTTTTTAACCAGTGGGTCCTCTATCCAGTATTGGTAAAGAACCAAATGCCAATCTGTCCAGTATTTTTATTTTTTAAAGCCCGGTCTCTCAGAAGGGGCACCCGCTTCCTGTGAGGGGAATACAGGGGCTCTGGAGCAATGTGGGCTAGCAGAAAGAGCCTGGGCTTGAGAGTCAGAGGACCTGGGCTCTAATCCCAGATCTGCCAATTGCCTGCTCACAACCTTGGGAGAGACGCTGAACTTCCCTGTGCCTCAGTTTCCTATTTGGTAAAATAGAGTTTCAGTATCTTTTCTTCCTCCTTAAACTGTGAGCCCCATCTGGGACAAGACTGTCTCAGATCTGATCTCATTTCTACCCCAGCACTTAGTACGGCGCTTGGCATGTGGCAACAAATTTAACAAATACCACGAGTGTTACGATTGTTCCAAACAGTCATTCGACCAGCAACTGCATAAGTTTTGTGACGTTCTGGAGAGAGTGTTTTAATGTGGGTCCTTATGACACTAGTATGCTAGGTGAAATACGTAGTATAAGATATATTACTAGGTTTGCAAAAGGTGTCTAGTATTCTTGAGGGTTACCAGTGGCCACCCTTGGGAGAGCCAAATTAGCTTGGCAGTTCCCCTTCCTTGTTAAAACCCAGCATCTCAAGTCACATTAACCCAAAGCCACTTCTGGAGCTTATGTGCTTATTTACACCCTTTCTCCGCAACCTTACGATTACTTCTTCCAATTACTCTTTTGTAAGAATTTCTATGTTTTCCTCTGCTGTAACAGTCCCACAAATATCTTACATGGGCAGGGAACAAGTTACGTGCCCAAACATTTAGTACAGTGGTATTTTACTTAGTGAGTGCTCACTAAGAACTATTACTACTTCACTACCAGCGAGTGTACCAAATGTTTTTCTAGGATCTGCGGAGATGGAAAAGAGACGTTGGTGTTGCTTCGTGAACCAGAGCTGTTATGGAAGGCCCTGGGGAATTTCTTCATTGTCTTATATTAAGGAGGCAAAAAGAAGAGCTGTTTTTCAGTGCCCGGCTTCCTCTTCCTTGCCTCCTTCCACTAAGCTAGGTTCTTGCACACAGACACACGGGAGGGACAGGAAATTGGACAAGCAAGTGGGTGGGGAATCACTCTAGATTCAGTTGGTCTAGAAAAGACTTCCACAAAATGGAATCTATGACGACCATTATGTTACGCTGCTAACCTGGAGGGAAGCATGGGGCACGATGTGAGTCTGCCCCATATCCGCGAGGGCCTTGGGTGGCCGCTTGCAACGTGGCCAACTTTCTGAAAACCCACGCAGCTGCTGGCTGAGCACAATGCTGCTTCCGTTGCGACAGTGTGGCTCAATGGAAAGAGCACGGGCTTTGTAGTCAGAGGTCATCGGTTCAAATCCCGGCTTCGCCACTTGTCAGCTGTGTGACTTTGGTCATCACTTCACTTCTCTGTGCCTCAGTTACCTCATCTGTAAAATGGGGATTAAGACTGTGAGCCCCACATAGGACAACCTGATTACCTTGTAAACTCTCCAGCGTTTAGAACAGTGCTTTGCACATAGTAAGCGCTTAATAAATGCCATCATCATTATTATTATTATTACCACCATCACAATATTTTTACGGGCTTTATGGATACAAGCCTGGTGGACAAGGCTTGTCTGGGAGTTAGGGGACACTTGTGGGCCGTGTGATCTTGGGCAAGTCAGTTGACAGCTCGATGCTTCAGTTTCCTCGTCTGTAAAATGGGATTTAGATCCCTGGCCGCCTTCTCATTTAGACTGTAAGCCCCATGAGGGACAGGGATTGTGTCCAACCTGACTATATTGAATCTTACTCTGGTGCAGATAGTCAGCACTTAACTATTGTTATTATTATTATTACCAATAATAATAATAATAACTCCCATTTGTGAGCCATCAGTTGGTTAGCTCTGATTTCTGTGACTGATTTAAGGAGCAACAGCTGCAGGGATCCACAGTCAGCAGAAAGTAGGCTTCAGGCCACTCTAGGTGTTGGGGGTGGCTCCCTGGATTTCTGAAAATAACACTGGGCAATGAGCAAGGTGGTGGTGGGAAGGTTAGCAAGGAGGGGGCCCCTTCTGAGAAAACCTCCCCCTCATCCTTCAGGACACAAGCCAACTCCGGTTTTCTAGGTTTCCTGCCTGCCAAAGTGGGGATCAGCCCTACAGGAGCCTCTTCCATGGCACCCTGATCTTCAGGGTCTGTTCCTTTCCCAGGTTTCTGTAACCTGCTCAGAAATCTCGCCGTCTCCAAGCTGCCGTTCTCAGCCACCATGGAGGACACACGTTGAAGAACTTGGAGCCTAATGACTATTCAGCCCCCTAGAGCAAACCTTATTTTCAAAAAGCTGTTTCCTCTCTGTTTGATGTATTTGTTCCCTACTCATTCCGATCAGTGGGGCATTGAGTTGTGGAGAACAGATTGGAAATTATTTTATTGATTTTTTTTTCCCTCTTTATTTACTCAAGAGGAGAAAGCAATTGTACTTCCTTGAGAACTGCTCAGCTGCAAGGAAAGGATCTTACAAGGTTTGGCAGGACAGAGTTTTGGTCACTGCTCAGGCCAGGCCAATTAATATCAAGGAAAGCCTCCCCCACCCCACAAGAACCAGACATGACTGGTGCGTATTTCCAGGGAGGAAAGTTCACTTTTTCACGGTTCTGCGTGTAGTAATTGGAGAGAGGTTAGCCACTGCAGTGGGAATAGCTCCAGCCAAGCCTTGCAACTGGAATCCCCTTTGAGTAGATAATAATAGTACATAATTGTGGTATTTGTAAAGCACTATGTGCCAAGCTCTTGGTCAGATACAATACAATCAGACCAGAAACAAGTCTCTGTTCCATGTGGAGCTCACAGTAGAGCCAGAACAGGTAATGAATTGCCATTTTACAGCTGAGGAAAAGGAGGCACAGAGAAGTCAAGAGACTTGTTCAAGGTCACAACAGCAGGGAAGTAGTGGAGTCAGGATTAGGACCAGGTCTCCTGACTCCCAGATTCCGTGTTCTTTCCACTAGATCCAACTGCTTCTCGTATTTTTTAGGATATGGTTAAGGAGGGTCCCACTATCTGGGATGTGGATGGCACTGACTGAGTGTCACCTATAAACTCTACTTTTATGGTTCTGGGAAGGCAAAACACAATTTGAGCTGGCTATAAAGTCAGGTGGGGTAATCAAATTCACAGGTCCCAAGCTTTAATAAGAAGTACTAAGGCAGGGCACAGATTTCTGCTAAACTCAGGGAAAGAAAGGAGCAGTGAAGCACAACACCCTTTCAGTCTTTATGTGCATTTCTTGTGCATTTCACAGACACTAACAAGGTGAAGAGGAGGATTAAGACAATTATCTAGATCAATGAGGTTTTATCTATTCAGATTGAATCTAAGCATCTCCTCCTTTACCCTCTGATCCCCCTTCCCCCTTATGAGAAGCAGCGTGGGTCAGTTGAAAGAGCACGGGCTCTGGAGTCAGAAGTCATGGGTTCAAGTCCCGGCTCTGCCAATTGCCAGCTGTGTGACTTTGGGCAAGTCACTTAACTTCTCTGTGCCGCAGTTATCTCATCTGTAAAATGGGGATTAAGACTGTGAGCCCCACCCCACCATAGGCCAACCTGATCACTTTGTAACCTCCCCCGCGTTTAGAACAGTGCTTTGCACATAGTAAGCACTTAACACTTAATACATGCTATCATTATTATTCCTCGTGGGTTAATCTCTATCCCCCACACCCCTTCATTTGTCTAGGGTAGAGTTTCTAAAAATAATCTCATCTGTAAAATCAATCCCACCCAGATCCGTGGTTTAGTGGAAAGAGCCCGGGCTTTGGAGTCAGAGGTCATGGGTTCAAATCCCGGTTCCACCACTTGTCAGCTGTGTGACTTTGGGCAAGTCACTTTACTTGTCTGGGTCTCAGTTCCCTCATCTGTAAAATGGGGATTAAGACTGTGAGCCTTCCGTGGGACAACCTGATCACCTTGTAACCTCCCCAGCGCTTAGAACAGTGCTTTGCTCATAGTAAACGCTTAATAAAATGCCATCATTATTATTATTATCCCAAATCAGGGATCATCTCTCAGAGCCAGCACTGTGTTGGATATAGGGCTAATGAGTTAATTGGTTATCACCTGTGTGTCCTCAGCAGCTGAATGAGTTGATGAGTAAAGTGTGCAAAGAGCCATCCACTCCATATAAGGAGTGAAGATAGCCGGATACTCGAGGGTTTTTCCTCGTGGTTTTAGCCTGTTCTTCTCTGCCCCACTCTTTCTTTAAATCTGCCCTTAGTTTTGGTCTAATCCCGTTTTCCCACTACCTAATTGCTTGTTTGGAAAGTGGAGAGCGTCTAATCTGGTGAGTGGAAGAAGGGGGGTAAACTAGGGAAAGGGCTGTGTGACAGAAAAGGGAGGGTTATTATGTTTTTATCTTCAATTTTGTCTTTACCCCCATGTACTGGTCACGGGGTGGCTGATCTGACAGCCGCAGTGGGGTGGGTAAAATCACATTCTAAAGCATTTAGGTTCTCACAGGCTTAGGTCTAAACCCAAATGAACTGTGAACTGTAGTCAGAGTTATGAACGCTCATCTTTGAGAAACTTGATAGATAAGAGGCTTGCACAGTAGTAGTAGTAAACCTGGTGAAAATCCATCCCCGTGAAGGGTTTATGATCCTGGGTTTTCAGTGTGGTGCTTGGCTCACTTTAGGGTGGGAGGGGTAATGAATTAATGGGCATCTTTGATCTCCCTGTCCTGTAACTTGGCCCATTAAACTACTGAAGGATGAATGACAGGGTGGGGCTTCTGACTCACGGAGTGACAATCCTTTGTCCTTTTTCTGGCCAGGGATCAACATCCATTTGGGCTAAGGGGTGATCACGAGGGTCTTCTCTAGCCTATAAATATTAACGTGAAAAGGTTAGTCTGTGGGAGTGAACGTCTCACAAAACTCAGACTTTTTTCCCCTCCCCCTCAAATCTTTACTTCTGTCCCATAGGATCTTTAGTTTTTAGAATACTCTCCTTTATGACTCTCAAAACCCCTTTATAGGCTGGGGGCAAGTCTGTGCCAGCAAGATAAAGGGGGGAGCATTGAGGCAATGGTCCAGATAAAAATCTGGCCCCAAAATAGTTTTCTCTGAAACATTGATAACTGAAGCCAAGTAGGATAATAACTATTGACATTCACTAAATGCTTGTGTGCGAAGGAATGGGGTAGATATAAGGTTGTAATCTTGGATAGGGTCTCTGTCCCACCCAGGTTGCATAATCTGTCTTATTCTCATTCTGAAGATCCGGAAACTAAAGCCCAGAGAGTTTGAGTGCTTTTCTCAATAGGCCAGTGGAAGAGGTTGAGACTTGATTTTTTGACAACACCCCCGCCCAAAAAAGTCCAATGCTCTTTCCATTAAGGCATTAACTGCCTTTCTCTCATCCCCTTTCCCACTACCTCAATTTTGTTGTTTTCTTTGTGCGGAGTTGACCTCACTATGATTAGGGGTTTGGGATTGCCCCCATTGGATCGGGAATATGGGTAGGCAAAACAAGTTTCTCATAGCTTGTGAATGGCGCAGCTGAACCAGAAAGCAGGCATTCTATCAAATGTGCAGCATAAAGCACAGGCCTGAGAGGGCCACATCAGATGGTTGGTCACTGCATAAATCCATGTGTATCCAGAACCAGAAGGAAAGTGTGCAAGAGATTTTAAAGAGATGTGTTTGTCAACACTTCTGTTTTAAGGCCCTCCTTTACATGGGGGATTGTCCTTATGGGAAGCCCCCAGGCTACCTGGCTGGGAGGAAGGCAGAGGAAGAAGCTAGGAGTTGAGGAAAATGACCCTGACAATGCTTGGCATTCTACAGCTGAGTGAATTTCTTCAGACACAGAACTTCTGGAGCTTAGTTGCACAAGTGAACCTCTGAGGAACTGACAGTCAAAGGCCACAGGTTGGGAGGTTGATGCTTAGGGTTTAGTCGGGAGCTGCTCTTTTTCCAAACTGAATTTTCAAGTAGGCAGTTCTGTGTCTGCTTCAACTGCTTAAGGGATGAGCACTCGCCAGATTGCATTCACGGAGCATGGGCTGTTGGAGTTCACCACTGACATGAGGCTTTAAACCTGTCCCAGAAACCTTGGTGTCTGCCCTTCCCCCTGGCTGACCCAATTCCTTCCCTTCAAACTGTTCCTTCCTTCCTCCTCCCCTTCTTATTCCAGACACGACTCGCTTCAGGTGTCTGAGAACTGGGTATAAGAGAGTAGGGGATGGGCAAAGTGCCCAGATGTCTTTGCTGCCAGGTCATTTGGGATGTATAAGCGAGAAAACGCAACCTATGGAGCTGATGCCTTTTTTTTTCCTACCGGTTAAAAAATGGCATTCATAATAATCATGGTCTTTGATAAGTGTTTACCATATGCCCTCTGTTCTTCCCAAGCACTTAGTACAGTGCTCTGCATACAGTAAGTGCTCAATAAATGATTGAATGAATTCCCAAATACTAGCTATAATTTCTCTTTGAACTGATTGAAATGGTTAGCGTCAAGGATCCTCATTGCACAGAGGGCTCATCAAATGAAGTCCCCAAATGCTGTGAAACAGTGTCCAAAACATCTTCTCTGCACAATATACTGTCAGCCCTGGCAGAAACATTGGCACCTGTGGCTAAATGAGCAGGAGATTTGCCTGGATTTGCCTGGCATGTCCCAGTGCCAGCTGCAGTTAGAACAACTTGAATTTCCTTAATCTGGAGAAGAAATGCCTAACCTAGCTTTGCCCAAAGCCTGTAAAATGGTCTTAAAGTCACTTAATCTCTCTGTGCCTCAGTTTCCTCCTCTGTAAAATGGGCATAAAATAATCTGCTTTGCTACCACTTGGGTTGTGATTTCTTTGTGGGATGGGTTTGTTTGATCCGATTCTCTGATCATGGAACTTAAGACCACAGCTAACTCTGGCTTTCTAGTTTTAGAATTTAGAGAAGCAGCATGGCTTAGTGGAAAAAGCATTGGCCTGGGTGTCAGAGGACTTGGGTTCTAATCCTGCCTCTGCCACTTGTTTGCTATGTAAGCTTGGGAAAGCCACTTAACTTCTCAGTGCCTTGTTAGCTTATCTGTAAAATGGGGATTAAAGCTGTGAGCAACCTTGTTATCTACCCCAGTACTTAGTACAGTACCCGGCCCATAGTAAGCAAGATTAACAACTGCCATATTTAAGAAAACAAAACAAAAACAAACAAACAAAAAACCCCTAATTTGGATTCCAGTCCTGCTACTAACTACCCAGTTTAGGTCAACTGAGTGGCTTCTACTAGTTTTCCTCACTGAGTCATTGAGCAAAGTTGAATAACACTAAAGGTCTCTGAAAGTGGAAGGTGGTAGCTATGAAGTGTTGCAGGAAACACAGAAGTACTCATCCTCTTAGCTCCTTGTGCACATAATAATAATAATGCTGGTATTTTAAGGGTGTACTATGTGGCAGGCACTGTACTAAGCCCAGGGTGACTACAAGCTAATCAGGTTGGACACAGTCCCTATTCCACAAAGTGCTCACCATCTTAATCTCCACTTTACAGATAGGGAAATTGAGGCATAGAAGTGTAGCTGGGGCATCTAATAACAGTCACAGAATGTGGGTGATGGGATGATCAACAAGGAACCCACTCTTTTTCTTCCTGCTTGACTTGCCTGGGGCAGGGTGGAAGGACCCTGGCAGCAAACTGGACTATAATGACTCTGGTTAAATGTATTGTACTCTTCCAAGCACTTAATGCAATCCTCAGCACACACTAAGTGCTCACTAAAGATCAATTGTTTTGGTCATGATCAGTCGTATTTATAATAACAGTGATGGTATATAAGCACTATGTGCCAAGCACTGTTCTGAGCGTGATGGACTAGTTAACAAGGTAACCAGGTTATCCCACATGGGGTTCACAGTCTTAATCCCCATTTGACAGATGAGGGAACTAAGGCACAGAGATGTTAGGTCGCTTTCCCAAAAAAGTCTCACAGCTGGCAAGTGGCAGAGGTGGGACTAGAACCCATCTTACTCCCAAGCCTTTACTCTTTCCTCTTAGCCATGCTGCTTACTTGCTGTGTGTTGAGAGTACAACAGAACAGAGTTGGTAGACATTCCTGGTCACAGTGAGATTAGTCTAGAGGGGGAGACTGACACTAAATACAACAATTTAATTTTATAGGAGCTTGACTATTAGAAATGTTTGTCAATTGCAGTGATGCTAGTTACCTTGAAGGCAGTACAGTGTCTTGCTCTGTGACTTATGGTGTCTGAGTGCTTACTATGTGTTACGCACTGTTCTGAGCAGTGGGGAGTAAATGCAAGTTTATTGGGTTGGACACAGTCTATGCCTCATATGGGGCCCACAGTCTAAAGAGGGATTAGGATTTAATCCCCAATTTATAGTTGAAGAAACTGAGGCACAGAAAATTAAAGTGACTTACCCAAGGTCTCACAGCAAATTGACATATCCCTTCTTGGGTTCCAGAATGAATTCAGGTTGTGAAGCAGCAGTGAAATTAGAGGATGACAATACATGCTGTTAAAATTCACTTACCCGTAGTCTGAATCTTATTGAATCGGACCAACAAAAAGTCTAACTTCAGCACTCATCTTTCACCACACGGTACCAGAATCTTCCCCATCCTCCACCCTAACCCCAGACTGAACTGAGCAGATCCCTCTAGCTGCTTAATAACCTGTGTGGTTGCAGTTTCAGTTCCCACCCAGCCAAAGGTGCATTGGTAACTGAGTTTAGTGGTCCCAGAGACTGATAATTTGGGTTTAAGGAGGCCACATCACTGTGTGTGGGGCTACCTTGGGCCACAGCTGGTGCCTGAGGATTCCTGATTCCTTCTCTCCCTGCTCCCCACTCTCCTCTCCCAGCAGTCTGCCTGGCCTCTGCAAGCTACCCTGGCTGGTATTAGAAGGCCAAGGCACATGAGGTGGAAGAGTCTGAGATGCTTGTGTGCTCTCATATATCAGGGTGGTGTGCTTACACTGGGGTTGGGCCTGAAGAAGGTTATGGAAGTGTGGGTCCCCATGATTTCCAGTAGCTTCCCAGTCTCCTTTTGGCTGCTAAGTAAATAGCTTGCCCCGGGTGGAGTCTGGGAAAAATAACCAAGCATTAAAAATGGACAGTTTTCACTTAGGAAAAACTAGCTCACCTAGTGGAACCCTTATCCAAGCCAGTGAGCGCTGGCCAACCATCCAAGAGGCAAGGTTCTCTCTCTTTCTCCCTCCCCTCGGCCACCTGACCCCCAGCCCAGAGTTGATTGCCTTGTTCCAAGTCAGCTCTTTAATTTCAAAAATCCTCTCTGCTGTTACCCCTCTTCCACTTCGAACGCAGAGACCTTCCCCAGTGTCCTCTGCAGTGAGCTCACTGTGTACCTTCCTCATCAAAGATAGCAGGGTAGGGGTGCCAGCATCATTGGCACTTAAAAACTTGAGTGGGCAACACCTGACCTTGAGAAGTTAATAGCCCTGATGCCGCAAGAATTTTTACTCCAGTTTTGGGGGAAGTTCATTGTTTTGCATTAACAACATTGTCATTCTTTTCACGCTTATTTAATTCCTTCCCCGGGCAAAGCAATTGATAGTCCATAAATTGCTCCCTTACTTTTAGTGAGACTGTTTTATGTTCTTCTTTAACTCTTCCGCCCCCCCACCGACACACCAAACCCCCAACCAAAAAAAAAAAAAATGCCTGCTAAGGGCTCTTTATAATTGCGCTGTAAATTTGCATTTCATCATAACTTCTCTTTCATCTTCTCCTCTGCTTCACCTTTTCTGTATTTTAATCCTTGGGGCCAATCGAACTGGCTCACTGGTGGGAAGGATTCATAGCTGATTACCCAGCTCTCCTCAAAACTGCAAAGGCCTTCACTTTGTGGCTTTCTTCCTTTCTCCTACTTTGTCAATGCCTTTTGTGAGGCAAAGTGAAGGAAGGAAAGTCAGTAGTTGGGATTCAAAGCAAAACAAGTCTACTAGACAAAAATTTTCATGTGCTGTGGATTCATGGAACACCTAACATTTTCTCTTGCAAAAAACTTCGATCATTCTAGTAGTTACTCAATATTTCTGTGAGCTAAGTTCATGTCATTCTTGTTTGGCTAAGAGAGCAGAGATTATAGACAGATTTGTTGAAGGCCTGGAGTTTAGAGTATATAGTCTCTAAGTTCTTGTAGCCCCTCTCCCAAATGCTTACTACAGTGCTCTGCACACATGAAGTGATCAATAAATACCAGTGACTGGGTCTACTGGGCTGCAAAGCTTCCCATTACAATGGGCACTCTGACTTTGTTGCCCTCCTCCTTTTCCCCACAGTCCTCTGCTCCACAGTTCTCTCATGAGCAATCTGCCTGAGCCTTCTCAGGTCATTCATTGTATGTCTGGGCAATGAAAGGGGGAGTCTGCTCAGTCACACTCGTTCAGGACTGAAGCTTCCAGCTCCAGAAAAACTAGGGGGAATTGGGGGGTCTCCAGGGAGGTGTGGGATGTCGGGTTGGCTGGACCCGGGGTCCCACCCAGGGTGGGATTAGGAAAGACTTTCTGGCAGCTTTTCTCCTGCTGTTTTGCCAATCCCTGCAAAAGAGCAGTGAGGTTCTTGCTTGCTGGGAGCATGGTAGGGGGAGGCAAGCTGTCTGGATGCAGGCTTCACGCTCCAGAAATATTGGGGGTAAATGGTAGTGGGGGAGAGTTCTAGAATTTCTGAGGGGAGGTGGTCCTTATGACAGGGCTGGTAAACCCTTGGTCCACTGTGCCTCCTATCCCCCATCCCCGTCTCCTCTAAGGATGCTGAATTTGGGCCTTAACAGGAGAAAGAGGCTGATTGCTTTGTAAAGCCCCCTTTAATAGCATCAATTTGGGGAATTTGCTGAACATGAGAATCTCTGTCAAAGTTGGATTAGTTTTGTGGTACCAAACCCAGGTCTTCTGACTCCCAATCCTGTGCTCGTTCTACTGGGCCATGCTCCCCCCCCACCCCTCCCCAACCTATTCCATCACCTGAGTGATTTAGTGGTTTCCCTTTCTGTAAGTCCTGAGCTTAGCTGCTCCAGATGACTCTAATGGAGAATGGCAGTGCCTTGATCTCTCCACTTCTGCTGCTGATGTTAACTTCCCCCTCTGGCTACCCCAGTCTCTAGCACAAATCATTCAGCGAGGGACACCCGGGAGCATCAGACCCTCACTGCTTTTCCTCTGAGGATCTTTCTTGGTTTGCAGAACCTTGCATCCTTCCTCTGACCTTGCCAAAGAAGAAGCGGTCCAGGCCCCCTCGTTCCCACTGCCTCCTTCCCCTGTATTGCCCAGAAGGATGACAATGATAATAATTCTTTTTTTTTCCCAGAAAACTTTTTTAATTTTTCCTCATTACTTTCACATTATCCATCTTGTTTTATCCTTAAAACATCCCAGTGCCAGACTGGCCTAAGCCAGTCGTGCGCTCGGAGGAGTAAGTTCAAAACCCCATCTCCCCCCTTCATGCGGCACATGTCACAGCTCACACTCACGTCTGCTAAAGTGGCAGACGTGTGGCACGTTGCGTGACATTAAATTGCGCTGTTCTGCGGTGCAGCCAGAGATTTCCGGGTTTACTGGGGGCTCCCTTCAGTAACCCTACTCCTGCTCATCACACTGCCTCAGGTCATGGAGGAACTGGTGCTTGGGTCCCAACCGAATTGGTCCCTTCTGGAGCTGAGTTTGTGTTCCCTGGCCCCATCTCCCCCCTCCAGTCTGCCCTCTCCCCAGATGCAGCCTGTTGCTCTCTCTGCTTCCTCCCTGTTATTCACTATTACTCATGGATCCCTCCCTGCTATTTCCAGAGGCGGTGGCCCTGAAATGCTGGCAGTGGACTCTAGGCTCGGATCACCGGAAAAGAGACCAGAATGGGGTCTCTGCTGTCCTCCTCTCTCCCTACCTGGGAGAGAGCTGGGATCTGGCGGGAGGATCAGGTTTCTTCCCAGCCTCAATCTCCCTGGCCCAATCCAGGTATGGAGCCCTTGCTGCCGACCACCTGCCACTCCTGACCCTTACTTTTTGAACCACTTCCCTGCCACTCCCTTACTCTGCTACTGCTGGGTATGCACAGAGCAAACTGGGGTTGTCAGTCCCCGAGATCCCCTGGTGGGGAGTACCAACACTGGACCCCTACGTTTTCCCATGCCGGGGTAGAGCTGAACCAGAGACTTGCCCAAGATGGCCAGGCAGACCTGTCCCAGACAAAGAAAACCCCACGTCCCCTGAATCGAGTGCATTTGTGTGCCACCCTTGGGAAGGAGGCCAAGTGGAGGGAACGAAAAGTTCCTGGTACTTAAGTCAAATCTTTTGAAGAGAAAACTTCATTTCTGAAGGTGGAGAAGCTGAGGATCTATGTAAAAATGAAGCTGAAGATGTCTGCTGTCCACACAGCAGAGAAAGGGGGTGGTGGTAGTGACTTGGTGTGGTGGCCATCTTGCTAAATAAGGAAGCAGCCTTGAACGTCCCAGGTGGTGGCCATCTAGGGAGGGTCAGGAGGCCCCTGAGTCCAAAGGTGACTGCTTAAATTGTTTACCCTCTGAAGCTGCCCTCTTCTAAGGGATAGGGAGAGGTGGGTGGTATTAGCCTCATTTTCCAGATGTGAGGGCAGTGAGGCCTGGAAAGGTTAAGTGACTTGCCTCTGGGTCACCCAACAGGCCCGTGGCAAAGCCACACTAGAATCTATATCCCCTTAACTCCTTGTTTTACTAGACTGCACTGTCTCCTCTGAAAACGATAAACAGAAAATTCCAGTTTGGATCACCTCCCTTACCCCCTTGTTACCGTATTGGCCAGTGTCCTCCTAAAATGTTTCTAAGGGTTTGGTCTAATCCAGCACCAAGTGGACAGGCCGTCGGCTCCTTGCAGGGTGTTGGGAGATACGGGGAGGGAATGAACAAAGGAGTGAGTTATTCCTAGCTTCTCATCCATGCAGTCAGAAACCCTTTCTTATTTCTCCACTTCCCTGGCCCCTCTTTCTCCCACCTCTTTCACAGTTCTATCACTGGAAAAGCTAATACTGGTGCAATGGAACTATGATGGACCCTGCAACTGTAAGGGCCAGGTAACTGCTCCAGTGCAACCACGTCTGAAGCCACTTCGCTTCCGTCCCACTTCACTAACTGGTGCTCGGCACCAACTAGGAGACTCCATTCTCAGTGTTCCCGAACTCAGTGGAGTGGCTAGAAAGAAGAGAATTTCCTCCTCGGACCACCCCATCTTTATCTCCCCTGCTCTTTGAGAGACATCCAGTTCCTCCCGGATCTGGGCCTCCTTACAGCCTAATAGTTGTGGTGGTGGTGGGGAGGGAGGAAAGCATGACATTTAACTTCCATGGGGACAATATCCTTAATGGGGTTTCCTTTGGGAGAAAAGTATGTAACCCATAGTGGTGATGTGTATCTTTGGGTGCTTATTCATGGGATGACCTAAATTGGAAGAGGAGGCTGTACCCAAGGTGAAACTATTTTAGCAACATGCCCTAAGTCCAACTGAAATGTTCAGCCACCAGAGGCCAACCGGACGAAAGAGACAAATTGCCGGACTGCCTAGGAGATGTGTTGGCTCCCATCAGAGTCTCCCATTTCCAAACACTGTCCTCCCCTCACAGAGGCAAATGATTCCTTGACAGTTCAAGAAAAATGCCGTGTTCCCCCAAAATTAGGGTGAGCATCTCTGGAAACATCCCTCCCAAATATCCCCCCACCCCAAATCTCTTAATAGGGGTGTCTCTCCTGTTGTTCCAACATCTGTAAGTAGTGAAGGTGCTTACCAGGAATAGTTGGCTGGAGAATCTATAGACTCTAAAGTGCTACAGTTGATGTACCTTGGGCCTGCTGCTTAGGGAGGTTTCTTTGGTTTCTTCAAGAGCACTTGGAAGAACTCTCTGAACTGCAATCAGGCCTTGGGCACCTTCAAATCTGAGAAAGACATACTTCACCTGATGCTTGGCATGCTTGCCATGGGTTGAGCTATGTGTAATCAACCAATTATATTTATAGAGCACAATACTAAGCACTTGGGGAAAGTACAAGAGAAGCAGCGTGGCTCAGTGGAAAGAGCACAGGCTTGGGAGTCAGAGGTCGTGGGTTCTAATCCCAGCTCTGCCACTTGTCAGCTGTGTGACTTTGGGCAAGTCACTTCCCTCATCTGTAAAATGAGGATGAAGGTTGTGAGCCCCATGTGGGACAACCTGATCGCCTTGTATCCTCCCCCTGCGCTTCAAACAGTGCTTCTCACATATTAAGTGCTTAACAAATACCATTATTATTATTAAAATACAACAGAGTTGGTGACACATTCCCTGCCCACATTGAGTTCACAGTCTTGAGGGGGAGAGAGACTGCAGGGTTCTCAGGATTTTCTCCTTAAGGCCAGCCTATGCCATTCTCTCTTGCCAATTGTTGCTACTGCTTCCTGTTTTTTCATTGTTTTAATTATTTTTTTGGCACCTCAGTGAGCTCTGGTTGCATGAAATGGGAAGCTTCTGGGTATTTAGCTCCATGTTTGGCCACATCCTGCCTCCTGTTTTTTTTTGTGTTTTATCAGATTTTGGAGGTCTTTGGGCAGATGATGCAAACCGGTGGCAACCATCTGCCTGGCATACTGGTTGAAGAAGCATCAAGGGACTCTTTTTATTTGTAGGGAGGTGATTTCCTGTTCCTACATCCTTATCATAGAAGAAGCTGTGTGACAGGAAGGGAAGAAAACTTGTCCGTGGGGCCACCAGGATCCATTTCTAAGTTGGTGACTTTTCAACCTTCTCTGCCCTTCTCATCATTTGTTTGGCACCCTTTGTAGGCTGGTGCCGCGTTGGCCTACTTGCCATGACGAGTTGAGCCACTGGTCCAATAGACACCTGCCCCTCTAGACCCTTTCTCTTTCAGGACATTGCCTTCCATCTCTCCTCCCAGTGATGGTTGTCCCACAAGGCTGTGTGCGCTGTCCTTTGCTCTCATCTTTCTGTTTCCCTGTTACCACCTCTGTGGCAATGAGTCCCAAACTTTGCTCTTGACCTCTCTGTGATCCAGTCTTGCATCTCCTCTTACCTCCAGAACCTCGCCCCGCAGATGGCCTGCAACCTGGAGGACTCCTTGCCATCACTTTGTTCTCACATCCAAGCTGCCGCTTTTTCCACAAATATTTAGGTTGGGCATCTGCCCCGATCCTGTTTCCAGCAGTTGCCATAATCCATTTGGACCACTGTAACAGTCTCCTTGTGGGTCTTCCCCCAGCTCCATCCTTGCCATGCTATGGCCAGGATTGTCCTTTTAGGAATGCTACTTGTCACATGTCTCCCTTCGCCTCAAAATCCTCCCCCATTTCCCGTCTCCTTAAGAATGAAGCAGACTTCTCACCATTGACTCTCCTCCTTCAGTCTACACAACAAAGAATGTTGAAATGAATGTTTGTCTCCTTCTCCAAGTTCTTCTGTCCGTGCCTCTTCCTGCTGGGGCTAGCTGTGAAATGTTTGTGCTAGACCACATGAAAGGATCCTCCTGTCACCTCCAGTAAAGCTTAGTGTTAAACAAAATTGAATCTGTTTGACCACGAAAATTTTACCTGGACAGAGTTTGACTTTGGAGGGCAGCCATGTTGGACTTCAACTATTTATGTGTAGTCCAAGGGGAAGGGATTGGGTTCTATCATTTCTTCTCGGATCAAATTTCTCCCTCTGATTCCTACTGGTTTGCCACCCCCGAGTGGCGTTAGCCATCTCTCTCAAAACACAGCAACATGTTTGTTTTTATATTGTACTCTCTTAAGCACTTAGTAAAGTGCTTTGCACATAGTAAAGCGCTCAATAAATATGATTGAGTGAACATGGATATAACTTCCTCTGGTACTGTAGACAGCAGGGTCTTGTAAGTAACTTTTGGAAGGTAGAAGTGAATTATTGGTCTGCGAGAGACAAATCTTTAAGCACATCTGGCAAGGGTAGGGGTGAGGTGAGCCTCTTAGAGTGAAGGTAGGGATGGACCTAAGGGAAGCCAGGTCAGGGCCTTAGAGACTAAGTTTTGGCAGAGGGCAGGACAAGAGTGCTGACTTTGTCAGGCAGCCTGCTCAACATCTGGACATCAAAGGAAGCAATGAAGTTGAGTCACTCCTCTTGCAGCAGAGTGAGACACACAAAAGAGCACGCAGAGCTGAAACAGAGCACCTGCCAGTGGAAGATGACAGATGAAAGAATTTAGGTGTCCTGTGTGCATCTTGTACATTTTTCTTTGAATCAGGCTGGAGTATCTAAAATCCCATCTGCTCTCAGGTTTAATGCAGTCACGGGATAAACAACTCAGAGCTGTGCACAGTGGATAATGGTCCACAGATAACACTACAAAGAATCCAGGCATCAGGTGGAGATGAAAGATCCTAGCCTTCCTCTATTTTCCTGCGAGACTAACAGCCATCAGGACAGACAAACTGATTGTATATGCTGCCTGGGTTGGTGCTATTTGCCAGAGGAAAGAGACAGAGGGGATCTGAAATTTCCCAACAGAGTCCAGCCCCCGACATCAATGGGGAAGCAAAGCTGTACTGTGAAGCAGGATGGGTAAAATGTGCAAAATGTCGCTGAGGCAGAAACAAGAAAACCGTAGAACAGGTGTGCTATAAGGTGAAGTCGTTATCTTGCTTCCCATTTACACATCAGGACTTAGGAGTTGATTTGCTGAAGTTGCTCCTCATTTGATAGCCAGAAGCTGCTTAGAATTTTCATCACGTAAAATCCAAATGAAGGTGGAAGGAGACAATCCCAGAGTCCTTTGGACCACTGCCCCTCCTGAGGTCATTAAGCAGACCTCTCTAATAATAGATTTTCTCAAGCCCTTACCATGTGCCCGAGCCCTGTATTGTCTTAAGTGCTGGGGTAGATACAAGATAATTGGGTTGGACACTGTAACTGTCCCACGTGGGGCTCAAGCAGGAAAGAGTAGAATTTAAACTCGACTTTGAGGAAATGGAAGCTCAGAGAGGTTAAGCGACTTGCCCAAGGTCACACAGCAAGGGGTGGAGAGAGAATTAGAACCCGGGTCCTCTGATACCCAGGCATGTGCTCCTTCCACTTGGCCACATTGTGTACCTATAAGGACGGGAGAGGGGAAGGGTTAGACAGCAATGAAGCAACTGGATGCAGCAGTGGGAGGGGGAGTGAGACAGAGACAGGAAGCCAAAGGTAATCTGCCATGTCCTTCATTGCCACAGAGTTGGTTTTAGATCTGGTATTTAGTGTTTTCTGATAAGTGCCAAGGATGGGAGAAGATAATCAGGTGGGACTCAGGATTGGTGGCTCACAATTGAAGAGCAGACTCCCATTTTGCTGATTTAGGATACTGAAGCTCAGGGAGGCTGTGACCTGTCCAGAGCTGGGATTCGAATATGGGTCTCCTGAATCCCAGGGCTATGACCCTTCCACTAGGCCATGCTGCCTTCTTAGCCACCTCACCTCTCTACAGTCACAGAGAAGGTCGAGGATGGGGGTAGGGGGGAGGGTCTCAGCTGGCCTGGGGCTCTGGAAGGCAGGGACCCCACTTCCACTGCTGTTCCAAGTCTCCATTATGTCTCTGAGAGCAACTAAAATGCCTCATTGTGACTTTTTTCTCCCCTAAAATTCCCTAGTGAGTTAAAAAGACAAGCCTTGTCATGTGGATTTTACGGATAGGAGAAACTGAAACAAGGCGACTTTGGCCGATGTTGCCCTTTGTTTGCCAGGGTCAGAAACAGGTACAGAACTCTTTCCCTAGGCTTTTCCCATAGAGGCCCTTTCTGTCCAGACTCCAAAGGGTTAGAAATCTGAGTTGATGGGAGGGACCGATTTATTTTATTTTTTAAACCTGTCCAGGGGTGGGACGGTGCAGGAAACATGGAAGCATTTAACATGAAAACGTCTCAGCGGGTTAGAAAAGGAATAGCACTGTTGGTGTTTCCACATTTGTTTTCAACACTTCACTTAGCTTTTGTGGTGCTGAGCCTGTCATTAATCAAGCTGTGAAGCAAAGGAAGTAGAGAGCTGCTGGAAAAGAACTCTGTTGGCTTTCATTTATTAGAAAAAAAAAAGAAAGACTAAAGCATGTTTCCAATATATTGAATTTGATTATCTGGCTGTGACTGAAAGGAGACCAAGGAATTTAACAATGAAGGCTTTGGAATTTTCCAAATTTGCTCGAGGGACAGAACCTCCTGTCCAGAAGGCCGGGTAAGCCTCAGACCTGAGACTTTGGGATCGAGAACAGGTGCAGAGGAAAGGATTGCAATATGGTGTTTACAACCACACTACTCTCAGGACTGAAGATTTTTTCACACTCCTCTAGAGACCTCCTCCCTAAGCCCTTTCCTGTGAGTAGTGAACTCGGCTTCCTCCCTTCCCTGTTAGTCTAGTTTGGCAGACTGGCATCAATTTATAAGTGGGGAATCTGGCAGATATTGCATCTTGGTCTCCTCATCCAAATCCCAACAGCCACCCCCACTTCAGCCATAGCTGGCTGTTTGAACAGTGGTGCTCCAGGCTCTGTGTTGGAACGATGAGGCAGAAATAACTAGCGTCATCCCTTAAGAGGCAGACAGTCATACTGTTTGGAGATGAGAGGGAGAGAGGCACAGGATATTACTTATATTCTCTGGGGCAGATAACCAGGCAGGAGATCTGCCAGTGTGCATACACGCAACAGTGGACGTCAGATGTAATCTGAACAGTATTGACAGCGGAAAACATTACACTGAGTCAGATTTGTGTGAGGCGGTAGCTTTCCAAGAAGGAAGCCAACAGCGTCCAAGGTTAGCCAGGACAAAGCAAATCTTGAGACTTTATTTTATTTATCCTTTTTTTTTTGTTACCGATGAATTTGTTGGTCCCGTTAGGGTTTTGTTTTTAAACATGTGTGTCTGAGTCATTTCCCCATCCCTTCCCGCAAAGCTACACGCTCACCTCTGCAGCCAGGGCTCGTGTTCACTTCAAATGGAGCATCACACTGGCAGAGGAGGAGAGAGAACTTCCTCTTGGAGTCTTGTGTCTCCTTTACTGCTTGCTGGCTGGGCACTGAGAGGGACTTTTTTTTTTTTTTTTTTTTTTGCTTAAAGAGGCAAGGTATATAGAGCATTTTGCATTTAGTAGCAGGAGATCCAAGTTACCAGGCATAAGTCAGAGCCAGAAGATGGCAGTGCTAGCCTTTCCTGAAGTCCCACTTAGCTCCCATTGGTAGCAATGCTGTCGCTCTGGTGGGGCTGGCGTGTAGATCACACCGTGCTCCCATTTGTACCGTTTAGTTGCATCTGACTGCTAGTTGTTTGTAATCCGCCAGGTCATTAGCTAGATCCCGTCAAGCCCGCCAGGCCCTTCGTAAAGAGAGCGTTTGCCAGCCCCGGCCTGCGTCTCCCAACCTCAGCTACGTAGGACCCGGAGGCCAGCCGCACATCCGCTGCCAACTCATCCTCTGAGGCCCTCCCCTTGACAATCCAGTATCTGAGCTGCTCACCAGATGTAGGCGTCTCTTCCACCACCCCCTCACCCCCGAGGGAAGATGAGTAATTTTGGAAAAAACAAATTTGCGTATGCCCCACTTGGGAGTAGGATTTAATCCTCATTTTACATTTGAGGAAACTGAGGCACAGAGAAGTTGTGACTTGTCCAGGGTCATACAGGAGGCAGTTGGCAGATCCAGGATTAGAATCCGGGTTCTCTGACCTTCCCAGGCCCTTGGGTCTTATTGCCATTCAGAATCTGATCCCATTTTACTGGGTCTGGGCCGATCACAAATGAGAGTATCGGCCCCTGGGACAAGCCCCAGGACCTGTGAGCTGGTTTTCCTTGCCCACCAAGCCAATCAATCAATCAATCAATCGTATTTATTGAGCGCTTACTATGTGCAGAGCACTGTACTAAGCGCTTGGGAAGTACAAATTGGCAACACATAGAGACAGTCCCTACCCAACAGTGGGCTCACAGTCTAAAAGTCGTGAGAAGCAAAAGGAAGTGCCCCAGGTATTACTACTCTTGGTGAGCCAAGACAATAGAAGTTCAACATTTTCCTTTTCCTCACCCTTGTGCAGCACTAGAGGCCATGCCTAGTGAGTCTGAGAGAAGACGTAGGGGAAACTGACTCTGAATAGTATAACGTGGGGCAAGTCTCTGGCTCTAGACTGGGTTTTGTCCCCAAAAAAGATAGGTCCAGAAACTGTCATGTCTGTGGCCAGGGCCTGCCTGAGAAGGCAGAAAAGGGAAGGAGGGAGAGGAACCAGCTCCTCAATAATGCTTGTCCTGAGTCATGGGGCTCTGAATGCTGTTTTGTGGGAGTCAGGCAGGCCGGCGCTTTAAGACAAAACCCTCAAATCTAAAACAGCAGCATGAATCAGTGTGACCTAGTGGATAGAACAGGGGCCTGGGAGTTGGAAGGACCTGGGTTCTAATTCTGACTGCCACTTGTCTGCTGTGGGGCCTTGAGCAAGTCACCACTTCTCTAAATCTCAGTTACCTCATGTGTAAAATGAGGATTAAGATTGAGCCCTATGTGAGACAAAGACTATAACACACCTGTTTAGCCTCTATCTACTTCAGCACTTAGCATGATGCCTGGCACATGGTAAGCACCTAACAAATATCACATTATTATCATTATTATTAATAATAATAATAGTAATAAAACTTCCTTCACTTTTCTTTCCCTAGCCTAAGTGTTTGTGCCACTGCAGTGTTTCCTTATCTCCCGTGGAAGTGGATTGTCAGAGAAGAGGTTGGAGCAGTATCTGGCTGGACTGCCTTCTTGGGCCTAGATAGGCGGACAGTTGTACATCATCTGGGTATGCCCAGAACGGTTCCACCACAGATTGGTACCTTTTGTGCTGCGACATGTCAGGCGATTCGATAAATGAGCAGTTAACATTGGCTCCTGATCGATATCGTCGTAGTTTAAATGACAAAATTGCCCAATCTGGAACCTGTCGGGAGGCAGTACTTTCCATGTCACTCATCGCAGAGAATTGAAGGTGGGGTGGATGCAGGAGGGGAAGGGAATTTTAGAAGTCAGTTTATGCTGTTCTCCCACTTTTGATTTAGGAATTAGTAGGAAGCCACTTTCCTTTTGATTAAGTCTTTGATATCAATCGTGGATCCCTTCTTCTGGAACTGACTCCCGTGGCAGGGATGACAAAGTCATCCTGTGGTTTCCTGCATGAGTGGGGTTCCTCCAGAGCTGAATGGGGGTGGCCACCAGGCAGATGTCAATCACAGGGGAAGAAGTGCCGTGTTGGGTTGTAATTCAACACTTTCCACTAGGGACTGATTGATTTGATAGATCACCCCCTCCCATTCATAATCCAGCCAAACACTTTTTAATTCAAATTGAATCCCTTTGCCTGGGCCACTTAGGAAGTGGGAAGCAAGTTTAGGTGCATGGCTTCAGTTTGCTCGCTGCGTAAACCAGAGCAGGGGGAGCAGTTGCCACGGTGATGTTCTATAACATGCTCCCCTTCAAAGAGGACGGAATAAAGTGTGGCATAGTAAAGTTTCTCCATCCCATGACTCCTGAATGCTCTAGCGTGCTCTTAGGACCAATAAATGTGGAATTTTGGCCAAAATAAAATCCAAAAATGTAGTGAAAGTGAATAGGTAATCCTTACCAAAAAAACAAAAACGGGCGGCAATCAACAGAGCAAGCAATATAGGAATGTCCCCTCCAATTAAACAAACTCAGGAAATGCCAATACGGTGGCCCGGCACCTAGCATGGCAAAGTGGCCTCCCATATCCTGATGTCACAGTTTTCTGCTATGAGTAGTGGAGTTTGGTCACACCCCATGTCCCACATGGGGCTCACAGTCTGAATCCCCATGTTACAGATGAAGTAACTGAGGCACAGAGAATTTGTGACTTGCTTGAGTTCCCACAGCAGACAAGTGGCAGACCAGGATTAGAACCCAGGTCCTCTGACTCTCAGGACTGCAACCTTTCTACTATGCCAATGCTGCTTCCCATTCAAGATTGTTCTAGTAATGTGCTGATCTGGGCGCTGAGATATAAGACAATCAGCCCCATTGTACTTTTTGTGGAACCTTAATCTTCTTAAAGGGAAAACTGGTCTAGGGACCACTCCAGAGCAGGAGTCTCCCCATAACAGCTTAGTGGCGGGGGGAGGAGGAGATTCTCGGGGATTCCTTAAATGCCATTGAATAATTTCCAATTCATAGCGACTATGTGATTCTTTTTCCATAGAGTTTTCTTAATGGAAAATACAGAGGTGGTTTACCATTGCCACCTTTTGTGCATTAAAAACTTAAGTCTCTGTCACTGTCTTTGATCAACATTTTGCTCACTGGGTCATCTGTCTTGGGCTTTTTCCCCTGCTGCTACTGCCCAGCACAGGTGAATGAATTCTGATGCTTCAGCTTAGACCTTTTCATTATGGGTAACCCTGACAAAAGAGTATCTGTCAGTGGCATAGCTCTAAGCTTTATTAATATACGCAAACTCTCCTGCCACGATAAGGCATTGATTCACAAGAGAAATCTGGGACTGCCAGGAGGATTTTATCATCAAATTGGGGTTGTTCTGTGGTACCCAGGAAGGTGAAAGTGCCAGGAAGGGCTTGAGAGTGGCTTGGGTTAAGGAAGAACTTTCCAGGCCAAAGGGCACCTGCTTTTGGGAGGTTAATAAAGAGGGAGTGTGGTGATTGTCTCAGATCAGCATTCAGCTTATCGCTCCCTAGAGAGTCCCCTGGCATCTAGAAGCCAAGGGATGTGGATGCTGTTAAGGTAATTGATGTGCGCTGTCTCTTCAGACAGCGGAAAACAGCAAGGTCATCACAGATCTGAACAGCCGAGTGAGTCTGGTAGCTATCACCAAGAATCTTCCCGCCTCCCCACAGGGTCACATAGGGTTTTGAAAAGACTGTAATGTGTCCCTGCCAATTCAACTGGGGGAAGGGACTCTGGTTTCTCAGGAAGTGGCCTCAGCTCCCTCATTCAGTGCCCTCCACCAGTGCTCTGAGCAAGTTTTTTTTTTTCTCTGTAGTAGCAGAACAGGCTAGAAGTGGAAAAAGGTTTAGTTTTGGGTTGGAAGACTTTTAAAATGGAGGTGAACTGTGTTCCGAGTCCACAGTGGAGGGCTTAAATGTGCTGGAGCTGTTGGGTATGGTTAGTGGGGGATTCAAGGATGAAAAGAAGCATGGGCCTGGGATTCAGAGGACCTGGGTTCTAATCCCAGATCTGACATAGCTGACTGGCGTGTGACCTTGGACAAGTCATTTAACTTCTCTGTGTCACAGTTTCTTCAATTCAATAACTCTTCCCCCCCCCCCACACTTAAACTATGAGCCTACAGGGAGGCTGACCTGATAAACTCATATCTACCCCAATGCTTAGAATAGTGTTTGACACACAGTAAGCGCTTAACGAATACCATAAGAAAAGGGCTGAGGGCTGTTGAGGATGACGTACGGGCAATGCCAGTCAAGGCTACCAATTGTCTCACCGTGCTGAATCAGACACAACACCTTAAACTGCCCCTCTGGATTAAAACGAAGTGATGACCAGCTAAAGGGCTGAGAGAGTGGCTCTCCACCTTCTCCCCCCCCCTTACATATTTGCTTTATTAAATTAATAATAATCATCATCATCATCACTGTGTAAGATAAAAGGTAATTAGGTTGGACATAGTCCCTGTCCCATATGGGGCTCACAGTCTAAGTGGGAGGAAGAAGGAATTTCCTTCCTTCCTATTCCTATTTCCTAAAAATTCCTAAAATTCCTATTTCCTAAAAATTCCTATTTTACAGGTGAGGCACAAAAGTTTTGTAGCTTGCCCAAGGTCATACAGATAGCAAGTGACAGAGCTGGGATTAGAACCCAGTTCTTCCTGACTCCGAGGTCCATGCTCTATCCTCTAGATCATGCTGCTTCTCATTTAGAAGCAGCATGGCTTAGTGGAAAGAACAAGGGCTTGGGAGTCAGAGGTCATGTGTTCTAATCCTGACTCTACCACTTGTCAGCTGTGTGACTTTGGGTAAGTCACTTAACTTCTCTGTGTCTCTGTTACCTCATCTGTAAAATGGGGATTAAGACTGAAAGCCTCACGTGGGACAAGTTGATAACCTTGTATCTACCCCAGTGCTTAGAACAGTGCTTGGCATATAGTAAGTGCTTAACAAATACGATCATCATCATCATCATTAAAGCATAATATCCTTGAGGACAAGGAGTGTGTCATTTGCTTACTTTGTGGTTGGCAGACTGCATTGTAACTAGTGGATGCTCAGCGCACATTAATGCTCCTCTTTTTCCTTATACTGAAATGGAAGAAAATGCCTACACAGACTTTTCTGGTGAAAATTAAGAACAGACGCCAGCCAGATTTCTCCCTTTTCACAGCTGCTCTTTCATCAATATTGATACTGTGTACTTCCAAGTGAGGCACAAAGGCCAAGAATCAGTGCTGATTTCCCAAGTCACTACTGTAGCTCCTGTTGGCTTTCTTTAGTATCCTGAAGGTGTCCTGATCACACCAACCTCTGCTCCTAACTGGAGGGGGAAATTTCCCAGTCATACCTGGAGGAGCTTGGTATAGAATATTATCCAACCTGGAGCCCGGAAGAGCAGCAGGATGTTTGAGGAAGAGATCAGCTTTAAGTTCTCTCAGGTCTGTCAGATTTTGGTCAATCCGTCCTTCCCTCCTGGGTCATTCCAGACCCTCAGAGACCTGGGAATACTAGAACCAGTCTGAGATCCTGGGGGGTAGGGGGAGGAGAAGTTAAGGTGTTTTGGCAGTGTAGGGGACTAGGACTGAGCCCGCTCCCCAGCCAGTAGAACCACAGCCTTGACCTCTGCTCCTGAGAACCCCAATTCTCTGCCTGGACCAGCCCTTGGGGATTGATTTTTTTTTTATGGCATTTGTTAAGCACTTACTATGTGCCAGACACTTTTTTCTAAGCACTGGAGTAGATACAAGGTAATCAGGTTGGATACTGTCCAAGTCCTACAAGGGGCTCACAGTCTTAGTCTGCTTTTTCTGGATGAGGGAACTGGGGATCAGAGAAGTGAAGCTACTTGCCCTAGGTCACATTGCAGACAAGTGGTGGAGCTGGAATAAATCCCAGGTCCTTCTGACTCTGAGGCCCATGCTCTATTCACTAGGTCATGTTGTTCCAGTTCAAGGTGGCCCCTGGCCATTCCAGCAATGGGGAGAGGCAAACCGGCCCTACAAGGAAAGGATGTCTTGACTCACTGCTTCCATCACATTTCAATGGGATGGGGATGCGATCAGATCATGGTCGTGTTGTACAGTGACTGCCTTATGGATTCTTGCTACTTGGTGAGTCCTCTGTGGCCCTACCCACCCAAGAGGAGTGGAGAATGGGGGTCCTTTTCTTCTCCTTTCCAAGACTTTTTTTTAGAGGAGCCACCTTCTTACTCTAGCCAACTGTATTCCCCCACTAACCCGCTCCCCAGCCCGAATGAAGTGTGCTAAACCTCCTTGATTGTTGCCAACTTGTACTTCCCAAGCACTTAGTACAGTGCTCTGCACACAGTAAGCACTCAATAAATACGATTGAATGAATGATTACAGGAGGTCCAATAATGTGACTACAATTCACTGTTCTGGAGAACTGTCTAGAACTCTGCTCAGGCCTATCTTTCATGGGCATAACCTTGACAGACGTGAGCCTTGAATGGAAAGAGGAATGGCTTTGGGAACATAAGCCTGGGAGTCCAGAAAGACCTTTGTTCCAATACTAGCTCTGCTGCTTGCCTATGTGTGGCAAGGGACTTAAATTCTCTGCCTCAGTTTTCTCAACTGAAAAAAAAAATGAAAGAGTGATCCATAACCTGCTTTCCCTGCTACTGAGACTGCAAGCCCCATAAGTGGTAGGGACTGTTTTGGACCTGATTGTTATGTATCTACCCCAGCATGTAGAATGGTGCTTGACACATAGTAAACAGTTAAAAATACAGTTAAAAAGTCCATCTAGGAATAGATATAAGTCCCTCTCCTCCTCCTCCCTCTCCTCCTCCTCCCTCTCCTCCTCCTCCCTCTCCTCCTCCTCCCTCTCCTCCTCCTCCCTCTCCTCCTCCTCCCTCTCCTCCTCCTCCCTCTCCTCCTCCCTCCCTCTCCTCCTCCCTCCCCTCCCCCTCCCCCTCCTCCCTCCTCCTCCCTCTTCTCCCTTCTCCTCCCTCTCCTCCTCCCTCCTCCCTCCTCCTCCCTCTCCTCCTCCCTTCTCCTCCCTCTCCTCCTCCCTTCTCCCTCTCCTCCTCCCTCCTCCTCCCTCTCCTTCCTCTCCTCCTCCCTCCTCCTCCCTCCTCCTCCCTCTGCTCCTCATCCTCCCTCCTCATCCTCCCTCCTCATCCTCCCTCCTCATCCTCCCTCCTCATCCTTCCTCCTCATCCTCCCTCCTCCTCCCCTCTCCTCCTCTGCTCTTTGTCCTCCTCTGCTCTTTGTCCTCCTCTGCTCTTTGTCCTCCTCTGCTCTTTGTCCTCCTCTGCTCTTTGTCCTCCTCTGCTCTTTGTCCTCCTCTGCTCTTTGTCCTCCTCTGCTCTTTGTCCTCCTCTGCTCTTTGTCCTCCTCTGCTCTTTATCCTCCTCTGCTCTTCGTCCTCCTCTGCTCTCAGTCCTCCTCTGCTCTCAGTCCTCCTCTGCTCTTCTTCCTCCTCTGCTCTTTATCCTCCTCTGCTCTTCATCCTCCTCTGCTCCTCCTCGTCCTCTCCTTCCTCTGTCATTCCAGTAGGATCTTAATGGCTCTAAAAATATACAAAAGGGGCCCAGTGTGAATCTGAGACTCTTGGGATCCCCACAAATTTGTCAGGATTCCAGGGAACTCCATATTCTCCTCTAGCCTTGTGGCAGGTTGGTCTGTTGTCTTTGTCCCCTTCCCCTTTCCAGATGGTTGCAGGTTCACTCGGGTGGTCCTGGGGTGGTGGGTTCTTCAAACTCACCCCAAAGTTTGGGGGGTGGGGAGGAAGTCCCCGCAGAGCTCAGCTCGACAGAGGTGACCGCCACAAATTGCTATTTACCCTACAAGTTTGCGTTTTCTCTCTGCCACCTGCTCTAGTAAATATTTGACTTAGATCTTAAACGAGAAGCCCCAATAGCTATTAAAGTAAATAAATATCATATACGTGTGACCTGCAAAATAAAATCCAGTCCCAACAGCGTCTCCTCTTGCTCCTCGTTGCTCAGCATACCTGTGTTTACAGGTCTGGCGGTTGCCAATTCCAATTGTGGTATCTAAATTAGTAGACTATGTTCAGATAAGTATTTACTGTGGCTGCATTTTTTTTCTTCATTATGTTTAAAGTGCTTACTGTGCACCAAGCACTATACTAAGCACTGAGATCATCGGGTCCCACGTGGAACTCAGAGTCCAAGGAGGGAAAATAGTATTGAATTCCCTATTTTGCAGATGAGGGAACAGAGGGCCTGAGAAGTTAAGTGACTTGTCCAAGGTCATACAGCAGCAAGTGGTGGTGTCAGGATTAGAACCCAGGTCCTCAGACTCTCAGATCCGAGCTCTTTCTACTAGGCTATGCTTTCTTTCATTCGACTGTAAGCACAAGGAACTTGCCCAAGTCTTACTTTATATACTCTCTAGCCCTTAAAGCAGGGCCACGTCGTCTACAATGTTCAATCATTTGTCAACTCCATTGTTGTCTTCCAAGTGCTTAGTACAGTGTTCTACACCATAATGTTAAATAAGTGCCTTTGATGATAGTTTGCCTTTAAAGGGTACAGATTCTGTTAAGCTTATTCGAGGGCCTTCAGGACTCTTCAGATCCTCTCTTCGTACTTCTTGGCTTGAGAAAAGAGGGCAGAATCCTCATCCGATGCTGCCCCTTAATCAATGCAGAGTACTATACTGAGCGCTTGGGTGAGTACAATAAAGTCTAACTGATTAAGGGGAGATTGATGTTCCCATTTCCTCTCTCCACTCCCACTTCTTGTCACTTGGTCTAGCTGCAGCCGAGTGTGGAGCATAGTGCTGAAGGTGAGCCGGGAGGGTTGGGTGATGAATTTCTGTTCCCCAGGGGTTTCCGGAACCCCAGAAAAGCTGTCTTCTGAGAAAACTGCATCTCTGTGACTACGTGGCTCTGAAACATTTGGGGTGGCAGAATAAACGAGGGCAGAGTTGTATTTTTGCTGGCATTTCCGTGACTCTCTGTGAAAAGCATCAGTGGCTGTAACTCAGGAGGGAAATCTATTGTCACAGCAGAAGGTCCTAGGAATCTCACCAGTGTTCAAAATTCTGAATCACTCTTGTGACCACTAATCTATGTAAGGAGATGAATTAATGGTATGTGAGCACTTAAGGCATATGGAACACTGTATTAAGGTAATTGGGGAGAACAAAATAGAGTTGGTAGACAATTTAGTGGGGAAGAAGAAATAAATTGCAGGTAAGAGAAGCAACAGATGTAAGAATATAAGCATGAGTGCAATGGAGGTGAGGTGACTATCAAAGGGCTTAGTGGATATGGACCTTTCCAGTTTCCCAGACTCCTTCAGTAATTGGCTTGGGGGGAATAGGGATTTCACAAGACTAATAAGAACAGTGGTGTTTAAGTTCTTACTATGTACAAGTAATGGGGTAGGTAGAAGGTAATCAGTTCAGACAGAGTCCCTGTCTCACCTGGGCTCACAGTCTGAGGGAAGAGAATGACTGTTTTACAAATGAGGAAACTGAGTCATGAAGAAGTGAAATCTCACCCAAGGTCATGCAGCTGGCAAGTAGATTAGCCAGGATGAGAAGCCAGGTGTTCTGACTCCCAGGTGTTCTGTTTCCATAGGAACATGCTGCTTCTCCAAAACTAAGTCACTACCAGTATTGGCCTGGTATGCACCTTACTCCTTTGGACATCTTGTCTGCACGCTCATGTAGATAGATATTCCTCAAATCCCTCACCACCAAACCACCCATGTCCTCTGAACAGATTTCATCCTCCAATTATTTGGGAAGTAGCATGGTCTGGTGGAAAGAACATGGACCTGGGTCCTAATCCCAGCTAAGGTACTTTCTTGCTGTGTGACCTTGGGAGAGCCACTTTTTTGCTTATAGCATTAAGTGCTTTCCATGTGCCAGGCACAGTTCTAAGTGCTGGGGTAGATACAAGCTAATCAAAGGGGATTCACAATCTTAATTCCCCATTTTTCAGATGAGGTAACAGGCACAATGAAGTTGTGTTCCAGATCTGTACTCTATCCACTAGATCATACTGCTTCTCAACACCTCAGTTTCTTCCACTCTAGAGATCTTGCAATTCTCCTTATTTAGACCTTAGACCCATGTGGGAAAGAGACCGTCCTATTTGATTAGCTTGTGTTTATCCCATTGCTAAGAACGGTGCCTGGCACACAACTCTTAACAAATACTATAAAAAAAGTTATGTGACTTACCCAAGGTCACATAGAATGGATCTGGGATGTAAACCCAGTTAAGGCACTTGATTGCTCTTTCCACCAGACCATGCTGCTTCCCAAATTGTTGGAGGATGAATTCTGCTCAAAGGACACACATGGTTTGGGGGTGAGGGTCAGGGAGAGGATTTGAGGGGAATATCTACTTCACTGCGGGGACATGTCCAGTGGAGCAAGGTGGTTGTCAGATCACTGATTAGAACAGTGCTTGACACAATAATAATAATAATAATAATGATGGTATTTATTAAGCGCTATATGCAAAGCACTGTTCTAAGCGCTGGACAAGTGCTCATCAAATACCATGGTAATAATTTGAACCAAATTTCAGACAAAATCATGGCAGTGACACTGCCTGGCCATAGTCAGTTATATTTATTGAGTGCTTACTATGTACAGAGCACTGTACTGAGTGCTTGGGAGAGTACAATATCTTACTACGCAGAGTGTAGCAGCGTGGCTCAATGGAAAGTGCCCGGGGTTTGGAATCAGAGGTCATGGGTTCAAATCCCAGTTCCGCCACTTGTAAGCTGTGTGACTTTGGGCAAGTCACTTGACTTCTCTGTGCCTCAGTTACCTCATCTGTCAAATGGGGATGAAGACTGTGAGCCCCCTGTGGGACAACCCGATCACCTTGTATCCCTCCCAGCACTTAGAACAGTGCTTTGCTCATAGTAAGCACTTAATAAATACCATCATCATTATTATTATTAAAATTGAAATGGCATAGAAATAGTCTTCAGGGCAGAGGCTCGAGGGACTAGACCAGAAGCTGCATTAAGATTGGATTTAGCAGGAGGAAACCCAGACAACTCAACTACTTCATGGAATTCAAAAACTCCAGATTGGTGGCATCAGCAAGATAGGTAAGAGACCAGGCAAGGCTGGGTTTGACCTGCTTGGCCACCTTCTAGACCTTAAGCCTGGTGTGGGCAGGGATTGTCTCTCTTGATTGCTGAATTGTACTTTCCAAGTATTTAGTACTGTGCCCTGCACACAGTAAGCCCTCAATAAATACGATTGAATGAATAAATGAACGAATGAACTCCATAACCACAAGTAACAAACCTGGGGCTTCCGTACACCGAGAAACTCTTGCAAACCATTAATCTCTCCATGCCTCAGTTTCCGATCTGCAAAATGGGGAAAATGGCGCTGCTTTTCCCTATCTGACAGATATTGTGAGGATGAAGGAAGATTATGTGTGTGCAGAAGCACTTGGAGCTCTTATAAAAAGAGGTGCTAAATCGATGCAGGATTTTGTTTATTGGAGCTAGCTATCAAGTCACCCCTTAGCCTTGGATTTTTCAAGCAAAGCATCTTCCATTCGTTCCTCTTTCCTCTGACAATTTCTAATAAGGTTTTTTTATTTTTTATTTTTACCTTTTAATACTTTTTGTTCTACTCTGGACTCTGGTACAATTTCTCTCCAATATCAAAATCTGAGCATCAGCTCTGGGCAAAACTCTAATAATGGCCTGACCAATAGGGAGCAGAGTAGAAAGATAATTTCCTGGCTGTCATGTCACCCTCCTGTTGACATGGCCCCAACACCATGTTGGCTTTTTCAATAAGTCATTTTTCTTGCAGACTGTTATGATGTCCAGGTCTCTGCAGTTCTTATGTCTGTCTTCTAGCTAAATTGTTTGTGTTCACCACTGTGTACTTTGATGCATTCAATCATATTTATTGAGCGCTTACTGTGTGCAGAGCACTGTACTAAGTGTTTGGGAAGTACAAGTTGGTAGCGTATAGAGACGGTCCCTACCCAACAATGGGCTCACAGTCTAGAAGGGGGAGACAGACAACAAAACAAAACATGTGGACAGGTGTCAAGTCATCAGAATAAATAGAAATAGATGCACATCATTAACAGAATAAATAGAATAGGGGATATGTACAAGTAAAAGAGTAATAAATCTGTACAAGCATAAATACAGGTGCTGTGGGGAGGGGAAGGAGATAGGGCGGGGGGGGGGATGGGGAGGAGGAGAGGAAAAGGGGTGCTCAGTCTGGGGCAGACAGATTCTCCCCACCCCCAGCCATTCCACCGCCTGGTCCTGGGCCCTCCACCATCATCATCATCATCATCACTGGTATCTTGGAAGAGCACAACAGAGTTGACAGAGGCGTTCACTGCCCACAGTGAGCTGACTGTGTAGAGGGAGCCCCTTTCAAAGGCCTCCCTGGGTTCTGTCAATCATCTTGTCCTTCGTGAGTGTCACCCTGGTTCTGATGGATTATTTCTCTAATTCACTGAGGTCCCTGAAGTGTTTTGTCCTTCCAAAGTATTGAGAACCCTGGCCAACCCAATGTTGTCTGTGACATTTAATGAGATTAGTCTAGATGATCTCTCTGTGGCCACTGATAATTATGGCATGTATTAGGTACTGTCATGTGCTAAGTGCTGGGATAGATATGAGGACAAACGTCTCTGTCACTGGGTAGGGACTCCAAGTTGTTAGGAGAAATCCCCCTCCTTCCGGATAGCTGCCCTTTCAGAAACCCCTCTCCATTGGTTTTAAAGCACACGATCACCTTGCCCTCCTCCAACCTCACCTTGCTACCCTCCTCCTACAGCCCAGCTGGCACACTTTGCACCTCATGCTAACCTTCCCATTGTACCTCCATCTTGCCCATCTCCCCTCTGACCTCTTGCTCACATCTTGCCTCTGGCCTGGAATGCCCTCTCTTCTCATGTCTGACAGACAATCATTTTTCGCTCTCTTCAAAGCCTTATTGAAGGCACATCTCCTCCAAAACGTCTTCTCTCAGCCCTTCTTTCCTCTTTTCCCACTCCCTTCCGAGTCGCCCTGACTCAGTCACTTTATTCACCTCCTTTGCCCCCAGCCCCAAAGCACTTACGTACATATCCATAATTTATTCATACTAATGTCTGCCTCGCATTCAATACTGTAAGATCAATGTGGGCAGGGAATGTGCTTTTAAGATGGCATTTATTAAGTGCTTACTATGTGCAAAGCACTGTTCTAAGTGCTGGGGAGGTTACAAGGTGATCAGGTTGTCCCACGGGGGGCTCACAGTCTTAATCCCCATTTTACAGATGAGGGAACTGAGGCCCAGTGAAGTTAAGTGACTTGCCCAAAGTCACACAGCTGACAAGTGGTGGAGCTGGGATTTGAACCCCTGACCTCTGACTCCAAAGCCCATGCTCTTTCCATGTTATATTGTACTCTCCCAAGTGCTTAGTACAGTGTTCTGTGCACAGTAAGCACTCTAATATGATTGAATGAACGAATGACCTGTCACGTCTCAGAAAGAAATTAAATTAGGTCTGGAATGATTTACTCTTCACAGAGACATGTTGAATGATGCAGCGTGGCTCAGTGGAAAGAGCCCTGGCTTTGGAATCAGAGGCCATGGGTTCAAATCCCGGCTCCACCAACTATCAGCTGTTTGACGTTGGGCAAGTCACTTCACTTCTCTGTGCCTGTTACCTCATCTGTAAAATGGGGATGAAGACTGTGAGCCCCCCGTGGGAAAACCTGATCACCATGTAACCTCCCCAGTGCTTAGAACAGTGCTTGGAATGTAGTAAGCACTTAATAAATGCCATTATTATTATTATTATTATTATTATTATTATTATTATTATCAATGATGCCCACTACCTTGTGTTATTCTTTGGTGGCCACGAATTGATTGCTTGATCAATTCCTGTATCTTCCCTGGGCAACTAATACTGGCTGTTGTTGGCATTGGCCTTTCCCCTTTTTCAAGACTTCAGCAAAATTTGCTTTCTATAATTGAAGGGGTTTTTAAAATTTATTTTATGTCTTGTGCAAGCTGCTTCACTTGCTTTGCTTTATCTTTCCTGATATTGACTTTATGCAGTCCTGTGAGGTCTTTTATGTCCTTCTGCAAAGATGGGATCTGATTTACACCTAGGGGCTCCAACCATTTGCTTGTCAGGATTCGGTTTGTTTCTGGCTTTAGCTTCCTTGGCATCTCGTTGTTTTTCCTGCCTCTGCTCTGCGTTGGTTCAGCCTGTTTCTGTGCTAATGGAATAGGGAGTTTGTAGAGCACTTATGGTTAGGGAATCTGTATCCTCTGCTCTACATTCCTAGAGGGGTCTTTTGACTGCAACCTTTAGCTCATGGAAGTGTGTTTACCCAAAGTTTCTTTGAATTATTTTGCTGTTCTTTCTATCCTTGCTTTCCTCGGGATCCAAGATATGGTTGCTTTGTAGTGACTTCCATTAGGAATCCTGTCCCTCTTCAGTTCCTCAACCAAGACCAAAAAGCCTTGATTTAAATTCCTGCCCTGCCATTTGGCAGCTGTGTGACCTTGAGCGAGTGACTTGAGTTCTCTGTGCCTGCAAAATGGGGATTCAATACCAGTTATCCCTCCCACTTGGACTATGAGCCCCATGTGGGACAGGGACTGTGTATCTACACCGGTGCTTAGAACAGTGCTTGACACATAGTAAGTGCTTACTAAGTAGCATTTAAGGGAAAAAAATCAATTTTTCCAATAGTTTCATCCAACTCTGGAACTGAAAAATTGTCCTACACATTGCAGCAGCAGGAAATTACCTGTCACCATATCGCCACCAGATCCTGGACCCAGGAAGACAGCATGTACCTTCTTCTCATCATGGTTTGGAGGAATATAACAACACACCTTATTATTACGTGCTTCATTGCAAATTTATCCCCCCCCTTTACCTTAATTTAGCATCTATGGGCTCCTTTGGTTTCCAGGGTTTGGGATTTGTTTATATATTCTTGCTATCCGGACTTTTATCCTTAGGCACCCTCTAGAGTAAGCTTCTGGCAGGGGTTCCAAGAGGAGAAGTTGGGAGATGAGATGGAGGAAGAAAATCTTTTAAAAAAATCTCTAGCTATTCAGAGTTTGGACCACAATACCTCTCCTCAGGACACAACATTCTCTCATCTTTCACATTTTTGGGCTTTAAATCTTTCCCCTTTTTCCTCCACAGTGTATCCCAGAGTTCCTTCTCCACCGTTATGACTCCCAGCCTGGTTCGAGGCTTTATCACTTCCTGGCTGTATTACTGCATCAGCCTCCACACTGGTCTCCCTGCCTCCACCCTTGTGAGTAGTTTAGAATGAGAAGTCTGATTTTTCTTCCTAAAATGCTGCTCAGAGTATGTGACTCACCTCTGGCTACCTATTTCCCTCCATTAAATAGGAAAGCATTGGTTTCTGGGCTCTCCAAAAGCTGTTTCCTTCTATATGAATCAGTGTGACTCTTTTTTTTTTTTTTTTTTTCTAAATGGTACACAAGTGCTATGTGCCAGGCACTGTATTAAGTTCTGGTGTATGTACACGATAATAGATAGGGCACAGCACATATCTCACACAGGGCTTGCAATTTTAATCCTCATTTTACAGCTGAGGTAACTGAGGCAAACAGATGTTAAAAGACTTGCCCAAGGTCACACAGCAGACAAGTGGCAGAGCCGGGATTAGAGTCCAGATTCTCTGATCCCAGGCCCATCCTCTTTTCATTAAGCCATTGCAGCTTCTCCTTGTGGGCAGGGTTCTTATGTACGAATTCCACTGTACTGTATTTTTCCAAGCACTTAATACAATGCTCTGCACATAGTAAATACTGTATAAAAACCATTGATTCATTAGTGAAAAGAGTATGGGCTGAAGAGTCAGAGGATCTGGGCTCTAATCCTGGTCCACAATTTATCTTGGGCAAGTCACTTCACTTCTCTGTATCTGTTTCCTCAACTCTAAAATGGGGATTCAAAACCTGTTCTCCTTTCTACTTAGTCTCATGTGGGACATAGACTGGGTCCAATCTGATTATTTTGTATCTTAGTACAGTGCTTGGTTCATAGTAAATGCTTAATAAATGCCATAATTCTTATTAATCATTATGGTTAAGTAACAGTGAGAAGGAAGCGATTTAATACAAGGATATGTATGTAAGGTCTAAGTGCTTGTGAAAACTGGAGTACTGAGAGGATAAAAGGTGTGGAGAAGAGAAATCAATGGGGAAAGACCTACTGAAAGAGATGAAATTTCAGGAGGGGTTTGAATTTGTGGAGAGCAGTGATCTTTGTTGATTTGTGGAGAAGAGAGTTCCAGACAGGAGCAAGGGTGCACTCAAGATGGCTGTGGGTGAGATTAGAATGAGGCTACAGAGACTAGGTTAGCTTGAGAGGAAGGATGAATGTGAGTTGGGTTATAGTGGCATTTTTGTATAAATTCCTGAAACCTGAAAGTCAAAGGACTCGAGTCCCAATTCCAGCTCTGCCACTGGCTTTCTGGGTGACCCTGGGTAAGTCACTTCACTTCTCTGTACTCAGTTTCTTCAACTTTAAAATGGGGCTTTGATACTTAGTCTCCCTCCAACTAAGTGAGCTGAAGTGGAGCAACTGAATGCAAGGGGCAGAGGAAATGGCTGATGCTGGACTTTATTATTGCATTGTTGTTTTCCCCTGCTTCCACTATATGTTAATGTATTTTTCTCTCTCCCTCATTAGAATCTAAGTTCACTGAGGCCAGGAAACATGCTTTTCTTTTCTCCCCAGTGTTTAGTTCAGGGCTTTGTGGTCAGTAAATATCACTGATTAGTATCATGTGATCGATCAGTACTTTGGTAGCTTTTTGGTGTGCTGAGAACTGTATAAAGCCTTGGGAGGAGGACAGTGAGACATGCTTCCTTTCCTCAAGTAGCTTGCAATATACTGAGGGAGACAGATGCTGAGATCAAGTGTATATGAGTTAGTGCTCAAATAGCAGGGTGTGTTCAGTCAATAAATTCAGAAGTGCTTCAGCTGGCTGCGCATGATATCACAAGTGAAATTCTTGGAGCTCCTCAGAAGAATTATAATCTACACCCTCATTCCCAAACACCTGTCTCTTTGGGCACCTGCAGAAATCTTGCCCATTTGAGGCCATGTGTAATTTCTTCACCACCCTCTCTCTTTCTGTAAGAGATGGCTTCTTTGGCATGGGAAATACTTCACTTTTTCCAGTGTCTCCTTATGAATTTAAATTACGAGGGTTCAAGCAGGCTCATCAGAAACTTTTTTGATGAGGCATTTTAGTCATTTGCCGCACTTCCCAAATCCTAAGCACTGCCGTTCCTGAAGGGCCCTTTTTAGTTTCTGATTCATTCTGTTTGGGGGAAGATTGCTTCCCCTCTCAATGCCTGAGTCTCTTCCTCTGTATAAGGGGAATGTTACAGCTGCCATTTAGCTCCCAGGGATATAATGAAGACAAATGATGATGACTATAAAAGACTCAGAACACCCTGGAACCAGAGTGATCTCACAAACACCCAGTGGAGTACGGCTGCAGCAGGAATTTCAACACACGAATAAACCGAGACATGTCCCTGGCAGCAGCAGAACATTTCGCCAGAAACGTCTGAAAGTATCCCTCCAAAGGGACATGATCTATTACAAACTCTGTAACCAATCAAAGCCTGGGTTTGAATGACTCTGAAGCTTTGCATAGCTGTCAACTCATTAAGATAGGTATGTAGCATAGTGTCTGTACTTGAATGTACCTTGAAGGTGTAATTGTGTGTTGCTAATGTAATAGCCGGAACTCTTGATGCGCCCAGCAACCCAAGAAAGGTCACTCGGTGACATCCAAGGTCAGAGCCACTTGACGTTCGAAGCAGCTCGATGGTTCTCATTCCCCAGGAAGGAAGATACTGTAGTGTGGAGTGAGAGTGGCTAAAGTGGATGAAAATACATGTTTCTTTATTGTTCTTCCCACAGTAATAATACCTCACTTACAGCTTGGGTGTGCAAAAAATTGACATAACCACTAAGCCCATAAAAAGCAGATACAACCCCAGAATCAATATGAACAGTAATGGTTCTCACAGTGCTTCTCACCTAAGTGGAGTCAGAACTTCCCAATCACTCACTAATTCCATCCAAATATGGGAAAATTCTCCACAGAAAATCTCTGTTGAGTTTCGGGCTACTGCTTCTCTAAGCATTTGGTCTGCCTCTTAAGTCACTTAGAGGATTGAAAAAAAGGGTCTGATCTCACAGCTGCATCTCTGTCCTAAAGTAGCCTCTGGATTGGAATGAGCAAGCTTCCTACTAGTCCGGAACATGGAGGTGAACAATGGGCCACTAAAATGCATGGCACTTCAAGTAAGGAGCAGTCCTGAAAATGGTAGAAAATTGGATCGCATCCTCCAGGGCCTCTCTCCTGTTCTTGGATCAATCCCTACTGTGCCTCCTTCTCCAACCCCTCCTTTTTATGGTATTTCTTAAGCACTTGCTATATGCTGGACACTGAACTAAGCACAAGGCAGAGAAGCAGTGTGGCTCAGTGGAAAGAGCACGGGTTTTGGAGTCAGAGGTCAAGGGGTTCAAATCCCGGCTCCACAAATTGTCAGCTGTGTGACTTTGGGCAAGTCACTTAACTTCTCTGTGCCTCAGTTACCTCATCTGTAAAATGGGGATTAAGACTGTGAACCCCCTGTGGGACAACCTGATCACCTTGTAACCTCCCCAGCGCTTAGAACAGTGCTTTGCACATAGCACTTAATAAATGCCATCATTATAATTACATGGTAATCAAGTTGGACACAGTTCATTTGCCACCTGGGGCTCACAATCTTAATCCCCATTTCACAGATGAGATAATGGAGGCACAGAGATATTAAGAGACTTGCCAAAGGTTACACAGCAGACAAGTGGCAGAGCAGGGATTAGAACTCAGGTCCCCTGACTCCCAAGCCCATGCTCTATCCACTAGGCTTCCTGTGCTGTGTCCCTGCTCTGGCTCATGAAGAAGCTTAATCTGATATAATAATAATAATAATGGTATTAAGTGCTTACTATGTGCCAAGCACTGTTCTAAGCACTGGGATGAGGACAGGTGACTATTGTCTCTATATATTGCCTACATGTGCTTCTCAAGCACTTAGTACAGTGCTCTGCACACAGTAAGCGCTCAATAAATATGATTGAATGAATGAATTGTGGGCAGGGATTGTCTCTGTTGCTGAATTGTACTTCCCAAGCACTTAGTACAGTGCTCTGCACACAGTAAGCGCCCAAATATGATTGAATGAATGAATTGTAGGCAGGGATTGTCTCTGTTGCTGAATTGTACTTCCCAAGTGCTTAGAACAGTGCTCTGCACACAGTAAGCACTCAATAAATACGATTGAATGAATGACTAAGGCCAGACAGAAGCCCCATTTGACTGCAAATTTCAGGTCACTTCAGTCTGTTCCTTTGTTGCTTTGCTTTTAAGACTTCAGTCTTCAGAATATGCTCTGAGCAGTGTCAAGCAGCCAGGATCCAGGGTCCACTAAATAGAGCATTTTTTCTTCCTCACTTCCTGCAATTACTGTAAGCTGGCACAGGGCAGGGATACTGGGGACGCGACCTCACTGCCAGAACCCTACTTTGAGAGAGGAGCCAAACTTCTCACCGGGCAGGCAGCTCCTAGGCAAACAGGACAACAGACAAGTCCCTGTGAGGTTGCGTGGCCTAGTGGATAGAGCCCGGGCCTGGAAGTGAGAAGGACCTGGGTTCTAATCCCTTCTCTGCCACGTGTCTGCTGTGTGACCTTGAGCAAGTCGCTTCCCTTCTCTGGGCCTGTTACCTCATCTGTAAAGTGGACATTGAGCCCCAGACTGAGCCCCCTCCTTCCTGTCCCCCTCCTCCCCTCCCCATACCCTCCACCTTACCTCCTTGCCCTCCCCACAGCACCTGTATATATGTTTGTACACATTTATTACTCTATTTTATTTGCACATATTAATTCTATTTATGTTATTTTGTTAATATGTTTGGTTTTGTTCCCTGTCTTCCCCTTCTAGACTGTGAGCCCACTGTTGGGTAGGGACCATCTCTAAATGTTGCCAACTTGTACTTCCCAAGCACTTAGTACAGTGCTCTGCACACAGTAAGTGCTCAACAAATATGATTGAATGAATGAATGAACATTGAGTGTGAGCACCATGTGGGACACGAACTGTGTCCAATCTGGTTAATCTGTATCTACCTCGGTGCTTAGAGCACTGGCACATAAATGCTTAACAAGTGCCATAATTATTATTGTTTGTTCTTCAGTTTCCTCCCCTGTTATAATAATAATGATGGTATTTGTTAAGCACTTACTATGTGCAAAGCACTGTTCTAAGCGCTGGGGAAGATACAAGGTTATCAGGTTGTCCCACATGGGGCTCACAGTCTTAGTCCCCATTTTACAGATGAGTGAACTGAGGCCCAGAGAAGTTAAGTGACTTGCCCAAAGTCACCCAGCTGACAAGTGGCAGAGGTAGGATTCGAACCCATGACCTCTGACTCCAAAGCCCATGATCTTTCCACTAAGCCACAGCTGCTTCTCTTGTTATGTGCTTATCACATTAGGTTGTTGTAAGGAAAAACAAATACACACTGTTTTCTTAGCCTTTCTTTGCTGGAGAATAAGGATGAAATTCTCTAGCAGTGCTGTTAACCTTCCTCCCTGAAAGTTCATCAGTTTGTCAGTCAATCACATTTATTGAGCACTTAGTGTGTGCAGAGCACTGTACTAAGTGCTTGGAGAGTACAATATAAGATACATTGTCTACAAAGAGCTGGCAGGGCAGCTGTATCCCTCATGTATGTCAGACCATGCGTGTGTATGCCTATGTCTGCCTTTTTCTTTATTTTTTCTGAGGTAAATGATTTCTAATCCCAACGTGTCAGGCTCTCTGGTTTCATTCCAAGCCAGCTCTCTGCTCTCTTGCTTCACCACAGAGCAACTGCGTACAATCAAGGAAAGCAAATTCAAAGCTGTCTTGGATCTCCACTAATCTCCTCACTGTACCTCGCTCTCGCCTGTCCCGCCATCGACCCCCGGCCCACGTCATCCCCCGGGCCTGGAATGCCCTCCCTCTGCCCATCCGCCAAGCTAGCTCTCTTCCTCCCTTCAAGGCCCTGCTGAGAGCTCACCTCCTCCAGGAGGCCTTCCCAGACTGAGCCCCTTCTTTCCTCTCCCCCTCGTCCCCCTCTCCATCCCCCCATCTTACCTCCTTCCCTTCCCCACAGCACCTGTATATATGTATATATGGTTGTACATATTTATTACTCTATTTATTTATTTATTTATTTATTTATTTTACTTGTACATTTCTATCCTACTTATTTTATTTTGTTGGTATGTTTGGTTCTGTTCTCTGTCTCCCCCTTTTAGACTGTGAGCCCACTGTTGGGCAGGGACTATCTCTATGTGATGCCAATTTGTACTTCCCAAGCGCTTAGTACAGTGCTCTGCACATAGTAAGCGCTCAATAAATACGATTGATTGATTGATTGATCTCTTCATCTCCTGTCAGTGATGCTAGCTCTTTCTCACAGGCTGAAATCTCCCTCCAGTTAGAGGGTAATGGGTATGGTGATCAAGCTAGTGATCAACTCCAAACAGAATCTGAAAAGATGGGTCGACTATATTCTTTTAGAATTCCTTAAAGCTTGAGGAGCCAAAGCCTTCCTTTGCCACTTCAGGTGTGGGTAGGCTTTTATCTTTTTAATGGCATTTGTTAAGCACTTAGTATGTATCCAGCACTGTGCTAACCACTGGAGTTAATACAAGTTAATCAGGTTGGACACAGTCCTTGTACCACAAAGGAATCATAGTCTTAATCACCATTTTACAGATGAGGTGCCTGAGGCATAGTGAAATGACTTATTCAAGGTCAAACAGCGGACAAGTGGCAGAACCAGGATTAGAAGCGGGTCCTTTTGATTCCCAGGCCCATGTTCTAATAGACCAGGCTGCATCTGGAAATTAATCTTGGAAGGATGAGTTTGGTACCCAACACCAGATGGGAGCGGGTGTTAGGTGACTAGCCAACAATTATGTTGCCTTTCTCTATGGAACTTGGAACAACTTTGACAGCTTATTGAGCTGCCACTCACTCAGCTGTCCCATTGAGTTGATCCTCAGGAGAAGAGTTCTTCAGATAGACCCACAAACACATATGTATCATATTCATTCATTAATTCATTCATTCAATCATATTTATTGAGTGCTTACTGTGTGCAGAGCACTGTACTAAGTGCTTGGGAAGTACAAGTTGGCAACATACAGAGACGGTCCCTACCCAACAACGGGCTCACAGTCATATTATAAATTATTTATATTAACATCTGTCTCCCTCTCTAGACAAGAAACTCATGGCAGGGGACATGCCTACCAACTCTTAGACTTGTACTCTCCCAAGCACTTAGCAAAGTGCTCTGCACACAGTAATATAATAATGATGGCATTTATTAAGTGCTTACTATGTGCAAAGCACTGTTCTAACCGCTGGGGAGGTTACAAGGTAATTAGGTTGTCCCATGGGGGGCTCACAGTCTTCATCCCTGTTTTCCAGATGAGGTAACTGAGTCTCAGAGAAGTTAAGTGACTTGCCTAAAGTCACACAGCTGACAATTGGCAGAGCTGGGGTTTGAACCCATGACCTCTGACTCCCAAGCCCGGGTTTTTTTTCCACTGAACCACTCTAATACCACTGGTTGGCAATGAGGTTTGAAACTCTGGATTTAGAGTCTTGGTGTTGTCTTTGGCTCATTGGACCCATCTCATAATCTCAGGTAGTGATACAGTAGCTTAAATCCAGGCACAGTGGTGAATTTCAATCCTGTGCATCTTGGGGTTTAGTCATGCAATTAAAAACATATAGCACTCTGTTTTCACCATAAATTGGGGGTCCCCTGGAATGACTATGACTGCTTGAGTGGTCACATCCTCTGTGAAATCATGGGAGAGGTGCTACACTTCCCTGCCTCAGTGTTTCCAGGCATGAAACGGGGCTAGCAACGTCAATTTACTCCCTAAGGTGTGGTGAGGCTCAGGTAATAGAACAAATGTAAAATGATTTGAACTCATTGGACACAGGTTCTAGGGAAATATGCTCAATGATAGAATGAGTTTCTAACTTTTCCATGATAGAAAAGAGAAAGCAGCCTGTGAGTGTGGGGATGGAAAGAAGGAAGCCGAGGGAGGGATGGGGGAGGAGGCAAGACATGGGGAAATGGAGGCACTATGGGAGAAAATCAAATTTAGAAGGATTTGAATAAGACCTCTAGGGATTGAAATCCTTTATCAATAGAATTATTATTGCACAAAAGCACTTTTTGGAGCAAGAGAATGCTCTAGCCCCTGAACAGGTCATGCATTAGCATAGTCCCTAGCAGAATGACATCAATTAAAAGAGACAGAAAGAGAAGCAAGAGGAAGGATGTGTGAACCCTGTGAGAGGATAGGAGGGTGATGTTATGTGGATATCAGCATGTTCAAGTATCGCTTCCCAGAATGGGCAGGAGAAACCTAAGAGGGAAAGCTGTTTTCCTCAAGGAATTCAGTAGGAAAAGTGCTTCCGCTCAGAGTTTCCACATCTCCAGATCCAGACCTGGATTGGCAGAGCCAAAATGAACTTTTTTTTTTTTTTAACTTGTCGGGAGATCCAGAGCTGGGAGGTGAGCAGAGTGAGTTTTATTCCCAGCTCTGTTTCACTGACCCACAGGGTCAGTTTCTTTGTCTAAAAAGAGGGGCTAATACCTGCCTCCTTCTCTTCACCGGGATGATGAGAATAGGGATTGTCTCTATCTGTTGCCAACATACTTTCCAAGCACTTAATAGTGCTCTGCACATAGTAAGTGCTTAATAAATGTGATTGAATTAATAAAGTATGATGTCTAAAAAAGTGGAAAGTGCTTTGGGGAGGAAAAAAAAAACATGAAAAAACCAAGGATGATGATGAGGCTCTCATTTCCAGTGAATGGGAAAGAGTTTGCCTTGGGCCATTTAGCTATTTGGGAGAGCTTCTCTGGCCCAGAAGGAAAATTTCCCTTGCTGTGAACTCCACTTGGGGAAAGAACCAGCAAAAATCCCAGTGGCTCTCATACAAGTGAGTGCTATTCTCAGTGATAGGGTATGAAGTGAATGAGGGTGCCAAGAGATATTTGACCTCACTTTTTTGTGACATATTTTGTTGTTCACTTGAGGATCAGGTCAGAGCCAGTTGATGGTTCCATAAAATCCATCACCACTACTGGAAAACCTGCCACACACATGCCTTACTGAACACGGGATGGCCTTCTTCCCTGTTCTCAACAAGAGGGCTATGAAGAAGCAATGTGGCCTATTCGGTAGAATGTGGACCTGGGAATCAGAAGGACCTGAGTTTTAATCCTGGTTCCACCACTTGTCTGCTATGTGACCTTGGGCAAGTCACATCACTTCTCAGTGCTTCAGTTATCTCATCTGTAAAATAGGGATGAAGACCCTGAGCCCCATGTGGGATAGGACTTGTGTCCAACCTGATTACCTTGTGTCTACTACAGTGCTTGACACATAGTAAACACTTAACAAATACCATTATTATTCAGTTACCTCCTGCATCTCCTGACTCCTCATGTTCCCCCAGCACACAGTTTTCAGGAAGTTGTGGCCTGCTGGAAGGCCGAGTGATCAGACTGTGGTGGGAAACTGTTAGGTTTAGTTATTTCCCCTATCTGTAACCTATTTTTTAACCTCTCTCTCCCCCCCGTAGACCATAAACTCCTTGTGCTAATAACTGTGGTATTTGTTAAGCGCTTACTTTATGCCAGGCACTGCATAAGTAAATTGGGTTGGACACATGTCCCACATGGGGCTTACACTCTTAATCCCCATTTTACAAGAGGAAATGTGGGCCTGCAGAGAGGGGGAAAGATCAGGGCAGGAGGTGTAGGTTTGAGCATTGTCCACATAGAGATGGTAGTTGAAGCTATGGGAGCAAATGAGTTCTCCAGTTTGTCACCCCATCCCTCTCTTTCATTCCTCTCCAAACTCCTTGAGTGGGATGTCTACACCCACTGCCTCCACTTCCTCTCCTATTCTCCCCTCAACCCCCTCCAATTTGGCTTCTGACCCTCACAAATGATCTCCTTCTTGCCAAATCTATCCTCCTCCTCCTTGACTTCTCAACTGCTTTCGAAACAATCGAGCACCCCCTACTCCTGGAAACATTACCCAACCTCGGCTTCATGGACATTGTCCTCTCCTGGTTCTCCTCCTTTCTCTCTGGCCACTCATTCTTAGTTTTTTTTTCCCCTGGGCTCCTCCTCTGCTTCCCATCCCCTATAACTTGATCATTGTATCAGCCTCTTCGCTGACCTCCCTGACTCCTGTCTCTCACCACTCCAGGCTATACTTTATTCGACTGCCTGGATCATTTTTCTACAAAACATTCAGTCCATGTTTCCCCACTCCTCAAGAAAAGTCCAGTGGTTGCCCATCCACCTCTCTATCAAACAGAAACTTCTTAATATCGGCTTTAAAGCATTAAATCATCTTGTTCCCTCTTACCTCACCTCTCTGCTCTCCGAATACAACCCAGCCCACACATTTTGCTCTTCTAATTCCAACCATCTCATCGTACCTCATTCTCACCTATCTTGCTGTCATCCTCTGTCCTACATCCTGGCGTGCTCTCCCTCTTTATGTCTGACAATCATTCTCCCCATCTTCAAAGTCTTATTGAAGGCACATCTCCTCCAAGAGGCCTTCCCTGATTAAGCCCTCCTTTCCTCTTCTCCCACTCCCTTTTGTGTCATTCTTGCACTTGTAATTGCTCCCTTTATTCACCACTCCCATAATTTATGTATTCCTATGAACGTCTCCCCCTCTAAACCGTAAACTCATTGTGAGCAGAGAACATGTCTACCAACCCTGTTGTACTTTCCCGAGCACATATGAAAGTGCTCTGCACACAGTAAGAGTTCAGTCAATAAGGCTGATTAATAATCAGGATGCCAAGGGATGACAGCAAGCATGCAGAAAGAAGAATATTTTCTGCATGTGAACTACTAGTCAGAGAGTGAAACAGAACTCCCTCAGGAAACACAGCTCATAGAGATGCTAGGTTATACTCTCTGGAAAGGTTTCTCTTTTTCAGACAACAATGTTTACAAGTTGGATTTGCAGTCAGACAGTCGCAGGCTTCCCAAATCTGTCCTGGGCAGAGAAATACATGAATGATCCTTTAATGAAGCATTCATTCAATCAATGGTATTTATTGAGCACCTACTATGCACCAAACACTGTACTAAGCTCTTGAGAGAGTACAATGAAAGAAAGTTAGCAGACACATCCTCTTCCCATAATGAGTTCTCTGTCAGCTCCACCAGGGTGTATCCCCCAACTCTGAAGAGGAGAAGGGAAAAATCCAATAAGGATCCAGAAGCTCCTGACACTGACATTGGAGTTTTGATATTAAAATTTTACTTACTGATCTTTATGGGAGCTTTCCACATGCTCATGGACAGTAGTGCCAAATCCTAAGGACAAAACAAATCAGAACTCGCAGAATGGGAAAGCTATAGAGCAATTATTTTACTCCTGTTCAGAAAGTGTGCCAACGCTTAACTTGTAATTACCTGCACAGTAAGACAAAGACATCTTGGCTACTGCGAGAGCTAGGCAATGGCTAGATCATCATTGTTGGGAACAAGCAGAAGCCATAGATCACTGCAGTCACTTGAGAGATCTAGTGATTGGCTTCCTCTTGCTTGATGCCCATGCAATATGAGCTAGAATGCAATATATGTTCTGAAAAGTGGCCTCCAAACCTTCAAGGTGGCTCAATATTAATAATAATAGTATTAAACACTAGGTGCCAAGCACTGTACTAAGCGCTGAAATAGATATAATATAATCAGGTTGGACACAGTTCTTCTCCTGCATGGTGTTCACAGTCTAAGTAGGAGGAAATGGAATTTAAATATCATTTTACAGATGAGGAAACTGAGGCATTGAGAAGAAGAATAGCCTAATGAAAAGAGCAAGTCCTAGGAGTCAGAGGACCTAGTTCTTTCTAATCCTGGCATTGCCACTTGTCTGCTGTGTGACTTTGGACAAGTCACTTACCTTCTTTGTGCCTCAGTTACCTCATCTCTAAAGTGGGAATTAAGACTGTGAGCCCCATGTGGGACATGGACTGTGTCCAACCTGATTACCTCGTATCTACCCCAGTGATTAGTGCAGTTCCTGGCACATAGTGAGCACTTAACAAATGCTATTAAAAGAAATAGCGAATGTAAGTGACAACTGAGAGAACGAAATTGATCCTTTGTGGAGCAGGAGTTGACAGTGTTTGTCAGTTGGGTTTGTAATTCCTCTGGGGCTTTTGCAAAAACTTTCAGCTAATGCAATTGGTACACAGCCACCACTCAATCAATTAGTGAGCTTCTACTATAGGGTAGCTCTTAATCCAATCAGTAAACAGTCTGTTCCTGCCTTGGAGTTTCCCCTAAGGTATTTTACTTAAATAGTTGTGTTCCATAAGGGACAAACCTGACTCTTCTCTCATAATCAGCTAACCAGCTCTTTCCAATTTCTAAAAGTGCAAAATAATGCTTATGCTCCCTGTATACGTTATTGCTCTGTCCTGGTCAACCTCTTTTTAGAAAAATTGCGTCTCAGAGCTCGGCCAAAGAGAAGCCCAAAAAGAAAAGCAATAAAAATGATTCAAGATTTGGCAATTAAGAGCTTTCAATGTTTAAATATTTGGAATTATTTCACATGTTAAAGGGAAACTGATGGGTGACATAAAGGTTCCTCTAGATGATTATCTAGAGCAGGGTGATTCTACAACCCTGCTGAAGCCAAAATAAAAAGAAATGGGCTTTCACTGCAGCTGAAGGAACTCCAGGCTGGTATAAGGTTGCTAAGTAGCGGCATGGTTGTGGAATGTTCTTTACAGGAAAAGTTTCAGAAGACTATAGATATCCATTTTGCTACTGGAGAGGGAATAAGCTCTGGTTGAAAGAGTGTGGAGCCTGCATTCTAGTCTAGTTCTCTCATTGACCTGCTGGATGATTTGGGTCAAAACACTTAACCTCGCTATACCTCAGGGATAATACCTGCCTCTTGCTCCCTCGCAGGGATGGCAGGAATAGAAAATGAGATGATGGATGAGAAAATGCTCTGGAACAATAGAAGCACTTCTCTGTGCCTCAGTTTCCTCTTCTGTAAGATGGGCATTTAGACTGTGAGCTCTGTGTGGGACACAGACTGTGTCCAATCTAATTAGCTTGTATCTACCCCAGTGTTTAGTACAGTGCCTGGCACGTAGTAAGTGCTTAACAAATACCTCGATTGTACTGATCAAATGCCTACTGAGTGCAGAGCACTGTTCTAAGGGCTTGGAAGAATACAATATACACTTGGAAGATATGTTCTCTACACATGACAAGAGGTCATTCCCGAATAAACCCTTCTTTCCCCAGCTCACTTTCCCTTCTGTGTCCTCTCTGCACTTGGATCTGTGACCTTTGGAAATTTGATATGTGCCCCAACCCCACAGCACTTATGCCCATACTTTAAATTATAAATTATCCGTATGAATGTCTGTCTCCCTGTCTAGACTGTAAGCTCATTATGAACAGGAAATGTGTCTGCTAATTCTGTTGTATCACACCCTCCCAAGCACTTAATATGGTGCTCTGCACATAGTAAGCACTCAATAAATTCCACTGATGGTTTGATTGACCTTCCAGTCTAGAGTGGGAGACAGACATTAATATAAATAAGATATGGACATAAGGGCTGTGGGGCTGGGGGGAGGGGAGAAAAAAGAGAGCAAATCCAAAAGCAAGAGTTACGTGGAAGGGAGTGGGAGAAGAGGAATTGAGGGCTTAGGGAAGAGCTATGCTTATTCGATCCAAGTGGAAAGAGCATGGGATTGGGAAGCAGAAGGCCTGGGAATCAGAGGACCTGTGTTCTAATCCCAGCACCACCACTTATCTGCTGAGTGAACTTGGACAAATCACTTCTCTGTGGCTCAGGTCCCTCCTCATTTGCAAATTAGGGATTCAATGCCTGTGCACTCTCAAGTTAGACTGTGAACTCCAAGAAGGACCCGATTGTATTTTATCTACCCCCAAATTTAGTATAGGGCATAGCAAATCCCACAATTATTTATTATTATTATTATTATTATTATTATTATTATTATTATTATTAACTTCTGACACTTTTTAAGAAGGAAAGAGGATGGGAGAGATGTTCCTCTCTCCCTGCCTGGGCAGTTGGCTGGCTTCCACTGTTTTAGACTGTCCAACCCTCAATTCATATCTCCTGGCTCTTCAAAGGTGGGATCAAGGAAAAATGCTTATGCAGGCACCAGATTTCACTGGTAGGTGAAATAGCAGCGTGGCCTAGCGGGGAGAGCACAGGCCCAGAAATCAGAAGGACCCGAGTTCTAATCCCAGCTCCACCTCTTTTCTGTTGTGTGACTTTAGGCAAGAAATTTCATGTCTCTGGGGCTCAGATACCTTACCTGTACAATGGGGATTATGACTGTGAGCCCCATGTGGGGCAGGGACTGTGTCCAACCCAATTTGCTTTTATCTACCCCAGCACTTATTATAGTGCCTGACACAAAGCAAGTGTTTAACAAATACCATTTTTAAAAAAAGTGAAATTGTATAGTCAGCTTGTGAAATGGTGACTTCTCAGTTTGAAATGCACTTTGAGATACATGGTGTGAAATAAAATGTCAGATATAATTACTATTATTGCTCATTTACCAGCAGACAATACAATAGGCTTTCATACTAGCCAATGAGCATATGCAGTTCAGAAATGCCAAATAGATTTTTGTTGTGTTGGGTTGACCTTTCAATGCTCTATCCTAGATGATCTCTTTCTACATTTGACAGTTCTCAAAATATCAGTATGTGTGGGATCACAAAACCATTCTCCTTTCTTTGTTTTTTTACCCCCACTCATTCTAACACTCAAGAAAGTATTTAAGGAAGTTTTAATGAAATGCATCTGTCACTTTATGAAGACGGATGGCCAGGGTATGGCTTTCCATTACTGGAAATGGCGGAATTAAATTAGGAAATGACAGTCCTCAGCATCTTCTCCAACTGGCTTTTGCATAATGTGTTGGAAAATTTGCTCACTTCGGCAGAAAGCCACCGTTGCGATGGCCAGAGGCTTTTCCTTTACCCCCACGGTAGTTGTGTTTGTGTTGCGGTTGTGTGGCTCTCTCTAGTTGTTTTCAGCTGCTTCTCCGTTGCTACTGAATGGGTGAGATGGTGAGACAACCTGAAGAATATGTCCTGCTTGGCCCAGAGGCTCAGCTGTTGCCTGTGGCTCCATTTTGCGAAAAATAAGGTTCAGCTGAACAGCCGTGATTTCCTTTCCTTTTCCAGGTTCTTCTCCAAAACCAATACCCTAAACTTCTGAGACTCTCACTCATTACTTTTAATTGATTTTGTCACTTTGCGCTCCATCTCAACCTTGCTCAAGATGCCCTCTAAGCTCCTTGAGGGCTGGGATAAACTCTACCAACTCTGTTGTATTTTACTCTTCCAAGTGCTTGGTACAGTGATCTGCACACAGTAAGGGCTCGATAAATACCATTGATTGACTGTGAGGTCTGCCCTGATCTAACAAAAAGCCGCATTTACTAATAACTGTGGTATTTAAATGCTTACTGTGTGCCAGGCACTGTACTGAGGGCTGGGGGAGATGGAAGCAAATTAGGTTGGACACAGACCCTGTCCCACATGAGGCTCACAGTCTTACTCTCCATTAATCCCCATTAACTGAGGCACAGAGAAGTGAAGTTACTTGCCCAAGGTAGCCAGGATTAGAACCCAGGTCCTTCTGACTCCCAAACCTGGGCTCTATCCATTAGGCCACGCTCGCCCAGGGTGGCAGGGAAAGCAGAGGCCAAAGAAGACTTTTAATCCATGCTGAGACAGTGGAATGAGGGAATACTGGAGGGAAAGGAGCGGATTTCTGGACATTTGTGTCTTTAGATGAACAGCGTGTGCAATGTGGGGAAAAGGAATATGTAGAAGAGCAGGAATTGCTTTTGAGTCGACTGATCAATAGTAATGGTGGCATCCACATGAGAAGGAGCATGGTCTAGTGGGTAGAACATGGGCTTGGAAGTCAGAAGGATCTGGGTTCTAATTCTGGCTCTGCCAAAGTGTCTGCTATGTTCCCTTAGGGAAGTCCTTCAACTTCCCTGTGCCTGTTACCTCTTCTGTAAAATGGGAATTAGACTGTAAGCCTCATGGAGGAGAGGGACTGTGTCCAACTTGATTAGCTTGAATCTACCACAGCACTTAGTGCAGTGCCTGGCACATAGTAAGCGCTTTACAAATACAATGAAAACAAAACAGAAAAACACTGCTTAGGATGGTTTTTGTTAGAAGGGCTGTAGCCCTGCTTGAAGTGTCTGTCGTCTGGGCCTCAAGTTTTCAAGCTCTCTCTCTTAAGTGGATTCTTGTCCCTTTCTCATATTTAGGCACCGCCTACCTCTTTAGATTCTATGTCCCTTGTACAGGATCCGGGAGTCTTTTTCATGCCAGTTTAGTGGACCAGATTTGAATTTTTCCCAAGGCTAGCTCTGTGAAATCATTAGCAAGTCTGTAAGTGTGTCTGCTTTGAAATTTATGTGGAATTTGCAAATAACTGCAATTTGCCTGCACCTCTACTGTTTTCCTATAATGTAGGGTTGCATCCCTGACAAACTCTATAGTATACGCATACTATATTCCTTGACCTGTGCCACAGGCAAGAACACAGCCGTGTCTTCCAACATCACATTGTGTTCTGTCCAGAAAGATGATCTCTGTGGCAAAAACATGGGAGAAGGAAGAATTGAGGGTATTCATTCAATCGTATTTATTGAGCGCTTACTGTATGCAGAGCACTGTGCTAAGCGCTTGGGAAGTACAAGTTGGCAACATATAGAGACAGTCCCTACCCAACACAGGCTGCATAGCCAAGAATAAATTAGGTGGGTCATTTTCCTTTAGATTTCAACAGATATTATGGCTGTGTGTGTGTGTGCATAATAATAATAATAATAATGACATTTATTAAGCACTTACTATGTGCAAAGCACGAGTGATATGCTTTCTTCAAGAACTGATATTACTCAGATGGGTAGATTTCAGATTTTCTGCCTTTATTCTCACCTTTGCTTTTTTTTCCTCTTATTTGTGGTACTTGTTTAAGTGCTTATTGTGTTCCAGACACTGTGCTAAGCCCTGAGGCAGATCCAAGCTAATCAGTTTGGACACAGCCCATATCCCACATGGGGCTCACAATCTTAATCCCAAGTATTACAGATGAGGTAACTGAGGCACCATGGAAAACTCTTTGGATACACATACCAGCTTTTCTGGAGAGGGTGTGTCCATAATAATAATTGTGGTATTTAAGTGCTTACTGTGCGCCAAACACCATACGAAGCACTGGGGTGGGTACAAGAAAATTGGGTTAGACACAGCCCCTGTCCCACATGGGACTCACAGCCTTAATTCCCATTTTTCAGATGAGGTAACTCAGGCACAGAGAAGTTAAGTGACTTGCCCATGGCCACCCAACAGACAAGGGCGGAGCCGGGAATAGAACCCAAGTCCGTGGTGTCGTAGTGGGTCGGAAAGAGGAACTGAGGCACAGAAAAGTGAAGTGACTTGCCCAAGGTCACACGGCAAAGTGGCAGAGCTGGGTTTAGAACCCAGGTCCTCCTGATTTCCAGGCCCGTGGTCTATCCACTAGGCACGCTACCACTGACTCCTGGTTGATGTCTAAACAGGCTCTCCTTCCTTCCTTTTAGACTGTGAGCCCACTGTTGGGTAGGGACTGTCTCTATGTGATGCCAATTTGTACTTCCCAAGCGCTTAGTACAGTGCTCTGCACATAGTAAGCGCTCAATAAATACGATTGATTGATTGATTGATTGATTCTCTGTCCCTCTCTCTCTGAGGGACATCTGCCATCTCAGGGGGCACCGCTGCCATTAGCTGTCACTTCTGTAAAGGCTTGGTGCTCTTCAGACGGATAATTGACACACACCCTCTCCCTCCCCCTAACCTCAGGCCTGTAGTGTTGGACTATACTGGCTGTAGTCCAAATTGGATAAAGAGCTGTTTGCTGGATGTATGTGTTCTGTCCAGAAAGATGATCTCTGTTTCCCTAACAGGAGCCTGTCCCAAACATGTGGCAAAAACATGGGTGAAGGAAGAATTGAGGGTATTCATTCAGTTGTATTTATTGAGCGTATTTATTGAGTGATTATCGTATTTATCGAGTGATTTATTTATCACCCCACAAAATTAGCATGTCAGACCCCCCACCCCAACCCTGGACAGATAGCTTTAATTCTATTTGTTCTGACGACTTTGACACCTGTCTATTTTTTGTTTGTTTTTTTTTGTCTGTCTCCCCCTTCTAGACTGTGAGCCCATTGTTGGGTAGGGACCATCTTTATAGGTTGCCAACTTGGACTTCCCAAGCTCTTAGTACAGTGCTCTGTACACGGTAAGTGCTCAATAAATACGATTGAATGAATGAATGAATGGACAGCCCCCACTCAAGCTTTCAAATTCCCCTGCCTTTATATTTAAAGAACACTGATGCTTTTGTCTTGAATCTGGTGAGGGGATGGAGACTCTGATGGAGTTATCTACTGGACTATGTTATAAATTATTTATGTCAGTGTCTGCCTCCCCTTCTAGACCATAAACTCCTTAATCCTTTAAGGTTAATTGATTAAGGTTCGCTTATTTCCCAAGAACGTTCTATCCAACACGCAGAGTGAAAAGGCACGTTGTGGGAGACTTGAGAGTCAAATACACAATCCCAGCCCCAATAAAGTAGACAGGCCTAATGTTGGAGACAGTAGACTTAAAGTAATACATTTTCCATAGCAAAGAGTGGCAGAATGGGAATTAATTCTTTCAAGCCCGTCACGTGTAGATGGATAAACAGATGAATACGGAGCGCTCAGTTGCTAGTCACTTAACTTCTCTGCACCTCAGTTCCCTCATCTGTAAAATGGGGATTAAGACTGTGGGCCCCACGTGAGACAACCTGATCACCTTGTATTCCCCCAGTGCTTTGAACAGTGCTTTGCATATAGTAAGCGCTTAACAAGTACCATCATTATTATTACTAGTGGGGTGATAGAGAATCAAGCAATGGTATTTACTGAATGCTTTCTGCATACAGAGCACTGCACTAAGTGCTTTAGAGAGTACAATACAGCAGACACATTCCCTGCCCACAAAGAACTTACAGTCTAAAGAGAGAGACAGACATAAAAATAAATTATAGATATGTACATAAGTGATGTGTGGCTCAGGATAGGGTAAATATCCAGTGCTTAATGGGTACAGGTCCAAAAATGCCCAAGTGACAGAAGGGAGAGAGAGTAGGGGGATTGAGGGATTATTTAGGGAAGGCCTCTTGGAGATGTGATTTTAATAAGGCTTGGGAGGTGGGGATTGTCATGAGGTGGGGGGTTCCAGGCCAGAGGCAGGATGTTAGTGAGGGATTCAGTGAAATAGAGAAACCTAAAATGACACATCTTCCATAGCAGAGACTGGCAATCGGTATTTATTCTCTCAGGCCCATCTTATATAACAAATGAACAGATGGATAGAGAGTCCTGAGTTGCTGGTGGGATGAGGGAGAAGCGGCCGGGAGGGAGGGAGGGAGTTGAGTGGAAGTGGCAGAAGTGTCTCCGCCACAAATTTTAGAACGTTGGGAAGGCTTTGGTTGCGATTTTTCAATCCAGGACAGTCTGTCTTGGAAGAAGACTGTAAACAAGCTCCTTCAACCAAAATGTTCTAGTGTCTTTGCCCCCTCATGCTGCTTTGTCTTTGTGAGAAGCAGCACCACCTAGTAGAAGGAGCATGAGAGAGAGTTAGAGAGCTGCAGCATGGCTCAGTGGAAAGAGCCCAGGCTTTGGAGTCAGAGGTCATGGGTTTGAATCCTAGCAATGCCAATTGTCAGCTGTGTGACTTTGGGCATGTCACTTAACTTCTCTGTGCCTCCGTTCCCTCATCTGTAAAATGGGGATTAAGACTGTGAGCCCTCCGTGGGACAACCTGATCTCCTTGTAACCTCCCCAGCGCTTAGAACAGTGCTTTGCACATAGTAAGTGCTTAATAAATGCCACCATCATTATTATTAATCCTGGCTTCACCACTTGTCTGCTGCGTGATAGTGGACAAGTCCCTTCATTTCTCTCTGGCTGTTTGCTCCTTTGAGAATATGGGGATAAAATACCTGTTCGCCCTTCCCCTTAGATTTTGAGCCCCACTTGGGACAAAGATAGTGCCTGGTGTGCTTATAATGCATCCATCCTGGTGCTTACTACAGTAGTTGGTATGTAATAAACACTGAATAAATGCCACATTTACTAATGAAATTTCTCCTCACAATGCAGCTGCCAACCTATTGCCCTCGTCCTTAGATTGTGATCCTCCAAAAGGCTAGGGCCAATATCTTGTTTATCCTTTATTGCATGATTTCCCAGTGCTTAGTACAATGCTTTGCATACAGGAAGAGCTCAATAAATAATAATAATAATAATGATGTCATTTATTAAGCACTTACTATGTGCAAAGCACTGTTCTAAGCACTGGGGGGATACAAGGTGATCAGCTTGTCTCACGGGGGGCTCACAGTCTTCATCCCCATTTTACAGGTGAGGGAACTGAGACCCAGAGAAGTTAAGTGACTTGCCCCATAGTCACACAGCTGACAAGTGGCGGAGTTGGGATTTGAACCCATGACCTCTGACTCCAAAGCCCGGGCTCTTTTCCACTGAGCCACACTGCTTCTCTACACCTGAAGGTGAAATACATCTGAAGGAGAATGAATGAATGAATGAATTTTTGATTCTGCCACTGACTTTTTGTGACCTCGGACAATTCACTGTGCTGGTAGAAGTAGTAGTAATATTTTTTTTCATCAGATGCCTATGTAAAAACATTGTATTAAGCCTGGGAAAACCAGAAGGGTGAGAATTAGACACAGTTTCTGGCCCCTAAAGGACCCAAGGTCAAAGAAAGAGGAGGAGAGAGTAGCCAATAAGGAAAGGGAAGCGATAAAATCATAAAAGCAACATAAAACAAGGAAAATAATAAGCACAAGAAGAGCAATAGGGTACCGAGGTAAGAAAAGCAGAATTTCAGGCTGCTCATAACTCTAAGTCCAACCACCACAGAAGTACTTAGGACAGTGCTTCGCACACACTGAGTGCTTAACAAGTACAATTATTATAATTTGCATGCAGGAAGGGCTCAATAAATACCATGATTCAGTGGAAAGAGCCTGGGCTTGGGAGTCAAAGATCATGGGTTCTGATCCTGGCTCCGCCACTTGTCAGCTGTGTGACTTTGGACAAATCACTTCAGTTCTCTGTGCCTCAGTTCCCTCATCTGTAAAATGGGAATGATGACTGTGAGCCCCATGTGGGACAACCTGATCACCTTGTATCCCCCCAGGACTTAGAACAGTGCTTCGCACATAGTAAGCTTTTAACAAGTACCATCATCATCATCATCATAATTATTAGCTGTAGTAGCCACCAATCAAAAAAATTTGTGAAAGCTTCAGTCTTTGTCAGTAGTTAAAGTGAGTGATTTCCTCAGAGCATTCTTGAGGAAAATAGGTTAAATGATTTTTGAATGATAGACTTTATACCAAATTTAGGGAACAAACTGAAATGTGATCCCAAGTGCACGCTGCAATGGCTACTCTCCTGAGAATAATCCTCTCAGGAATATCATCGTCATCATTCTCTCTTCTACTTAGACTTTGAATCCCATGAGGGACCTGGTTATCTGGTATCTACCACAGCGCTTAGTACACTGCTTGGCATATAGTAAGTGCTGAACAAATCTTATTTTCATTATTCTCATTATCATCATCATCTTCTGCCTTATTAATTCCAAATCATGCATTTGCACTTGATTATAACAGCTTTCTGCCTGCTGTAACTTCCTTGATTATTTATTTAGTTTTCTTGAAGAGGAATAGATTCCCATGAAAACTTGTGAAAATAATTCTGACATTTTCAGGACACTGATGTCAAATGGTTTCAGAGAAAACCGTACTGGATTAGCTTGTCATAATTCAGTGGCTTTTGCTTCAGCGTGAAGAGTATCGCCTTGGTCTGAAACTTTTTTTTTTTTTTCATTTTTAAGCCATTTCACATCAAGTGGCATTTAAAATACCAGAGTAATCACAATTGAATATCTACAAACTCAAGTGAAGTTAAGTTTGAAAGTAAGATTTTGGGCCTCTTTCCAGGATAACAACTTTCATTCTGAACTGGAATTTCAATTTCGGACTAAAGCAGTATTTGCACTGAGGCAACATTTCAGGTCACAGTGGGACAAGAAGGGAGGGACTCAAAGGGAAACGAGGTAACAGTTGGCGAGTTTCAACTTGCTTCCTTTCCTTTTTTTACAACCTTGATTGATCAAGTAGCAGAATGCTGAAAGGGAAAATCATTCTAGCTCTTCTTCATCTTCTTCCCGGTCAGTTTTGCTGTCCAGAGTGCATACTTGGCAAGGTGTTCCTTTTCTATCATAGTTAAGGCATGAATCATACTTGGATTGGATTTTTCCTTTCATCACCATTCATTCATTCATTCAATCGTTTTTATTGAGCGCTTACTGTGTGCAGAGCACTGTACTAAGTGCTTGGGAAGTACAAGTCGGCAACATATAGAGACAGTCCCTACCCAACAATGGGCTCACAGTCTAGAATGGGGAGACAGACAACAAAACAAAACATGTAGACAGGTGTCAAAGCTGTTAGAATAAATAAAATTATAGCTCTATGCACATCATTAATAAAATAGAGTAGTAAATATGTACAAGTAAAATAAGGAGAGTAATAAATCTGTACAAATATGTACAAGAACTGTGGAGAGGAGAAGGAGGTAGGGCAGGGGGGCGATGGGGAGGAGGAGAGGAAAAAGGGGGCTCAGTCTGGGAAGGCCTCCTGGAGGAGGTGAGCTCTCAGTAGTGCTTTGAAGGGAGGAAGAGAGCTAGTTTGGCAGATGTGCGGAGGGAGGGCATTCCAGGTCAGGTGAAGGATGTGGCACTAAATATATAATTTAGGAAGTCCTCAACCAAAGACATTTTGAGAAAAGGCAAATGGAACTTGCAAGTGTTTTGAATTTTACTCTGTTTCACCCTTACGATGTATCAGTTTCAGTTTAGCAACACTGGCCTGCATTACGGCACCAACTGTGGACATGAGGGGGCTTTCATTGGTGCCACAAGAAAATGGGGAAACAATGAAAAAACTCAACTGCCTCGCCCACCCATTCCAATTACTAGTTGCCACCAACTATTATTCCCCAGGCTCCGCTTCCAACTTTCCGAACCATTTTGATCCCTTTGTCACTTTCCTTCTCTCTTTCTCCATCCCTACACTGATCTCTAGGGACTTCAATATTCATGTGGATATTCCTGACAACTTTCCAGCTGCCCTTTTCTGCTCACTCCTCAACTCCACCGACCTCCTGCTGCATCCCACCTCACTCGCCAAGTTGGACCCACGCTTCATCTCATAATCTCTAGTCACTGTACAATCCCTGACCTTGCCCACTCTGATGTAGCTCACCTGCCTTTTCTCCCTCACACTTATTCATTCTATCACACTTATTGAGCACTCACTACATGCAGAGCACCGTACTAAGTGCTTGGAAAGTACAATTAGGCAACAGATAGAGACAATACCTGCCCAACAATGGGCTCACAGTCTAGAGGGGGAGACAGATATTAATATAAATAAATTGCAGATCTTTAATAACAATAGTAATTAGGATACTTGTGAAGTGCTTATGTGCAGAGCATTGCACTAAGCACTTGGAAAGTACAATTAGGCAACAGATAGAGACAATACCTGCCCAACAATGGGCTCAAAGTCTAGAGGGGGAGACAGACATTAATATAAATAAATTGCAGATCTTTAATAATAGTAATTATGGTATTTGTTAAGTGCTTATGTGCAGAGCATTGTACTAAGTGCTTGGGAGAGTACAATCTGTAATCTATCTACAAGTTATTTCATTTCTGTGCTATCCAGTGCTTAGAACAGTGCTTGGCACACAGTAAGCACTTAATAAATACCATTATTATAATTATTACTATAATATAATAAGTAATTATAATAGATAATCCTAGTAAATCTGTCCTGTTCTCCCATCATGACCTCTGATCTTTTAACCCCCCTCGCCTCCAGCCTTCAATTTTCTAAAATCATCATGCTCAATTTGGTAACCAAATTGTCTCTTGACAAACAAATTCGTGCTCTCACCTCTGCCCTTTCTACTTAATTCCCTCACTCCCCTACTCCCCTCTCCCTCCACCAATCTCGTAATACCAACCTGCAGCTCTTGGTCACTTCCACAGCACACTTCCTCCGCTGTCATGCACAAGCTGCGGAACACTGCTGGCCGAAATCCAAACACCATGCCAAACTTGTCCATCTCAAACTTCCTCATCTGCTTTAACCCTTCCCTCTCCTCCACTGGCAACATTATTTCTCCATCCTTATGGACTCCCATGCCCGCTGTCCAGACCAACTATTTCAGAATTTAAACTCCTCCTCAACCCCCTGCCCCACCACCTTTCGATCCCTTGATCTTAATGACCTAGCCACATTTTTCATTTAAAAGATGGAAACCATCAAGCATGATGTCCCTAAAATCTCCCCTGCAATTCTCCAGTCTTTTCCACTCTGTCCACTCTTACTCTTCCACCCATCTTAGCATTCTCAGGAGATCGCCTTCCTCCTCCCAAAATCTAACCCCTCTTCCTGCGCTTCTGACCGCATCATTTTCCACCCTATTATTGCCCTCTTCCTCCTTCCTTCCCTGACCGTAATGTTTAACCACTCATTCACCAAGAGCTCCTTCCCCCTGCTTTCAAGCGTATCTCCCCTATCCTAAAATTGCACCCCCAAGACCCCATGGCTCCCTCCACTTATCACTCCATCTCCCTCTTACCATTCCTTTCTAAATTCCTTAAGTTTTTTACACCTGGGGCAGCCATTTCCTCTCCTTAATTCTCTCCTTGACCCCCTGAAATCTGGCTTTTTAAAATGGCATTAAGAGCTTAATATGTTCCAAGCACTGGGGTAGATACAAGCTAATCAGGTTGAATACAGTTCATATCCCACATGGAGCTCACAGTCTTAAAACCCATTTTATAGATGAGGTAACTGAGGTCCAGAGAAGTGAAATGACTTACCCAAGGTCACACAGCGGACAAGTGGTGGAGTCAGGATTAGAACCCAGGTCCTCTTGTCTCCCAGACCTGTGCAATATCCACTGCTTGTAGCTGTGGTGTGCTATGGTTGGTTCAAGGGACACCAAATAGGAACTCAAGAATTTCTGAAATTAGTTGATGGCTGGTTTTGTCTCTTTATAAAATGGTGGGAGAGCTGTACTCGGGACTTGTTAGTTGGCCCTTTGGAAACATTCCACTAGGATATTTTCTTGTTACTAATGACCTGGGAAATAAATGAAAGCACTTTAAACTGGCCAGGCTCAAATTTAGACTCAAGAAAACCTTTTCCACCCCCTGCAAAAAAAAAAGAAATTGAAAATCCACAATTTTCACAACTGACCCCATTGGAATGCATTTTAGTCGAGTCCATTAGAATAGCTCAGGCTCATGAAAATGTCCAGGCGGCTGAGAAAAATACCGTTCACCTTTCATAAAAAATATTAATGGTGTGCAGTGCCCAGTTCGCTTCTCCCTGAATGTGGAAGACAAAAATTGGCTTTATTTTTCCCCCCTCAACTAGATTTTGTTTTTAATCAAGCACCATGGAAACTTCCATGGCTGAAATGTTTTCAGCTTCAGTTTTTAAAATAACTCTCCGAAATGGTGTCACTTGACTGCCTAAAGCACAAGTTTTTGAAAAAAAGCTTTCAGTTCCATTGGACATCTGTTTTGACTTAGGATTTGATTTTTAGAGCTGGAAACCATTTTAAAATCTTTCAATAGCAGGCATGAGTGTTAACTGTGTATTTTTTAATTATATCCTGTAGTTTTATGTATTCCAGTCAACAAAATCGGAAAACTCCTAGCGTTCTTCTCTCCTAACTTTAGAGAAATGGATGAATGAATCAATTTCAACTACATTTATTTCCACGTTCGTTGGCAAGAAGTTAATGGCACCACCTCCAACACCATTTAATCTAGGCCCAAGGATAGCCCCACCAAAATTACAATTTTTGTCCTAATGGCAAAAAGATATCTGGTTTTAAGATCTTTTTTTCCCTATCTATACAATTGATAAATTAATCAGTGGTGTTCAGTTAATAATGGCTCAATTAAATTCTTCATACTGTGTGAAGTTTCACTCGGCAACACTGGAAACACGGTGATTTTTAACCAGAATGCTATAGGGTGAAAATGGTGAACTTAAATTGGACATAGCCTGTCTCTGCCAAGATTAAACACATCAGTTAAAACCTCACACAATGAGCTTCCTGAAATTGTTTCATCAATTCATTTAATGAAAAAAGTGCAAAAATATTTGTAATAATTGCCTCATTCTTTGTGCTAGCACCTCCAAACCCGGGCTCAAAAGCATTTCTGCGGAACTGTGAATACCATCATTTGAGTGAACACTCCGGTGTCCTTCCACGGTATGCTACTCTCGCCAACTTTCTGCAGTGACAGCTTCAAGACTTCTGGCCCAGGTACAGCACTTTAAAAAAATCATCGGTATTCGATCTGCTGGAACTCGCTCTAGAGTCGACAGATCTGGGTTTGCTTGAATTTCTGAATTTAGGAATTACACTAACCCACCGTGAGCCCCGCTGAATTCTACTCTTCCCCTCTTACATTCGCCGCCGCTGTCTGGGGTTGTTTTCTGGATAAAAGGAAATTTGCTCTGCAGGGCCAAGGTGAAAATGCATTTTTCTTCTGGGTCTCCGTGGGGCCGCAGCAGAATGAAGGGCGTGTATGCTGTAGGAGTTCATAACCTGCTTTCCCAACTCTATCAAATGCTTACCTGCTGATGTGCAAAATGAATACTCTGACAGGTAGCCAGGGTAGCTTCCAAACAGTGCTGTCCCAGGAGACAGATAGTCCGTGTGGCAGTAGCATCACTTCTTCCTATCTCCAGCTTTCCCTCCTTCTAACCTGGTCTCCATCCAGCTCCACATATCTCCTTATACCTTTCTCAATTTCCAGCTGGCCTCCTCCTTGGTAAACATCACGGTCACCGGGGTCCCACCGCCCTACGCACCTGTTGGTAATTTCCTGCATCTTAGTCCTTCTCAGCCAATCGATCGATAGTATTTAGCTCGTCTCGACAGTAAGCTCACTGTGGGCAGGGAATGTGTTTGTTTATTGTTACATTGTATTCTCCCAAGCGCTTAGTACAGTGCTCTGCACACAGTAAGCACTCAATAAATAGGATTGAATGAATCATTCGAGTTCCCAAAGTGTGTGGAACACTGAACCGAGTGCTCGGGAGAGGACAAGAGTTACAAAAGACTTGATTCTCACCCACATGGATCTTGTGGTTAAACAGATGAGACGGACACATAACTATTTACAGATTGGAGGAGGAAGAAATGTTTAAATAGCAGAGTGTGTAAGTCGATTTGTACAATCGGAGGTTGTGAGAGCAAAAATGCTCAAGTGGGGCTATTTTGGCCTGGGTTGATTGATCTTTCTCTCAGGGATTTAGACAGAAGACCTGCCAGTGATTGGACAAGGATGAAGAAGAGATAAAGTGGTGATCGCTGAACCCTGCTACCCTTTACCCCTCCATAGCCTCTCCTGGGGGAGGCAGGGTGGGAGCAGACAGAAGGAAAGGGTTACCCCAGGGTAACAATGGGACATGTGAAATGCACCCTGCTCTCAGGCCCCTATAGCCCTCTTACCATTTTATCCACAGTTAGGGAGCGAGATTAAAACCCAAATGAATCTTTTGTTTGAACTCTGTGTGATATATTTCTCTTGGGAAAATTGCAGTCCCAAAACATCATTTCTTGTGTACTTGTAAATGTGAAAAGGTTATCCTCTTCTTTGCTAGCGCAAATACCCAGCTGATGCGATACTTGTTTAGAGAAACTACCTCTCCTTCCCTCAGCAATCTCCAGCCTGAGGCTTCAGAATGTCCAACTGACTGTCTTGAGGGACCCAAAAAATGGGAAAGTGAACCAGCACTGGACTTTGAATGAACCTTCTTAGAAGCTTTACAGAAGCGGATGGGACCAGATTAAAGATTGCAGGCTCAGGTTCCTGCCTGGCTCCACTTGAATTCAACTTTTCAAGAACTTGGCATTATCAATTGCTTTTTATAGACCAGAAACGAGACACTGGAGGTCCTTAGAGGAGCTCAGGGCTTTAACATTCCAGATGCCAAGAAGTCTGGAAGCTTAAAGCAAAGATAACAGCAGCTCTGGTGTGTGCCCATTTAATACTCTCTTAAGCAGTTGAAGATTCCTCTTCAGGTCCCCATGGAACTTGTGAGCCTCACCAGGGGATGTCAAAAATCTTAGAGGCCAAACAGTAGCTATGGATTTTACTTGTGGCTGAAGCGGTTCTTTAGTGGGATAAAGTATCAGCCAATTAATTGTACTTCTTTTGGGCTTACTCTTTACAGAGCGCTATATTAAACATTTGGGAGAGTACAATAGTGGTGGAAGACATGACCACTGCTCTCAAGAAGCTTACAATCCAGTTGGGGGAGATAGGTACTTAAACACGTTCCCAGTACAAGGGAGCAGTGGCATATAAATATGCAAGAAAGAAGGCAAGAATAGGGATGAAAGAGCATACCTAAGTGCTTAGGTGACCTGGAAGCAGTGAATTGGCAATGAGAAGCACACCTAGCCTGTTCTAGCAGAAATAGCACAGGTCCAGGAGTCAAAGGACCTCTGCCAATTACTTGCTGTTTGACCTTGGGCAAGGGAATCAGAAGGACATGAATTCTAATTCTGGCTCCACCACTTGTCTGTGGTGTCACTTCACTTCTCTGTGCTTCAGTTACCTCATCTATAAAATGGGGATTAAAATTAGGAGCTCCATGTGGGACAGGGGCTGTGTCCAACCTTATTAGTTTGTACCTACCCCAGTGCTTAGTACATTGCCTGGAACGTAAAAAGTGCTTAACAAATGCCATTGAAAAAGAATCACTTAAATTCTCGGTGCCTCGGTTTCCCCAACTGTAAAATGGGCATTCAGTATCAGTTCTCCCACTGTGAGATCCATGCGGGGCAGGGACTGTGTCTGATCCCAGCACTTAAAATAGCTCTGGACACATACTAAGTGCTTAACAAATGCTATAATACTAATAGTAATAATAACAAGCAGTGGTTCAGTGGAAAGAGCCTGGGCTTTGAAATCAAAGGTCATGGGTTCAAATCCCAGCTCTGCCACTTGTCTGCTGTGTGACTTTGGGCAAGTCACTTAACTTCTCTGGGCCTCAGTTCCCTCATCTGTAAAATGGGGATTAAGACTGTGAGCCCCATGTGGGACAACCTGATCGCCTTGTATCTCCCCCAGTGCTTAGAACAGTGCTTTGCACATAGTAAGCACTTAATAAATGCCATTATTATTATTATTATTATTATTATTAACAAAAGGGGGGAAAATAGGACAGAGTTTTACCGCTTAGCTGAAAGTTGCCCTTTTTCTTCCTCTCTATCTCTCTCTGTCTCTCTTCTCCCCCCTACCCCCCCCACACACATAAACACATGAGCAGGTGAACACACTCTCTCTTCTCTCTCTTTCTCACTCCCTTTCATCTTTCTTTTTTTCCCTCCTCTATAATTGGTTCAGCTCTGCCTTGGTCCCCTGGGGAACATGGCCCTTTTGGGATCCAGGTGGCTCTTCATTGTTCCAGATGCAGGGAGTTAGCAGATCCCAGGACCCAAAATGCGCTCATCCTCTGCCAAGCAAGGCCACCTTTGAACCTGAGTATTCATTCATTCATTCATTCATTCAATCGTATTTATTGAGCGCTTACTGTGTGCAGAGCACTGTACTAAGCGCTTGGGAAGTACAAGTTGGCAATGCATAGAGACAGTCCCTACCCAACAGCAGGCTCACAGTCTGGAAAGGGGAGACAGACAACAAAACAAAACATATTAACAAAATAAAATAAATAGAATAAATATGTAAAATTAAAATAGAGTAATAAATATGTACAAACATATATACATATATACAGGTGCTGTGGGGAGGGGAAGGAGGTAAGGCGAGGGGATGGGGAGGGGGAGGAGGGGGAGAGGAAGGAGGGGGCTCAGTCTGGGAAGGCCTAAAACAAAACAAGTAAACAGGCATCAATATAAATAAATAGAATTATAGTTATAGTCACATTAAGACAAGTAAACAGGCATTAATATGCATAAATAGAATGAAAGATATGTACACAAATACACAAGGATACACAAGGATCACCCTTCTAGACTGTGAGTCCGCTGTTGGGTAGGGACCATCTCTATAGGTTGCCGACTTGTACTTCCCAAGCGCGCCATCATTCTTATAATTATTACAAGCTGCTTGGACATAGTCTCTGTCCCACATGGGGTTCACAGTCTAAAGAGTAATGGGCTGTCGCCCCCCTCCAAACCACATTCAACCGCAGGTCCCATGGCGGGCATTGATAGGAAGTTAGAGTGGGGCCAGAAGGCCAAACCACAGTCGGCATGGAGAGGGCTCTAAACTGCTGCCCTGGGAACCACCCCAGCCAACCAGGGACCCTGGGCCTTCCTGACACCACTCCCTACTTGCAGGGAGAGGCTCGGGCATGGATTGTGGTAGCATGAGAGGAAAGAGCACAGCACTGTTCTAGTCCTGAGCTTTTGTCTGATGAGGGACCTTGAGCACCTTAATGGGTCTCGGTTTCCTGCTCTGAAAAGTGAAGACAAATGATGTTTTTGCCTTCCGTCTTAGGCTAGGAGTTCCACGTGGGGAAAGCACAGTGTCTGATCTGATTATCTCTAATGAGAAGCAGCATGGCTCAGTGGAAAGAGCACGGGTTCTAATCCCGCTCCGCCACTTGTCAGCTGTGTGACTGTGGGCAAGTCACTTAACTTTTCTGGGCTTCAGTTCCCTCATCTGTAAAATGGGAATGAAGACTGTGAGCCCCACGTGGGACAACCTGGTCACCTTGTATCCCCCCCCCCCCAGCGCTTTGAACAGTGCTTTGCACATAGTAAGCGCTTAACAAATGCCATCATCATCATCATCATGAGAGGCAATAGCAGCTCAGGGGTGGCGGCATTATTTCCAGGGATGGAGGGGGGCTCCATCCACCGGCCACCTTTGGACCATAAAGGGCACCTGCCCGCTCTCCTCCCATCCCCAGATCTGGATTTGGTCTTCTCAGGTTTTACAGGGTTCTGGGTGCTAGCTCTGCTCTCCACGCACCTTCTTCAGCCTCACCCTCACACTGCAGGACCCAGATTTCCCTCTCCACATCCACAAGCATATTCATTTTTTCTCTCTCTCTCTCTATCTCTCTCTCTCTCTCTCTCTCTCCCTCTCTCCCCCCCCCTCTCATGCAAAGACTCTCTCTCTCTCTCTCTCTCTCTCTCTCCCTCCCCCCTCTCTCTCTCTCTCTTTCTCTCTCTCTCTCTCTCTCACACACACACACACACACACACACACATTCTCTGTCACACAAACACACACACTCTCTCCCCCACCCTCCTTCCTCAAGCCAGGGAACACATTCAGCCACGCTAAAACTGTCAGTGAGTACAAGGACAAGGGATAAAGGAAAAAGAGTGTGGAGCCGGAAGAGGGAAGAACTCTACGAGAAAAACAGAGAGGAAAAAAGAGGAACAAAAATGAGACATGCCTACTCTAATTTAGGTGAAGCCAGGCTTTTTGGGCAAGTGAATTATGGTGTATGAAAGTCGTCATCTCCGGCCGTCCAAGTGTCACTAGACTCTTAATAGGCTCAGCTCAGTTGTCATCCCTCAAGCATAGAATCCCAGAGCCACTTTGCTCACCAAGTAGCTTCTCACACCCACACACTTCATCCCTGACCCACTAGCTCTCTCTCTTCCACTTAGCAGTCCATCCATTTTCTCTTTAATCTTTCTGTTTTCGCCTCATGTTTATTGCTCCTCTGATACTTCTTTTCACCTTTCCCTCACTTGACTTCTTGTTTTTGAGTTGCTCCTTTTTCTCTGTTTCTTCTTCTCCTGGGCATTTGGGTTGCTTCTAATCTTTCCTGTTTTCAGGTGATTCCTCTCCTCCCTTGGCAGTTTGTGTTTCTTTTTTGTTTTAACCCCTCTCCATTTTTCCCCCCTCATCTTTTTTCACTCCCTTGTTTCATTCTCTATCTTTATTCTTCTTCCTCCTAACCCCCCCCACTCTTTTTTCCTTTTTCTTTTCCTAACTTTTTTAATGGTATTTATTTCATTCATTCAATCATATTTATTGAGTGCTTACAATGGGCAGAGCATTGTACTAAGCATATGGGAGAGTACAGTATAACAATAAACAGGCACATTCCCTCCCCATAATGAGCTTACAGTCTAGAGATGAGCTTAAGTGTTTATGTGACAGGTACTGGGCTAAGTGCTGGGGTAGATACAAGCTAATCAGGGTGGACACAGTCCGTGTCCAATGTGGGGCTCACAGTCTTAATCCCCATTTTACAAATGATGGAATTGAGGCACAGTGAAGTGACTTGCCCAAGTTTTTTTTTTTAATGGCATTTATTAAGCGCTTACTATGTGCAAAGCATTGTTCTAAGCGCTGCAGCAGACAAGTGGCAGAGCTAGGATTAGAACCCAGGTCCTGCTATCTCGTGGATCTGTGCTCTAGCCATTAGGCCACACTGCTTCTATCTTCTCCCTTGCCCTCATCCTCATCCACTGCTTCCTAGCCCTGATGAAGCTGTTCTCTGCTCACTAGAGTGGCAAGAAGGGAAGCCAGGACTGTCCTGGGACCCTCGAGGTTCCCAGTGATAATGGCTTGTTCTTCACCTTCCCTCCAACCCCAAACTAGCCCTGCTGTAGGGGGAAGTAGCTTGCCTGACACCCTTATGACTCTATGACCCTCACGAGCAAGAGGGCAGAAGAAGATGGGAGTCCCTGCATGCTTGCAGCCATGTCTGCCTCCTAGGAGAATGTAGGCTATGCCACTTGCCTGCTCTGTGACCGTGGGTGAGTCCCTTAACTTCCCTGTGCTTGTTTCCTTATCAGTAATAATAATAATAATAATGGTATTTGTTAAGCACTTACTACATGCAAAGTACTGTTCTAAGCACGGGGAGGTTACAAGGTGATCAGGTTGTCCCACGGGGGGCTCACAGACTTAATCCCCATTTTACAGATGAGGTAACTGAGGCACAGAGAAGTGAAATCAATCAATCAATCGTATTAATTGAGCACTTACCGTGTGCAGAGCACTGTACTAAGCGCTTGGGAAGTACAAGTTGGCAACATATTGAGATGGTCCCTACCCAACAGTGGGCTCACAGTCTAGAAGGGGGAGACAGAGAACAAAACCAAACATATTAACAAAATAAAATAAATAGAATAGATATGTACAAGTAAAATAAATAGAGTAATAAATATGTACAAACATATATACATATATACAGGTGCTGTGGGGAAGGGAAGGAGGTAAGGCGGGGCGGATGGAGAGGGGGAGGAGGGGGAGAGGAAGGAGGGGGCTCAATCTGGGAAGGCCTCCTAAGTGAAATGACTTGCCCAAAGTCACACAGCTGACAGTTGGTGGAGCAGGGATTTGAACCCATGACCTCTGACTCCAAAGCCCGGGCTCTTTCCACTGAGCCATGCAGTAAAATGGGGATTCAATCTCCGTTCTCCCTCTTACTCACAATGTGAGCCCCACGTGGGACAGGGACTGTGTCCGAACCGATTTACTTGTATCTACCTCAGCGCTTAGTACATCGCTTGACTCATAATAAATGCTTAACAAAGCATCATAATTATTGTTACCTAGATCCTCTCAGCAGAAGTACTCTTGTCTCAGGGGTAGTGGGAATCAGGCCACGTCCTGATGCTGTGGGGGTCTGGGCTCATACTTTAACTCATTGGAGGTGGAGAGGAGGTTATCTCCCACGCCTCACTCCAAGGAACCCCTCTCTTTCCTCAAGCATTTGGAGGGTGGGAGGTGGGGGGAAAAGATAGTTTATGGGAAACAACGGGGTGTCGTGGAAAGATCATGAGCTGGCGGGTCAGAGAAGGGAGGATAGGGTAGGGTGCAAAGAGTTAGTCAGGGAAAGCTTCCTGGAGAACGTATGATTATAATAGGGTTTAAAGATGGGGAGAGTGATGGCCTGACGGACTTGAAGCAGAAGGGAATTCTAAGTAGGTGGATGGCAACAGATGAGATTGAGATACAGTTAGTAGGTTGGCATTAGAGGAGCATAGTGTACATACGTGTAATTTCTTTCTTTATTCGTGTTAATGTCTGTGTCCCCTTCTAGACTGTAAGCTCGATATGGGCAGGGAATGTGTGCTAATTGTTACATTATACTCTCCCAAGCTCTTAGTACAATGCTTTGCACACAGCAAGCGCTCAATAAATATGATTGAATGAATGAAAGCAGCAGAGTGGATGGGCTGAGTTGTAATGGAAAGTGAGCAGGGTAAGGTAAGAAGTGGATTGACTGCCTTAAAGTTGATGGCGAGGAGTTTGCTTGATGGGGAGATGGCTGGGCAACCATCTGGATGAGCAAAGCCTCTGAAATACACTCCGTCAGAATGATTGTGTCATGTGTTTCAGGACAGAATACTTGTTAGCCTGAATTATCCAGGTCCTCAGGGCCAGAGTGAATTTCCTGGCCAGTTTGGACAGGCTTCCCATCTTAGCCTTCAAACTCATTCATTCAATCATATGCTTACTGTGTGCAGAACATCGTACAAAGCGCTTGGGAAGTACAGATCGGCAACATCTAGAGACGGTCCCTCCCTAACAACAGGCTCACATTCTAGAAAGAAGCAGCGTGGTTTTAGTGGAGAGAGCCCAGGCTTGAGAGTCAGCCGCCCGCCTCCACCACTTGTCATCTGTGTGACTTCGGACAAGTCACTTCACTTCTCTGTGCCTCAGTTACCTCATCTGCAAAATGGGGATTAAAACTGTAAACCCCACGTGGGACAAGCTGATAACCTTGTATCTACCCCACTGCTTAGAACAATGCTTGGCACATAGTAAAGGCTTAACAAATGCCATTATTGTTAACTCTCTAGGAAAATAGACCTGACAAGCTCCTCCATTCTCCTGGACCATGAACATTTCTCCTGCCCTGAATTTGCATCCTAAATAAATGAGAGCTTTTCCCTAGATAGTTGGTGAGGAAGAAAATTACAGGTAATGTTATTTGGGATCAAGCTGGAAATGGAAGCTGTCTGGTGGAAAGATGTGCACCAGTGCATGGTGGATGGCTTAATTAGTGTCAGGCCCTCTCTCCGCCTCTCCAAGGAAAGCTGTCCTCTCACAAGTAGGTGACTAAATGTCAGCACCAGGGCTTATTAGGAGCAACGGGGCTTTGATAAATGTCTTGCTGATCTGTTGTATGGGGGAAAGCCGCCAGAACGAACCCATCCAAGAACAGCCCTGACGTCTTTTCCGAAGCTAATAGAAAAGAAAGGTTGAAAATGCTTTTATTATGTCAAACCTCCAGCAGGGACGGGCCTCGGGGAAGTCCTGTTTGTCTGTCCACAATTTAGATAATCGTTTTGATAAATGAATCTGTTCGGTTGAGGGGAGTTCAGGCCAGGGCCACATCTGCCTAGGCCAAATAGACGGGAAATGGCCCGGCCTCGTGGATAGAACATGCGCCTGGGAGCCGGATGACCTGGGTTCTAATTCATTTGTCTGTTTTGGGTGTTTGTGTATCAGCCAAGATGCCAGTACTATAACACTAGTTATAACTTTTATTCATTTTTATGATTGCAAAGTTCTTTGGAAATGTAACCCCTACACTAAAGAAGAATTGATAGTACCTCCAAAGTACTACCCACTCTCTGCAATTTCTGGAACAATTCAAGGGTACATTTTCTTGTTGCTCACCAAATTGTAACAATGGTCTTTACCCAATTTCTTTTCCTAGGCTGTTTTTTCAGAACATAAGCAGGGAAACTCAGGACTACCCACACTCAGTTTGGAGTTAATCACAACACACACATGGTAAGGCAATCTCACAGCCAAAAATATAATGATGATTATGGTACTGAAGCACTTACTATGTGCCAAGCACTGTACTAAGTGGTGGGGTACTATCAAAGAAGCAGCATGGCTTAGTGGAAAGAGCACGGGCTTGGGAGTCAGAGGTTGTGGGTTCTAATCTCGGCTCCACCACTTTTCTGCTATGTGACCTTGGGCAAGCCACTTCACTTCTCTGTGCTTCAGTTACCTCATCGATAAAATGGGTATTTAAACTGTGAGCCCCATGTGGGACAACCTTCTATCTCCCCTAGTGCTTAGAACAGTAAGCACTTAACAAATACTGTCACTATCAGTATTATTATTATTATCAAATAATCAGGTTAGGCACAATCCCTGACCCAAATGAGGCTCACAGTATAAATAGGATGGAGTAGGAAACTTCTACAGATTTTACAGATAAGGAAATTGAGGCACAGAGAAGTTAAGTGACTTGCCCAAACTCACACAGCAGACAAGCAGCTGAGCCAGGATTAGAACCCAAGTTCTGATCCAATCTGACCCCCCAGGCCATACTGCCTCCCAGTCTGCTTCAACTCGGCACAGTATCCCTGGGCCATTCCATGTTGAACTGCATAAAAATGGGTGATCTTTCCTCAAATCTTCCTGGTGCAGGCTGATTTAAATGGAAGACATTGTTAAGGTGCCCATAGTTTTTCTCCTCCAGACCCCGTTCTCATCTCATCATCACAAGGCTTGTGTCCCAAGTCAACACTGTCCATCACTGATGGATTCTTAAATCTTCAGAACCATGAGGGCCTTGAACAGGACGCCGGTGTGTCCAATCTAACTTGTATCAACCTTAGCACTTAACACAGTGCTTAGCAAAATCGTCAGTGCTTAATAGTCTCACTTTTAAGATCTTCAGGACTCCTGGTGGAGGGGATTCCTCAGGAATGATTGAGCAGGGCTAAGGCAAAACTCCTGGAGTATTTTCAGGAGACAAGGGCTGGGCTCAAAAGGACATGGAGTTTGCTTTGGAGGAAAGGCGATTGATTGAGTCACCCTGCCTGGTCACTAATGTTTTGCTTCTCCTGAGTGGTGACTTAGCTCCTTAGCACACTGTGCCCTTCAGAATACTTCAGCAGCTGTCAGTGGGTTTTCAATTCCCCAGAGATCTGAATGTCCACTTTCTCTCTCTGATTCTGGTTCAAAGTCTGCAAGACGATTCCTCTGGGGTCTCTTTCTGGAAGGATTTTAACTAAAGGTAATTGTGGTATTTGGAATTGCAGTGTTTGTTAAGCGTTTATTATATACCAAACACTGTACTCAGTGCTGGGATAGATACAGTGCTGGGAAGAAGCAGTGTGGTTCAGTGGAAAGAGCCCAGGCTTGGGAGTCAGAGGTCGTGGGTTCTAATCCCGGCTCTGTCACTTGTCTGCTGTGTGACCTTGGGCAAGTCACTTCACTTCCTTCTAGGCTGTGAGCCCACTGTTGGGTAGGGACCGTTTCTATATGTTGCCAACTTGTACTTCCCAAGCACTTAGTACAGTGCTGTGCACACTGTAAGTGCTCAATAAATATGATTGAATGAATGAATGTACCTCAGTTCCCTCATCTGTAAAATGGGGATTAAGACTGTGAGCTCCATGTGGGACAACCTGATTACCTTGTATCTACCCCAGCACTTAGAACAGTGCTTGGCACATAGTAAGCGCTTAACAAATACCACCATTACTATACAAGATCATCAGGTTCCATGAGGGGCTCACAGATTAAGTAGGGAGGAGAATCCTCCATTTTGAGGATGAGGGAACTGAGGTCCAGAGAAGGTAAGTAACTTGCCTAAGGTCACAGAGCAGGTAAGTGGCCATGGTGGCGGGGAGGAAGTGACCTGGTCACTAGGCAGAGTAACAGAGGTGCAGTCCCAACACAGCATAACATGTCCAGTTGACTTCTGAAGAAGGAAAGTATGTTATTAATCTGTAATTGAGTGTACAATTCTAGGTGATGCTGGTAAAAACAGGATATCTGACTTTGGCCCCGGAACCAACCTCCCAATTAAAAGATTGTTCCTGTGGAAAAATTGTATCCTACTTGGACAGTTTCCCCTTCAGGCGCACTTGTCAAGAACACATTAATAATCAGTCATATTTACTGAGTGCTTACTGTGAGCAGAGCATTGTACTTGGGAGAGTACACAACAACCGAGTTGGTAGACACGTTCCCAAATTGTGTTGGAAGTCCTAGGACTCCCTGAATCCCCTTTGGGATCAAAAATAAGGCAGTTTATTTTGATTGATTGTGTAGGAGTGTGGCTGTTTCTGAAGTGTCCCTCAGCACAGGTGGCATTAGAAGGACTATTCTGGAAGTCAGGTGTTGCATTGTTGAGGTCCAAGCACTCTGGATCGTAGCGAACAATAGTGGTGTTAATCAGAGGAGAACCAATCCTCTCCAGCAACACAGAGTTCCTCCTAAGTGCATCAGGTGCTTCAGTAGCTGTGAGAGATCAGCCTTGAGTTATGGACTTGCTTTCCCCTTTATGTTTCTCAGCCTTCCTCCCCCCGGCCCCCTAAATTCCTTCACAAAAATGCCAGGTAAGCAGTCTCGAGGGGAATAATCAGGGAACAATCAGTCTGCAGTCCACTAAATGACCACAGGAACTTCCAAGTGAATTGTTGGTTTAGTATCAAACCACCATTTTAGGGACTTTTTTTTTCTGTTGTAGAGAACAAATCCTAACTCAGTCAATTTCTCTCTTTCTGACGCACCCTTCCCAGCCCCAGAGCTCACCACCATATTTTTAGTGAACGATGAGGAATTGAAAAACAACAAGGATATTAACTGGGAAGCAGCGTGACCTAACTGGAAAGAATTTGGGCCTGGGAATCACAGAACCTGAATTCTAATCCTGTCTCCACCACTGTTAGCTTTGTAACTCCTCTGTGCCTCAGTTTCCTCAGCTGTAATATGGGGGTTAAGACTGTGAGCCCCATGTGGGACAGGAACTGTGTCCAACCTAATTAGTTTTAGCTTCCCCAGTGCTTAGTACAGGGCCTGGCACATAGTAAGTGCTTAACAAATACCGTTTAATAATAATAATAATAATAATGGCATTTATTAAGTGCTTACTATGTGCAAAGCACTGTTCTAAGTGCTGGAATTGTGGTATTTGTTAAGCACTTTATATGGCCAAGCACTGTACTAAGCGCTAAGGTAGATACAGGATAATCAGTTTGGACACACACCCTGTCCCATATGAGCCTCACAGCCTATGTAGGAGGGAGTAAGATTTAATCCGCATTTTAAAGATGAGGCAACTAAGGCACAGAGAAATTAAGAGGAAAATCTACAGATGGCAACAGATTTGTAGGTAGTTGCTGCCCCCAATCATCAAAGGAAATATCACAGGAGGTGGATATAGGGGTTTATCCTTTGACCTTTTCATCCAACTCTATGACATAGTCATCTTCAAACACCAAAGACAGAACACCTTGGGAGGAACTTCTGTTTTATTAAGAGAAGCAACATGACCTAATGGAAAGAGCACCAGCCTGAGAGTCAGAGGACCTGGATTCTAATGCCGCTGTGCCACTTACCCACTGTGGGACCAAGGAGCAAGTTATTTCACTTCTCTGGGACTCAGTTCCCTCACCTGCAAAATGGGTATTCAATTCCTGTTCTCCCTTGTACTTAGACTGAACCCTATAGGGGAGTTTTTCCCAAGGTATTTGCTAAGCACTTACAATGTGCCGGGCACTGTTCTAAGTGTTTGGACAGATATAAGGTAATCAGGTTGAACAAAGTCCCTGTCCCACACAGGGCTCACAGTTTCAATCCCCGGTTTACAGATGGGGCTGGTGGGGGGCACAGAGAAGCGAAAGAACTTGTCCAAGGTAACACAGCAGTCAAGTGGCAGAGTTTGGATTAGAACCAAAGTCCTCTTACTCCCACGTCTAGGGTATTTCCACTAGGCAAAATTGCTTATTGTACCTTATTCCAGCATTTAGTTCAGGACTTGACCCATGGTAAGCGCTTAAATATTATTATCATTATCATTATTAATGCTAGTAAGTGATTAAATATTATCATTATCATTACTAATGCAGTTTGATGCAACAGCTGCATCAGGAATCGGGGTGACTTTCCCCTCTTTTCGGGAGTTTGGCAAATTGCTGGGGTGGCTGTAATTTGTTTATAATTAGTCAATGGAAGAAGAAAGAATAATTATGATGCACATTAGCAGACATAATTGCCTAGTCCCACATTTGCCCATTTGCACATCTATTTTTGTCTTTAGATAATAAAACAGAAAAGCAAACATTGCAAGGTAATTTTTCTGTTCATTCTCAATTTTGTTGTAATACTGATTTTTGTTACAGCAATGAGCTTACTAAGGTTTATCTTGAAGGGGGATAGAGAAGTTTAGTTTCACTTCACTTCTCTGTGCTGCAGTTCCCTCAGCTGTAAAATGGGGATTAAGACTCTGAGCCCTATTGTGGGACAGGGACTATGTCCAACCCGATTATCTTGTATCTATCTGAGCACTTCGAATGGTAATAATAATAATAATGATGATAATGGCATTTATTAAGTGCTTACTATGTGCAAAGCACTGTTCTAAGCTCTGGGGAGGTTACAAGGTGATCAGGTTGTTCCACAGGGGGCTCACAGTCTTCATCCCCATTTTACAGATGAGGTAGCTGAGGCACAGAGAAGTTAAGTGACTTGCCCAAAGTCATATAGCTGACAGCTGGCAGAGCCAGGATTTGAATCCACGACCTCCGACTCCAAAGCCCGTGCTGTTTTCCACTGTGCCGTAGTACTGGGCACACAGTAAGCGCTTAACAAATACCATTAAAAATGAACAAACCAACAAAAAGCAGGGCATCCTATTTTCTCTTCCACTCTTAATTTAGAAAACAGATGTCATCAACTACCACTGTCCCATCTAATTGGCTCCCTGGAAGGGATGCTAATTCTAACATTGACAATGATGCTGCTTTCACCCCATCTTTCTTGTCCTAAATAAGCTCTGGGATCAGTTAGGGAGCTGGAAGTGATGAGCTGGAACTGGTCTGTGGGTGGGCAGACCCCCACTTTCCCACTTGTCAGTCAGTCAGTAGGATTTCTTGAGTGCTTACTGTGTGCAGAGTACCATACTAAGCGCTTAGGGAGAGAACAATATAAGAGACACATTCCCTGCTCACAATGAGTCCACAATCTAGAGGGATTGAAATGAGAGCATTGGGGAGCATTGGCGCATGGCTCCATTGGTTTTGAGCTGGGAGCAGAATGGCCTGGAGATACCAGTCAGTCAATCGTATTTATTGAGCACAAACACTGTACTAAGTGCTTGGGAGAGTACAAAATAACAATAAACAGACACACTTCCTGCCCACAGGAGCTAACTCCGCTTTCCATTGATCAAAGCTCCTGGATCTGCCCAGAAACTCCTTTCTGGCCAAAGTGGCTCTGGGAAGTTGCAAGCTATTCCACATCCCCCGTCTTCCAAATCAGACAGCCCAAAGCCCCGCTGGAGTTTGCCTCAGTTGCCTCATCTGTAAAATGGGGATTACGACTGTGAGCCCTATGTGGGACAGGGTCTGTGTCCAACCTGATTAGATTGTTTCTACCCCAGCTCTTACAATAGTGTTTGACACATAGCAAGCACTTAACAAATACCATTATTATTATTATTATGAAGTCAGGGATCCTAGATGGTCGGTCGCTTAACAGAGGGAGGAGCCAAAGGGGGTCACAGTAACCCTCACCAACCTCCCATTGTCACTGTTGAGGACAGTGATGGGCTGAGTAGACTGAAGTTCTCTCCAGCAGAGATGTTGCTTATCATCAATGGTATTTATTGAGCACTTACTATGTGCAGAGCACTGTACTAAGTGCTTGGGAGAGTACAATACAGCAGAGTTGGTAGAAAGTTCCCTGCCCACAAAGAGTTTACGATTTAGAGATGAACTGTTTCTTGTTGTATTATACTCTCCCAAGGACTTAGTACAGTGCTCTGCACTAAGCGCTCAATATATTGTGATCAGATTAGTGAAACAACAAAGCCGGAACAAAGACACAGTGTTTAATTTCAGGGCCAGTCGAGTGATTCAGTGTTTGAAGGAGAATGAACTATCTAGGTGGAGGTGGGAGCAAAATGAATTGCACTGTAAATTCTAGGCCTGTTCCTGGAGGAATTACAGGCCTCCATAAAAAGAGGCAATAGAGAAAGAAAGACAAGAACTTTACTGTTAAGCAACTGGGCCCCTAAATAGGAAAGAAAATGTCCCTCAATAATCTAGGCAGTGAGAGCCAGTCAGTGCCAGTTTTTTCAAGGGGCGTGTGTGTTGTTGGGGAGGTAGTGTTGTCTAGCACAGAAAGGATGGTGATATCTGTCTGCCCCTTAATCACTTGACTTCAAAGCTGGATTTATTCTAGCCATAGTAATGACATCAGGAATGTGGATTGTCCTTTGATTTTTTTTTTCCCTCCATGCTTTTGCATTGCTAATCTCGTTTTTGTCCTCAGAGCAGCTCAGTGAGTTTTGGAGAAGCAAGTATTGTTATCCTCATCTTACAGATAAAGGAAGTGAGGCTCAGAGAGGGAAAGTGACTTGCCCGAGGCCCCACAGCAGACCAAGTAGTGGAAGCCAGGTTCTCTGGTTCCCAGCCCCAACCCCTTTCCACTAGCTCATGCCAGCTTTCCACGCTGCCCTGCTCTACTCGAGGAAATCAAATTTGTAACTGAGATCTAAAACAATAATTTCACCTCAATTATCCAACTAGGTCAAGGCAAAATCCCCAGACAAAACAGATTTTTGCCTGAATTGTCCAGACAACTGAAGTCAAAGTGCAATTTTGGGGTGTGAATCATTTGCTAGTTGAAACCCAACCTGACGTGACAGTTTCTCTATCTGCAGCCTAGGGATTACACGGCTAAGAAGCAGTGTGGCGTAGTGGAAGGAGCACGGACTTGGGGAAGGCGCTGAACTTCTCTGTGGCTCAGTTTCCTCATCTGTAAAATGGGGATTCAGCACCCGTCTTCCCTCCCATTTAGACTGTGAGTCCCATGTGGGATCGGGACTGTGTGGTTTGATTATCTTGCGTCTATCCCAGTAGTGAACACACAGAGCTAGGCACAAAGTAAGCACTTAACTAATGCCATTATTATTATTATCATTATTATTACTATCTGGGAGGTGGTGGTCTGAACCAACAGGGAGGAATCAATCAGTGGTATTTATTGAACACTTATTTGTGGCAAAATACTAACAATGATATAAAGAAGTAATTTGACTTCATTGTCATCACTATTAGTATTCTATGAGTAGTACAGTGTTTTGTCACAAGTAAATGTTCAATAAATGCCATTGGTCGATTGACAGGGCAAATTGAAGGGTTTGTTGATCATCCCTGCTGAACTTGAATTCATCGCTGGTGTTTATTGAACCCTTTGCACAGGGCACTGTACTAAACACTTGGGAGAGTGTGCTAACTTCACAGAGTCTGATAACAAAGATAAATGAGGCGAAGAGGTTAGGGGGCTTCTGGGGTGGTGGGAGAGGAGCTGTATTTGCAGTGCCCCCAGAAGGCTTTGCCCAAAGAGAATTCTCAAATTTCCTTCTGTTTCCCAAAGACCAAAGAATAACCAAAAGACAGTGCAGCAAAGGAGACGATGTCTGCCATGGTGATTCCGGACTGGAGGGGAGAGACATCCTGCTGGAGAACAACCAGTCTGGTGAATCAGTCAATATGGTGTAATGTTGTTGTTATAGTGCACTCTCCCAAGTGCTTAGTACAGTGCCTTGCACACAATAAGCACTCAATAAATACTATTGAATGAATAAATGAATACTGAGTACTTACTGTGGTGGAGCACTGCACTGAGCGCATGGGAGGATACAGTATAACAAAGTTTGTAGACACATTTCCTGCTCACAATAAGGAGAAGGAGCATGCCAAATGGAAAGAGCGGAGCCCTGGGTTCTGACCCCAGCTCTGCCAATTGCTTGCGGTGTGACCTTGGTCAAGTCACTTAGCTTTTCTGTGCCTCAGTTCTCCTGTTCTCCCTCCTTCTTAGACTGTGAGCCCTATGCGGGACAGGGACTGTGTCCAACCTAATTAACCTGTGTCTACCCCACTGCTTAGAACAGTGTTTGACACATAGTAAGCGCTGAACAAATCCCATAAGAAAAAATAACAAACACAGTCTAGAGCAAGGATAGTGTCTACCAACCCTGTGGTAATAATAATAATGATGGCATTTGTTGAGCGCTTACTGTGTGCAAGTCACTGTTCTAAGTGCCGGGGGGATACAAGGTGATCAGGTTGTCCCACGTGGGGCTCACAGTCTTAATCCCCATTTTACAGATGAGGTAACAGGCTCAGAGAAGTTAAGTGACTTGCCCAGTGTCACACAGCAGACATATGGTGGAGTCAGGATTAGAGCCCATGTCCTCTGACTCCAAAGCCTGTGCTCTTTCCACTGAGCCACGCTGCTTCTCTAAGTACTTAGTACGGTGGTCTACACAGAGTGAGTGCTCAATAAGGGCCACTGATGGACTGGCCTTCAAATCTCCACCTATTGCAGGAAAGTTTGCTACATTTACAATTTCTTCTGGTTTGTTTTCAGTTTAGATTTTCATCTCCTGGGCAGGAGGAAGGGGCAGATGTGTGAGCAGTGCTTTGGCACATCGGCGTGGGTTTATCAGGGGGAAAGATGGGAAAGAGGGAATGATTTCCCTTCCCACCTTTATTCATAGGGACTCACAGACCCAATTTCTCTCTCTGTGACTGTCCATTTGAGTCCAGGAGCCAGAAGGCGGCAGAAATTCCCCTTCCCCGCTAACCCCCTGATCCAGTCACTGACACTGCTCCATCAGCCATGAGCTGAGGTTCTTGGGAGATAGAAGGGGCAAACAAGCCTCCCTGGATCTTTCTGACCACACCTGTTCTTATTTCCCTCCAGACTGCAACTGCATATGTCTGGTTAGGTGACCGTTGTCTGCACATTTCCAAACATAAAATCATTAAAACCCTCCTCAAATGTTTGAGAAGCTGCTGCTTTAAGAAGCAACATGGCCTTGTGGAAAGAGCATGGGTCTGAGAATAAAAGGACCTGGGTTTTAATCCAAGATCTACCCTCTGCCTGCTGTGTGACTTTGGGCAAGTCACTTCACCTCTGTGCCTCACGTGCCTAAAATTGGGATTGACTGGGAACCCCATGTGGGTCAGGGACTGTGTCCAACCTAATTGTCTTGTATCTACTCCAATGCACTTAGTACAGTCTCTGGCACATAGTAAGTGCTTAAAAAATGCCATAAAAAGTGTGGTGGCCTTTTGGGAGAAGAAGCCTTATCTGGTGGCTAGAACACTGGATTGCCCCTCAGGAGATCTGGGTTCGATTCCCGACTTAGTTGTTCGGTGACTGAGCCACTCAGTCCACTTCAGGTCCTGTCTCCTCTTCCTGTGAAATGGGGTCACAGCAACTGGGAGTCCCTGGGAGTCTGGGAAGATTCTTTGAGATCCTCAGAGAAAGCCCCAAGGCATTAGGTTCATTTCTTATGGCAATGGAGATAAAGGTTGTATTTGCCAAACAGGTAATTTGCTCTCCTAATGGGTCAATATCATATTTGCTTTCTGTGAAACCACCTCAGTGGTCTGTGACTGGGGCTTCGTGGGAATGGGGGAAGGAATTGTTGATGATTCAGTAAATTCATTAGTTAATTCCCTAAAGACCCTTACAGGGTTGTCATTTGGATCCTCTCTAAGTGGTCCCTATCCTGTTGTTTTGGGAGCAGTCATCGAGACAAAGTCTTCATGACTCCCTAATTGTGCCAGCCTTTATTCTCGACTCTAGTTAAAGAAAATTTGGAGCAGTTCAGAGCTTTACCGATTTCAAGCCAACCTTGATTTCCTAAGCACTTGGAGTAAGTCTGGGACTTGGAAATCTGGATCCCCAGGATGATGACTGAACGGGTCACAGGGAGGAAAAGACCTCACTGTTGTGAGCCTCAGTTTCCCCACCCATAAATTGCACAATTAATTCCTGAAGTAGTGGCCTAGTGGAAAGTGTATGCACCTAGGAGTCTGAGGATCTGGGTTTTAATCCCAGTTCTGTCAATTGCCTACTTTGAGGAGGACCAGAGTGAGTTACTTAATTTCTCTGTGCTTCAGTTTCCTCATCAGCAAAAACGGGGATTCAGTACCTGTCCTCCCTCCTCCTGAGGCTGCGAGCAACCTGATCAGTGTAAAACTGTGGTGCTTAGCATTTAGTAAGCACTTAACAAGTACCACGGTTATTATTAATTGGGATTGTTAATACACACTGGTAAAGATTGGGTAGCTGAGTCTTGCATGGGGAAAAAAAGGAAAGTATACTGGGTTCCTTATATGAGGGTTGAAGAGGGGAGAATCTCCACTTCTCCCAACCCCTTCCCTGGTAGTCTAGCCCATCCAAGTTCCCTGTCCCAAGGGCAGGAGAGGGATAATAATTATGGTATTTGCCACTGTTTTAAGTGCTGGGATCGATATAGGTGAGTCAGGTTAGACAAAGCCCCTGTCCCACATGGGGCTCACATCCTAAATCCAAGGCAGCAGATGAGTGGCAGAGTCAGGATTAGAACCCAAGTCTTCTCGCTCACAGGACCGCCCTCTTTCCACTCAGCCGCACTGCTTCCCATATGATATTGCAGGAGAGATTACGCCACGTATAATTTCTTAGAACAGGACCACATTATTTCAGCAATGCCTCAAACCCTCTAGAGGCAGTTTCTTTACTCCTGGAACTACAGTTCTTCCAGCATCAATCAGCAAGGGGCCACCCCTGGCCAGACAGCTGCTCCGGTCGAATGGCTGGATGGGGGAATATAATGAATCAATAACTTAAGGGAAGCAACGTGGCCTAGTGAGTAGAGCATGGCCTGAGAGTCAGAAGGACCTGGGTTCTAATCCTAGCTCCACCACTCGTCTGCTGTGGGACCTTGGCTAAGGCACTTCACTTCTCTGTGCCTCTGTTACCTTATCTGAAAAATGGGGATTAAGACTGTGAGCCCCATGGGTGACAGGGGTTGGTGTCCAAACTAATTAACTTGTATCTTCCCAGGAGGCCTTCCCAGACTGAGCCCCTTCCTTCCTCTCCCCCTCGTCCCCCTCTCCATCCCCCTCATCTTACTCCTTCCCTTCCCCACAGCAGCTGTATATATGTATATATGTTTGTACATATTTATTACTCTATTTTACTTGTACATATCTATTCTACTTATTTTATTTTGTTAGTATGTTTGGTTTTGTTCTCTGTCTCCCCCTTTTAGACTGTGAGCCCACTATTTGGTAGGGACTGTCTCTATATATTGCCAACTTGTACTTCCCAAGCGCTTAGTACAGTGCTCTGCACACAGTAAGCGCTCAATAAATACGATTGATGATGATGATGATGATCTTCCCCAGCACTTGGTACTCTGCCTGGCAGTCAGTCACTCGAATTTATTGAGAGCTTACTATGTGCAGCGCACTGTACTAAGCACTTGAGAGAGTACAATATAACAAAATCAGTCACCTTCCCTGCCTCCAGCGAGCTTAGAGCAAGTGCTTAACAAATACTATAAAAAACCCAATCATATTTATTGAGCTCTTACTGTATGCTGAGCACTGTACTAAGGTTGACTTGGCAGAGTACAGTATAACAGATTTGGTTCCCTGTCCATAAGGAGGTTTCAGTCTAGAGGGAGAGCAGGGGAAAGCTGAGAATTTATACTCCAAGCTGCAGAATAAATCTAATCTCTTATGCCCCTTTCTCCAAGTTTGTTTCTTCCTGAAACTATTTGCTCTAACCCTTCACCCAAATGAAGATGTTGCTTTGCATTGTACCATGTTTGTCAATTCCTTTTCCCCAGGGCCCCTGAACTATCAAAAGGCCAGTATATTAGCTAATTCCTTCCCCGAGTCCTAAACAAAAAGGGAAGGACTGAGTAGTGTGGCTTGGAGCCATTTAATGTCTTTTTTAGAAGGCCGCATCGGTAACCCAAATTACTTGAATGTTTTTCTTTCATCTTCCCCAGCAGAGAAGGGTATTTAATAATGCTAGGGAAGCATTAGTATAGCAGCGAGTGATAACAACAATTGTTAGTTATAGTAATAGCCTGCTGTCTTCCTCTTAATGTACCATACTTCAGCAAACATCAAAATTATTGCAAAGTACTTGGTGAAGAACAGAGCCTGCTTTTATCTCTGGGCTGCTTTCCCCTACTAAGTAGATGAGATTTTCACTTCCAGAAGCAGCACTCTGTGTGGTGTGTTGGAAAGGACTCTGTCTCTTGCTGAGCAATTCATTTCTTGGGGTCTCTGAGCAGGTGTAAATGACCATATGCTCTTGTTAATGCCAGAAATGAGTGTGTTCACAGACTGGGATAGCCAAACTCCATGTGGATACATTTCCTCTACCCCTTAAGCTCCTTGTGGGCAGGGAACATATCTGCCTGCTCTATTGTCCTCTCCCAAAGGCTTAGTACAGTGCTCTGCACACAGTAAGTGCTAAAAACACCACTGGTGATGATTACCTCTCATTAGAGACTATCCAGCGACTTAATCGAGTGAATTATTTAGGATTTGGTCAGAGCAGTTTTAAAGTGTGTGAATTGTGGAGGAGGGTCAGGATGAGAGCTCTGTTTCTGAAGAAACCCTTGGGAATGTTCAAAATGTAGTAAATTCCTTGTGGACAGGTGCCATGCTTTCTCTTTTGACTCTTCACTCCCAAGCACCTGCTATAGTGCTCAGCCCCACTTAGGTGCTCAAGAAACACTGGGGATGCTCCTGATATCCATAATGTATTTATTAGAGCTGTAATGTATTTATATTAGCATCTGTCTCCCCCTCTAGACTGTAAACTCTTTTTGGACAGGGAAGGTGTCTACCAACTCTGATATATTGTACTCTCCCAAGCTCTTAGTAGAGTGCTCTCCTCACACAGTAAGCGATCAAAAAATTTGATCGATTGACTGTTAGGGATGAATAACTCGTTTATGATGGGTGATGCTGAGCCAATAAGTTTGGAAAGAGGAAATGGAAGAAGTTTTTCATTCATTTAATAGTATTTATTGAGCATTTACTTTGTGCAAAGCACTGTACTGAGCACTTGGGAGAGTACAATATAGCAATAAGCAGACACATTCCCTGCCCACAATGAGCTCACTTGAAAACACCATCCCGTCCCAAACGCCTAGCAGTTCAGTATCCTCTAGTGACGGCTTGTCGAAGCGACATAGTTGGATTCTGGGCCCCCATCCAGAAATGACTTGAATGGGCAGCATGCCTGTCACACGCAGCTCCTCGGTGTTTGCCGTGTGGCTCGGATGAAAAGTTCAGTCAGGTGTGCTTTATGGTACGATCAGGACAGAAGATAAACTGGAAGGAGTGGGAACTCTGGTCCAGGAAAGCCGAAATTTGCCATTCCAGTATGAAAGTTATTTTGGGGCGGAGGTGGGATGCGGTGGAGGACTGCACTTGGCGGGCTGTGAGATGCCGCTCTTCCAGGCCTTTCAGTGGTGGCAACAGCCCTGCCTAATCATTCTATTTTTTCTGATGACTTTGACACCTGTCTACGTGTTCTGTTTTGTCGTCTGTCTCCCCCTTCTAGACTGTGAGCCCGTTGTTGGGTAGGGACCGTCTCTATATGTTGCCGACTTGTACTTCCCAAGTGCTTAGTCCAGTGCTCTGCACACAGTAAATGTGCAATAAATACGATTGAATGAGTGCCCTGCCACACACCCAGTCCCGGTTGGCCTTTCCTTGCCACTGTCAACCACCCCCTCCCCTCATCCACCCACACCCCACTGGCATGCCAGCTCCCTGCCACCCCCCCAAACACGCCCACCCCACCACCCATGACCCCAGAGAGTGCCAGCTCTCTGCCACCCTCCCTCATCAAACATACACCCACACATACAACCCCTCCACCCCCACCCCCACAGAGCGCCAACTCTCTGCCACTTCCCCCAACAAACACGCATTCCACCCCTCCACCCACACCCCTCCAGAGTGCCAACTCTCTACCATTCTCCCCCACAATCACACACACCCCGCCACTCCACCCACACACCAGTCCTCTGACACTCACCGCCACCCTATCCCGAAACCCCAAAGAATCAGCTCTCTTCCAGTCACTGCCTTGTCGCCTGCTGTACGCTAATTCCTGACACCTCTCCCCATCCTCCCGGCCTGGGAACCCCTGTTCCTAATTCTTGATCTGCAGCTCTGGCTTGCTATGAACGAGTCGAACCATCCGTATTCAAAGTATCCTGGCCATTGTAAATTTGCCTACAGATATCTGTTGGGAGAGCCAACAACAGAAGTTTATCTGTGAGGATTCTTGAATTAACTGTACAAGGAAGTGATGGAGTCCTTGGAGAAGTGGGCTGATGTACCAAAATTCCTACTAGCAGAGAGCTGGGGGTAGCAGTAGTGCTAGTCGTAGGAGTAGAAGCAGCATTTATTGAGCCCATTTGGTGTGGTTCACTGTGTTAGATGCTTAGAAAGTACAAAGTAACAAATAGAAATACTGTCCCTTTATACCTTGGCTTGGGTTTCCTTCCACCACTTCAGAGAAGTAGCATGGACTAGTAGGAAGAGCTCAGTCCTGGGAGCCAGGAGATCAGGGTTCGAATCCCCAGTTCTGCCACTTGTCTGCTGTGTGACTTTGCTTTAATTTCTCTGCACCTCAGTTTCCCCATCTGCAAAATAGGACTAAAATACCTGTTCTCCCTCCCTCTTAGGCCGTGAACCCTAGGTGGGGAATAGACGGTGTTTGTTGTGATTGTATTTTACCTACCCCAGTGCTTGGCACAAAGTAGATGCCTAATAAGTCATGTTAGATATTATTAATGACATATTAATATTAATAATATGGAATATTACATTATAGTAAACATGTTTAGAAACCCAAACCGTACTGCCTGAAATCTGGAGTATTCAGACCAAATTGTATTTTTGAGACCTGAATTATCCAAATAATTCATTTGGGTTGAGACCTGGACATTGACATTATTTTAATTTCTGAGAATTCTTTTACCTACACTGACCAAATACCAGGTCATGGGTTCAAGTCCCGACTCTGCCAACTGTCGGCTGTGTGACTTTGGCAAGCCACTTCACTTCTCTGTGCCTCAGTTACCTCAGCTGCAAAATAGGGATTAAAACTGTGAACCCCCCATGGGACAACCTGATAACCTGGTAACTTCCCCAGTGCTTAGAACAGTGCTTTGCACATAGTAAGCGCTTAACAAGTACCATTATTACTGTTATTATTATTATTATTATACCCAAGTGCTTATTACAGTGCTCTATATATTGCCGACTTGTACTTCCCATATGCTTAGTGCAGTGCTCTGCACACAGTAAGTGCTCAATAAATCTGATTGAATGAATGCTCAACTCATGGTAAACACTGACCAGAGATGGCAATCATTATTTCTATGTCCCTCCATTTGGTCAACTGTAAAGTGGTTGTTTAGGGATAAGGCAAGTGGCTTATAGAGAAGCAGTGTGGCTCAGTGAAAAAAGCCCGGGCTTTGGAGTCAGAGGTCATGGGTTCAAATTCCGACTCTGCCACTTGTCAGCTGTGTGACTTTGGGCAAGTCACTTAACTTCTCTGGGCCTCAGTTCCCTCATCTGTAAAATAGGGATTAAGACTGTGAACCCCCCACCATGGGACAACCTGATCCCCTTGTAAACTCCCCAGCGCTTAGAACAGTGCTTTGCACATAGTAAGCACTTAGTAAATGACACTAAAAAAAAAGTGGCAACCTTTTCCCCTCTCTCCTGGGATAGCTAAGAAAACGAAGTACCACAATCGTTATTAGTAGTAGTTGGAGCAATTAATCAATTGCATTTATTGAGCACTTACTGTGTGCAGAGCACTATACTAAGAACTTGGGAGAGTAAAATATAACAGAGTCGGTAGGCATGTTTCCTGCCCACAAGGAGCTTACCATCTAGAGGGTCTTTTTTTCTGAAAAAAAGAGGAATCATGTTGATGTTTGTATTTCATTCAGTCAGTCAGTCATATTTATTGAGTGCTTACTGTGTGCAGAGCACTGAAATAAGTGCTTGGAAAGTACAATTCAGCAACAAATAGAGACAATCCTTGCCCACAACGGGTTCACAGTCTTACTACGACTACTACTACTAATGATTATGGTACTTGTTAGGCACTTACTATGGACCATGCACTGTTCTAAGCGCTGGGCCAGATAAAAGTTAATCAGGTTGGACACAGTCCGTGTACTACTTGGGGCTCACACTCTTAATCTCCATTATCTGAGGCCCGTTGAATTAAGTGACTTGCCCAAGGTCACACAGCAGATGTGATGTAGCCCGGGTTAGAACCCAGTTTCTTCTTACTCCCGGGCCCACGCTCTAACCACCAGGCCACGCTGCCACTACTGTCCTTACTGATACTAATCTGCTGGGAAAGAGGAGGGACGAGGGAGGTACTGAGAGAATTAATTTTTAAAATTCACTTGTACCTCATCTAGAGTCCAGTGTTCATCGGCACTCACAGTGAAGTATAAGCTTGCCATCTGTGGGATCTGACTGAAACGGCACCGCATCTCTGAGCAGTTTGAAGTCTCTGCAGCCTCCTAGTGGACTCCTTGTCTAGCATCCCTCTAGAAGCAGGCGTGCTCTCCGAGAAGTTGCATCTGATGGGAGAGTTCCCCTCTACATTTCACTTCCACTCGGAAATTCAGGGAAGGCCCACAGATTCAGAACTCAGGAGCAGAAATAAGGGGTTTGAAAACACCTTTTCCCATTTGTTCCATTTCCCTGAAGTTGCATCTGATGGGAGAGTTCCCCTCTACATTTCACTTCCACCCGGAAATTCAGGGAAGGCCCACAGATTCAGAACTCAGGAGCAGAAATGAGGGGTTTGAAAACACCTTTTCCAGTTTGTTCAGTTTCCCTGAAGTTGCATCTGATGGGAGAGTTCCCCTCTACATTTCACTTCCACCCAGAAACTCAGGGAAGGCCCACAGATTCAGAACTCAGGAGCAGAAATAAGGGGTTTGAAAACAGCTTTTCCTGTTTGTTCAGTTTCCCTGAAGTTGCATCTGATGGGAGAGTTCCCCTCTACATTTCACTTCCACCCGGAAACTCAGGGGAGGCCCACAGATTCAGAACTCAGGAGAAGAAATAAGGGGTTTGAAAGCACCTTTTCCCATTTGTTCAGTTTCCCTGAAGTTGCATCTGATGGGAGAGTTCCCCTCTACATTTCACTTCTACCCGGAAACTCAGGGGAGGCCCACAGATTCAGAACTCAGGAGCAGAAATAAGGGGTTTGAAAGCACCTTTTCCGGTTTGTTCAGTTTCCCTGAGTCTCCTGCTACTTATATAGCCGGCTCTGTCAGCTGTGTGACTTTCGGCAAGTCACTTAACTTCTCTGTGCCTGTTACCTCATCTGTAAAATGGGGATTAAAACTGTGAGCCCCCCCAAGTACAATCTGATCACCTTGTAACCTCCCCAGTGCATAGAACAGTGCTTTGCACCTAGTAAGCGCCTAACAAATACCATCATCAGTGTTATTGTTATGTACCCCAGTAAAAGCAGAAGCAGCATGGCCTAGTGAATCGAGCATGTTCCTGGAAGTCAGAGGACCTGGGTTCTAATCCTGGCCCTGCCACTTGGCTGCTATGTGACCATGGACAAGACTCTTCTCTGAGCCTCAGTTGCCTCACCTGTAAAATGGGGATTAAGACTCTGAGCCCCAGGTAGGACAGGAAATGTGTCCAATCTGATTAACTTGTATCTACCCTAGTGGCTTAGAACAGTGCTTGGCACATAGTAAGTGCTTAGCACGTATTGTCTTAATATTATTATTATTATTATTATTGTTGTTAATAATAAAAAAACATACATTTGAAAAAAATCCAAGGTACTAACAATCTCTTATCCCTCCCTATCCCCATCCTAAACTAGCCCTGGGTCCTCTTCCGTTTCCCTATGTTTTCCCAAAGAAACGCTGGATTCAAACAATGAATTCCTGTTGTGAGATGCTATGCAATTTAAGGCCCGAATAGTCAAATAACCCAGAAGATCAGAAACCAAGGACTCAATCATCAATTGATCAGTAGTGTTTATTGAGCGACTACTGTGAGCAGAGCACTACACTAAATTCTCGGGATGCTACCGTAGAGGTGGAAGACACAATCCCTGTCCTTCAGGAGTTTGCGATCTAACTAAAGAGTTGACAATCTTCTCTAAAAGGCTTTTTGTTGTCGTGGTGCAGGAAAGCTGAGGAATCTGTTTAGACACTTGCATTGGGCACTGGGCATCTTGTCTTTATGCTTATCTTAGTGTCTTTATCTTTCTACGTTTTACCACACAGTCGGGAGGCAGGGCAGAATTATGTCTCCATTTTACAGCTGCAGGGACCAAGGCCTCGTGAATCTGGGGCTGATGATAAGGTCGTCGCTGTCTTTCTTGTGCTTGGTTCACAACTGGCCTTTTCTGCCTCTCTAAATCAATTTTGCAAACAGTCCTTCTCTACCGGCGGCAAAAAATATGTCCCGATCCCGGGGATTGGCGAAGAATTCTGAATTCAGGCATACTGACTCTGGAAATCACCCTGGCAAAAACATAGTGGTGGCCTGATCTTTCTTGAAAGTTGTCTTAAAGTATGAATTCACGTTATTATCTAAGCTACGGAATCATATTCCTTTTTTTTTATGCTCCGCTATCTTTTTGATGGAAAGTCAAACTCTCCTCCGGATGGCAGGGGACAGGGGAAATGGCTTTAGAGGTGGGGAAACCCAAGAAGCCCCCATTTCCAGGGCCACTATCCTGATTTGGGAGATTCTGGTAGTTCATAGAGAAGCAGCGTGGCCGAGTGGTTAGAGCATGGTCCGAGGAGCCAGAAAGCCATGGGTTCCATCCCAGCTCCGCCACTTGTCTGCTGTGTGACCTTGGGTAAGTCACTTCACTTCTCCCTGACTGTGACCTCATCTATAAAATGGAGATTAAGACAGTGAGCCCCATGTAGGACACCCTGATTACCTTATATCTACCCCAGTACTTAGTACAGTGCTTCACACATAGTAAGTGCTTAACAAATACCGTAATAATAATAATTGTTATTCTCCGTGCCTCATTACCTCACCTGTAAAATGGGGATGAAGATGGTGAGCCCCACGTGGGACGAGGGCCGTGTCCAACCCGATTAGGTTGCAGCTACTCCAGCGCATAGTACAGTGCCTGGCACATAGTAAGCGTTCAACAAATGCCATTATTATTATTATTAGTTCTGGCCGGCGACTCTCCTGATGGAGGGACATCTCAGCTGACCAAAGGTGGGTCCCTTCGACCTTTCCGGGAGAAGGGAATCCCAGCTGATGCGTTTAGCCGAGAGTTTAGCAGAGTAATGGCTTTCTCAAGTAATAATAAGAATGGTATTTAAGCGCTTACTATGTGCCAAGCACTGGTCTGAGCATTGGGGGAATACAAGGCGATCAGGTTGTCCCACGTGGGGCTCACAGTCTTCATCCCCATTTTACAGATGAGGGAACTGAGGCCCAGAGAAGTTAAGAGAAGCAGCGTGGCTCAGTGGAAAGAGCACTGGCTGTGGAGTCAGAGGTCATGGGTTCAAATCCCGACTCTGCCAATTGTCAGCTGGGTGACTTTGGGCAAGTCACTTCACTTCTCTGTGCCTGTTACCTCATCATCTGTCAAATGGGGATGAAGACCGTGAGCCCCCCATGGGACAACCTGATCACCTTGTAACCTCCCCAGCGTTTAGAACAGTGCTTTGCACATAGTAAGCGCTCAATAAATGCCATTATTACTAGTAAGTGGTGGAGCCGGGATTAAACAATCGCTTCTGTCAGTGCGGTCAGCCCTTTTCCTCTTTGAGGCAGGGTGTTGCTCTCCCGTAGAGTGTGGCCGGGCGATGCGGGGAAGTGGGAGGGGAAGCCTGGAGCCTCGGCTTTTCTCAATGAAAGTGTTTTCCCCGCCTTCCACGCCCCGTCATTTGCCAAATGAGCTCTGCGCTCCCCCCCATTGGCTGAACACTAGTTGGAGCCTGCAAAGCCCCCGCTCCCTCCCCTCGCCCCCTCCCCTTCTCCCTCTTCCTTACCCTCGCCCCCTCCCCTTCTCCCTCTTCCTTACCCTCGCCCCCTCCCCTTCTCCCTCTTCCTTACCCTCGCCCCCTCCCCTTCTCTCTCTTCCTTTCCCCCTCCTCCTTTCCCCTTCTCCCTTACCCTCGCCCCCTCCCCTTCTCCCTCTTCCTTACCCTCGCCCCCTCCTTCTCTCTCTTCCTTTCCCCCTCCTCCTTTCCCCTTCTCCCTTTTCCTCTCCCCCTCCTCCTCTTCCCCTCTTCCCCTTCCCCCTCTGCCCCTTCGCCTTTCCCCCTTCCTCTCCCCCACTTTCCGTCTTCCCGTTCTCCTTCTCCCTCTCCGCTTCCCCTTTCTCCCCCTTCCCCTCTCTTCCCTTTTCCCCCTCTCCCCGTTTCCCTCTTTCCCTTCCCCTCACTTTCCCTCTTCCCCTGCCCCTGTCTCCCCCTACCCCTCTCTCCCCTACCCCTTTCTCCCCCGTTTCTTCTCTCCCCCTTCCCCTTCTCCCCCTCCCCTCTTTACCTCTTCCCCCTCCCCTCTCTCCCCCTTCCCTTTTTCCTCTCTCCCCTTCCCCTCTTCCCCTCCTCTCCTCCCTTCCCCTCTCCCCTTTTAATAATAATAATACTACTGATTATGGCATGTGTTAAGCGCTTACTATGTGCCAGGCACTATACTAAGCACTGGGGTGGGTGCAAGCAAATTCCCTCTTCCCCCTTTCCCTCCCCCCTCCCCTCGACCCCCTTTCCCTCTCCCCCCTCCCCCGTTCCCTGTCCCCCTTTCCCTCTCCCCCCCTCTCCTCCGTTCCCTGTCCCCCTTTCCCTGTCCCCCTTTCCCTCTCCCCTCTCCCCCCTTCCCTCTCCCCTCTCCCCTCTCCCCTCTCCCCCTCCCGCCTCCCCGCTCCTTCTCCTCTCCCGTCCCCCCCCCCGTGCGCCCCCTCCCCCCCGCCTGCGTCCCCTCCCCGTCCCCCCCTCCCGTGCCCCCTCGCCCAGCCAGCTGCGAGCGGCGGCGGGCGGGGCAGATGCGAACCGGCGGCTCCCAGGGGCGGTGGCGGTGGCAGTTGCGGTGGCATCAGCCGGAGCCGGAGCCGGCGCCGGCGCTGGCATCTCCTTCCTCCGCGTCCCGGCCGGTGCCCGCGTCCTGAGAACGGAGCGGGAGCATCCCCTTCCCGGACCCTCCAGCCGCCCCCTCTCCTCGCCCGCCCCAGAGCCAAGCCAGGACCAGCTCCAGGACCAAACCCAGGACCAGCTCCAGGACCAGCCCCAGAACCAATCCAGGACTAGTCCAAACCAGTCCCAGGAGAAGCCCCAAGAGGAGCCCAGCCCCAGAACCAGTCCAGGACCAGTCCAGCCCAGACCAGCCCCAGAACCATCCCAGGACCAGTCTTAACCAGTCCAGGACCAGCCCAGCCCCAGAACCAGCCCAGGACCAGTTCAAAGCTGCCCCAGGACCAGCCCAGCCCAGACCATCCCAGGACCAGTCCAAGCCAGCCCCAGGACCAGTCCAGCCCAGACCAGCCCCAGAACCAGCCCAGGACCAGTTCAAAGCAGCCCCAGGACTAGCCCAGCCCAGCCCAGACCAGGACCAGTCCAAACCAGCCCCAGAACCAGCCCAGGACTAGTCCAGCCCAGACCAGCCCCAGGACCAGTCCAAACCGGCTCCAGAACCAGCCCCAGGACTAGTCCAAACCAGGCGCAAGACCAGTCCAGACCAGCCCCAGAACCAGCCCAGGACCAGTCCAAACCAGCTCAGACCATACCAGCCCAGGACCAGTCCAAACCAGCCCCAGGACCAGTCCAGCCCAGGACCAGTCCAGGACCAGCTCAGCCCAGCCCAGCCCAGGACCAGTCCAGCGCAGCCCAGCCCTGCCCCGGCACCAACCCCCCGCCCAGCAGCTCCGGCGAGCCAGGAGGAAGGAGGACGGGGGGCCTGGGGCTGCGGTGACCTCTCCGGACCCCCCGAAGTTCGGCCGCCCCCTGGACTGGACGGATCGGAGAGGGACGGCGGGACGCCTGGGTTCCCGCGGAAGAGGAGGACGGCAGGGCGACCCCGAAGTTGCCAGGGAGCCGAAGCGGGGGGGGAAAAGAGAGCGAGTTAGCCCTCCCGAAGTCCAGCTGTCCGGCCGGGGTCTCGGGACTCTCTCGCGGGTCGGGCGGAGCGCTCCGCGCAAAGTGAGAGTCTCAGAGAGGTGGACCCCCTTCCCCCACCCCCACTTCTTCTTCTTCTTCTTCCTCGCCCCTCTTCGGCCCGGGATGGGGGCCCCCCGGCCGGTCCTGCGGCTGGTGCTGGTGCCGCTGCCGCTGCTGCTGGTCCTCGGGCTCCCGGCCGGCCTGAGGTGCGGACCCCCGGAGCGACCCCCGGACCGCCCCCCGCCGCCCCCGCTCAGCCACTCCCGCCTCCAGAGGAAGAGCCTGGCCGTGGACTTCGTCGTGCCTTCGCTCTTCCGGATCTACGCGCGGGAACTGCTGCTGTCGACGCCCGACGCTGGCCTCCCTGCCTCCGGCCTCCCTGCCTCCGGCCTCCCCTCCTCAGCCGCCCTCCCTTCTGCCTCCGGTCTCCCTTCTGCCTCCGACCTCCCCTCTGCCGGTCTCCCCTCTGCCGGTCTCCCCTCTGCCGGTCTCCCCTCTGCCGGCCTCCCCTCTTCCTCCGGCCTCCCTTCTGCCTCCGACCTCCCCTCTGCTGGCCTCCCCTCTGCCGGCCTCCCCTCTTCCTCCGGCCTCCCTCCTGCTGGGCTTCCTTCTGCCTCCGACCTCCCCTCTGCTGGCCGCCCCTTCTCAGCCGGCCTCCCTTCTGGTGGCCTCCCTTCTGCCTCCGGCCTCCCCTTCTCAGCCGGCCTCCCTTCTGTGCCCGGCCTCCCTTCTGCTCCTGGCCTCCCCTCCTCAGCCGGCCTCCCTTCTGTTCCCGCCGGCCTCCCTCCTTCTGTGCCCGGCCTGGCCTCCGGCGGCCTCCCGTCCTCCCCCTCGTCCCCCCCCCTCGTCCCCCGCCCCTTGGGGCTGCTCGGTGGTGCTGAGCTGCGGGCCCCTGGTGCGGCAGAGGCTGGCGGCGCGGCGGGGGCGGGCCGGAGCCCGGCCTCTGTCCAGGGTGCTGCAGGGCGGCCCGGCCCGCAGGCTGCGCCGCCCCAAGCAGCTGGTCCTGGAGGTGGGCGAGGAGGCCGTCCGCCACGGGTGCCCCCCGGCCCGGCCCGGACCCCACCGCGGGGAGGAGGAGGAGGAGGAGGAGGCTGAGGCGGAGGAGGCCGAGGCGGAGGAGGAGGAGGCCCGGGAGGAGATGGGGGAAGAGATGGAGGCCCGGGAGGCCCAGCCCGAGGGAGGCCGGCTGGAGTTCAACCTCAGCGAGCTGTTCGGCTGGTGGGTGGGCCACGGCCAGGGCCGGCTGCGCATCCGCCTGATGCCCGAGAGGAAGGCGTCCGTGCTGGGCAGGGAGGGCAGCTTGGCGCGGGCCATCCGAGCCGCCCGCCCCCGCCTGCTCTTCCACATCGGCCGACACGGTGAGACGCGGCGCGGGGGGCTGCGGCCGCACGCCCCCGAATCCCTCCTCCCGGCCCCCACCCCCCACACCTTCCAGCTCTCCCCCACCTGCCTCCCCACTACCTTCCTTCTCTCCACCCGCCTCCCCGCCACCTGCCTCAACTCTACTTTCCTCCCTCCACCAGCCTTCCCCTTACCTGCCCCTCCCCACTTGCCTCTCCTCACCTTCCTCCTCTCCACTTGCCTCAGCCCACTTTCCGTCTCCCCACCTGCCTCCTCCCACCTGCTTCCCCTCACCTGCCTCCCCTCTACCTGCCCCCCTCTACCTGCCCCCTCCCAACCTGCCTCCCCTCTACCTGCCTCCCCTCCACCTCCCTCCCCTCCACCTGCCTCCTCCCCTACCTGCCTCTCCCCTACCTGCCTCTCCCCTACCTGCCCCCTCCCAACCTGCCTCCCCTCCACCTGCCTCCCCTCCACCTGCCTCCCCTCCACCTGCCTCCTCCCCTACCTGCCTCTCCCCTACCTGCCTCTCCCCGCCTGCCTCCTCCCCGCCTGCCTCCTCCCCACCTGCCTCCTCCCACCTGCCTCCTCCCACCTGCCTCCTCTCTACCTGTCTCCTCTCTACCTGCCTCCTCTCCACCTGCCTCCTCTCCACCTGCCCCCTCTCCACCTGCCCCCTCTCCACCTGCCTCCTCTCCACCTGCCTCCTCTCCACCTGCTTCCTCTCCACCTGTCTCCCCACACCTGCCTCCCCCCTGCCTGCTTCCCCCCCCCCAACCTGGCTTCCCCCCACCTTCCTCCCTTGTACCTGCGCCACCTGACTCCTCCCTACCTGTCCTCCCCCTACCTACCTACCTTCCCCCTGACTGCTTCCCCCCACCCGGCCTCACTTCCCAGACGGAGAACGCTCTTCCCTCTCCCTCCTCACCCAGGACCTCGGGGACTAGGGAATTTGAGGTAGTCACTCAAGCAGGGAGAAGAGTTTCCCACTCTCTGGCTCTGCCTGCAGGCAGGAGTGCCTCCTTTCTGGTACCCTCCAAGATGACATCTCCGCTCCAGGGACTTAATCCCAAATCCTAAAATTACTCTTCAGACTCCCACTCTTCACGCCAGCCCTGCCCGGCCCCTGCAGCCTGCACCCTGATTTTGAGGGCTGTGTTGGATTTTCCGGGTTCAGATTAGAGAAGCCCTCCTCACCCCCAACCCACAAGCGGTCAGTCTTGGGTCTGCCTCTCCTCCAGACATCTATCCTCTCCTCTCCCTCCCGGGGCTTCTCCCTCTTTTCTCCTGCATTCCGGAGCCCCGAGAAAAAGTGGAGGGAGGCAAGCCGGAGGCCGGACACTCGGCTTTTGAGGGGTCAGGGGCAGGAGGGAATGTGGGTATCCTCGATTTTCCTGGCTGCCTCCGTTCCAACTCTTCCTTAATCCCAGCTCCCTTGCAGTGGTGTCAGCGGCAACGGCAGCCTTCGGTAGTCGCCACCGGCAGGCCCGGGCACTGCAGATTTCTCCATTGGAGAGTCCTGCAATGCCTAGGGCCTGGTCCATTGAGTGTGCAGTTCAAGCATGGGAGGGGACCACCTCCTCATTAGCCCTTCAGCCAGGAGGCTTTGCCTAGTTAGTAGTCCCAGAAGATCAGTTCTGACTCTGGGTGATGAATTTCAGAACGAAACAGAAGGGGCAAGGCAACAATTAAGGGGGAAGAAAAGCCCTTCTCTTGGAAATCTAGTGTTCCGTAGAGTCGACCCGGTTACTTAAAATTATCCTCACCCTCCCTGGGGCAAATGGAATCCAGGTGCTCCACTTGATTGTTTTGGGTAGCATTCGTTTACCCTCTCAAGAAAAAGACACCTTTTGGGTTACAACAAGAATGTCAGAAGCCCGCCTCCCTTCAGGGAAGCAGGCAAATTCAGAGGCAGGGATCGAAAGCTTGGTGGTTGGTTTTCTGCCCTTGAGCGGAGAGGCTCTTGGCTTTGTGGTGTTCCAAGAGAATCGACTTTGGTGCATTGCAAAATGTTGGTACCTAATATTGATTCTTCAGAATCCCTCGCTGTGCTCAGTGTGTCACTCTTATGGGGTTTAAGGGTAAGGCAATGACTTTTCTGGCTTGAGAAAGGGAAGTAGGAATGTAACAAAGCAAGAGAAGGGGGAGAATATTTTGATGGAGACCTTTTTCGATAGACTGGTGTTAAAAAAGAAAAAGTCAGTGTCCTCACCAATTTCTTCCAATTGGTTCCTCTGGTTTGCAATCAGTAGTGCGCAGGAGGGATCCTAGCTTTCTGTCCACTCTCATTCAACCGCCTGCTCCTTCTCACTGGCACTTGCCCCAAGAGAGTCTAACCTCTCCTAACGGGAATCTTTTTTTTTTTTTAACGGGATGCTGTGTGACCACAGAGGACCATTTATTAATCCAAGAGGAAATCAGTCTTGCATTTCAGAATGATCTTCCTCCACCGGAGGAAGAGACTGGAGTGGATTGGAGTGAATGCAACGGGCAAGACGGCACTGCTGGTGGGAAAAGGGAGGGGTTTTCATTCCAAGGGAGTTGTCTCTATGAACTGAAGACTCACTCTGCCGCCTAGAGCAGGGAAGATGCATTATAAGCATCGATTCTACAATGCAGTTCAGCCCAGCTGGCATGAGGGTGACAACTCTATGCATCAAGAGCCACGTTCACAGTATATGCCTTAGGAAGGGGCTAGGATATGCCAAGACATTTTGCCCGAGATTTTCAACAGTAATAATTAATAATAATAATTACAGTTGTTCATTCAATCGTATTTATTGAGTGCTTACTGTGTGCAAAGCGCTATACTAAGCACTTGGGAGAGTACAGTGTAACAACAAATAGATACATTCCTGCCCATAACGAGCTCACAGTCTAGTTAAGGGCTTATTGTGTGCCAAACACTGTACTAAGCTCCGGGGCAGATACGAGATAATCAGATCACACCTGGGTCTCATGGCCTGAAAAGGGGGAGAATAAGAATTGAATCCCCATTTTGCAGATGAGGGAACTGAGACCCAGAGAAGTGAAATGACTTGCCCAAGGTCACACGGCAGGTACCTGCTAGAGCTGGCCAGGTTCTCTGACACCCAGGCCTGGGATCTTTCCACATGGCCATGAGGCCTTGTAGGGCAGAATAACGGAGTGAGTTTCATCCAACACCCGCCCCCTGCCCCGTTGGGGATAGGGAATCTTTCAGAATAACATCTAAGCATCCTTGCCATTGATCTGGTTGCTTAGAGGGAATTGAACTGATGCTAAGTACTTGGTGGCCCAAGTGGATTCTATTTTTCCTTTCATTCATTCAGTCGTGTTTATTGAGCACTTACTGTGTGCAGATCACTAAGAGGTCATGTAGAACTTTCCCATGACTCTCCAACGTTTTGGTTAATGTTTAGGATACTGGGAGGGGATCAATGGACCATCTGGGTTGCATTGGATTTGTAATAGAGTTCTCATACATTCAATATTCCTGAAAGAAATTCATTCGAAAATCATGTCCACCTATCACTCTTTTCAATCGTATTTATTGAGCGCTTACTGTGTGCAGAGCACTGTACTAAGTGCTTGGGAAGTACAAGTTGGCAACATATAGAGACGGTACCTACCCAACAGTGGGCTCACAGTCGAGAAGGAAAAAAAGAAAAATTCCCACCTTCCAGTCAGGGAATCGAACCCTGGTCTCCCGCGTGACAGTCAGGGATACTCACTACTATACTAACGACTCTTCTGACACTATGGAATGAGAAAGCTCCCATCCCATCAAGAAGCAGCATGGCTCAGTGAAAAGATCATGGGCTTGGGAGTCAGAGATCATGGGTTCTAATCCCGGCTCTGCCGCTTGTCAGCTGTGTGACTTTGGGCAAATCACTAAACTTCTCTGTGCCTCAGTTACCTCATCTGTAAAATGGGGATTAAGATTGTGAGCCCCACATGGGGCAACCTGATCACCTTGTATCCTCCACAGCACTTAGAACAGTGCTTTGCACATAGTAAGAGCTTAACAAATACCAAAATTATTATTATTATTCTAAAAATGTTGCTTACTCGGGGCTGTTACATGAGGCAGGACACTACCTTGTCCCTCCGCGGTGGCTTCAGGATTCCAGAGCACAGGTTTGGAAGTCAGAAGGACCTGAGTTCTAATCCTTGCTCCACCCCTTGTTTGCTGTGTGACCTTGGGCTAGTCATTTCACTTCCCTGTGCCTCAGTTCCCTCATCTGTAAAATGGGGATTAAGACTTTGGCCTCTATGTGGGAAAGGGACTGTGTCAACTCTGACTCTGTCAACCCAAGAATGACTTACCGTCCCTCACTGAGTTAATGGTGGGATTCTAAATTTTAAAAGGGGGTGATGTGAGAGGGAAATGAGTCATTCTTTTCTTGGCTGGGGGCTGTCAAGTTGTTTTCATTCATGAAATAGATCTTGGATGGTAATTGTTTTTTGTTTTTTGTTTTTTTTAATAAATGCAGCCGCATAACTTAGCCGTGATTACAAACTTGGCCGTTTCAGATCTTCGGGCATCCCACAGCATATCAGCAATGCTGTGGACCAGTCAGGGGAAGTAGCAGGCTGCCTTGGAGCCTCACAGGGGAGCGTTCCAGAAAGCAAAGGGCCCAGAATGGAGAGCTCCCATGAGGACACCACTTGTTTGATTAAAGTGACCGTTCCTTGTCTTTCTGGCAACAACACATTTGGAGAGTAACAGAGGCATAACCACAGTCTGGCCGAGGTAGCAGATGTCTGATCGGAGAGGGGAGGGGGGCTTGTGGGCTTGATGTGCGCCTCCCACCCTCCCTTTCTAACCCCTCTACCTCTCATCATCATCATCAATCGTATTTATTGAGCGCTTACTATGTGCAGAGCACTGTACTAAGCGCTTGGGAAGTACAAATTGGCAACATATAGAGACAGTCCCTACCCAACAGTGGGCTCACAGTCTAAAAGGGGGAGACAGAGAACAAAACCAAACGTACTAACAAAATAAAATAAATAGAATAGATATGTACAAATAAAATAAATAAATAAATAGAGTAATAAATATGTACAAACATATATACATATATACAGGTGCTGTGGGGAAGGGAAGGAGGTAAGATGGGGGGGATGGAGAGGGGGAGGAGGGGGAGAGGAAGGAGGGGGCTCAGTCTGGGAAGGCCTCCTGGAGGAGGTGAGCTCTCAGCAGGGCCTTGAAGGGAGGAAGAGAGCTAGCTTGGCGGTTGGGCAGAGGGAGGGCATTCCAGGCCCGGGGGATGACGTGGGCCAGGGGTCGATGGCGGGACAGGCGAGAGCGAGGTACGGTGAGGAGATTAGCAGCGGAGGAGCGGAGGGTGTGGGCTGGGCTGTAGAAGGAGAGAAGGGAGGTGAGGTAGGAGGGGGCGAGGTGATGGACAGCCTTGAAGCCCAGGGTGAGGAGTTTCTGCCTGATGCGCAGATTGATTGGTAGCCACTGGAGATTTTTGAGGATTTTTTTTTTATTTTTTACCTCTCCTCCCAGAGTCCCCAAGGCCCCCCCTCCCCCCCCCCCCATCCAACTGGGCCTCAGGAGTGGGAAGAACAAGGGTTTAGGGGACTGGAGGAAAGGGTGGCCCCTCATCCTCTCCCAATACGGAGTTAGTTACTGCCGCCTAACGAGGGCAGACCAGGGCAGTGCTGAAAACAGCCCTGGGGAAGTGCAGTGGGGCATTTGGGTCATTTATTCATTCAGTCATATTTATTGAGCACTTACTGTGTGCAGAGCACTGTACTAAGCGTTTGGGAGAGTACAATATGATAAACAGATACATTTCCTGTTCACAATGTGCTTATATTCTAGAGAAAATTTCTTTCTCTGACCGGGAATCGAACCTGGGCCACTACTGTGAGAGTGCCGAATCTTAACCACCACTGGGCGCCAAAATGGTCTAGCACAACCTTGGATAGAAGGCCTCTAGATTGTAAGCAGGTTGTGGGCAGGGACCATGTCTACCAACTCTTGTAGTGTACTCTCCCAAGTTCTTAATACAGTGCTCTGAACAAAGTAAGCGCTCAATCAATTGTGGAATTTAAGTGATCACCACTTTCCAAACACTAGTAAGTGCTGGGGTAGGTAAGATCATCAGATCCCATGTGAGACTTAGTCTATGTAGGAAGGAGAACAGATCCCTTACTTAATAATCATCATAGTAATAATAATAATGTTTAAGGGCTTACTATGTGTCAAGCACTGTTCTAAGCGCTGGGGTAGATACAAGCTAATCAGGTTTGACATAGTCCCCATCCCACACAGGGCTTACAGTTTCAATTCCCATTTGCAGATGAGGGAACTGAGACCTAGAGAAGTAAAATGACTTGGCTAAGGTCACACATCAGATAAGTGGCAGAGTTGGGATTAGAACCCGGGTCCTCTGGCTTCCAGGCCCGTGCTTTCTCCATTAGGCCATGCTGCTTTTCTACCTACCACTGATGGTTGGTGGTGCCACCCCCTCTTCGCTCCCCCAGAAAAGAAAATTCAGTGACTGCCTGGACAATATGATCTAAATGTATTACCACTCTCACTGCTCCCTTTCAATTTCCCATTTTCTTACCAAATACCCAAGTAAATGCATTGCTGACAAATTCTGCTGGCGCTGCTTCCGTGCTCCCTTAGTTTTTTGTTCTGGAGGACAGTGGAGGGAGTGGGAAGTGGGTGAGGGCAGGACTGGAACTGAAAAATGGCAGTGAGGGGGTCAATGCACATTTTGGGAGGCAAAGGAGAACTTCTGAAGACCTAATAATTTTTTATGATATTTTTTAAACACTTGTTATGTCCAAGTGCAGTTCTAAGCTCATGACATCAGGTTGGATGCAGTCCCTGTTCCACATGGGACTTACAGTCAAAGTAGGAGGAAGAACAGGTATTGAGTCCCCATTTTACAGTTGAGGAAACTGAGGCATGGAGAAGTTAAGTGGTCACACAGCAGACAAATAGCAGAGCTGGTACTATTACCTAGGCCCTCTAACTCCCAGGCTCTTGCTCTTCCCGATAGGCCACACTGCTTCCCTTTGAAAACCATTTGCGAAGACGGTTAACCTCAGTCTATCCTGGGAGTGGCTTTGGATGCTGTGGGAATTATTGGAACTTCCTTTTCATTAGAAACCAGGTTATCTTGTACAGTGAAGGACCTACACGTGGTACTCTCAACTCATCTCAGAAAGGCAGAACTTAAGATGTCACATTATTCATAATTATTTCAGTAGTAACTGGCCAAATAATTGTCACTGGGGCCTGGAGGAAATTCATTCATTCAGGATGTGTGTGGTAGAACAATTATATTAGTGTGTGTGTGTGTGTGTGTGTGTGTGTGTGTGTGTGTGTGTGCTATTGTGTGATCTTGGGCAAGTCATTTGACTTCTCTGTCTTTCAAAGAGTCCCTCTCTGTAAAATGGGGATTAAAACTGCGAGCTCCACGTGGGACAGGGACCATGCCCAACCTGATTAGCTTGTATCTATCCCAGTGCTTAGTACAGGCCCTGGCACATAGTGAGCACTTAACAAATATCATTAAAAAAAAGCCAAAGCTTAGGCCCTGGTTTAGAAATCCTCCAGTGAGTCAGCTTTGGTGTCCAGTCTCCTTAGCTTGGAAGTTCCACTCTGCTTCAGTGGGGCCCCTCTCCCCTCAGAGAACTGAGGGGAGACAGGCAAGTCCATATCCAGACTGATCAAAGCTGGCAGTTGGTTCAGGGAATTGTTGCCCCCGAAGAGAAAAAGCCAGTCCTCTCTAGCTGGGTCCACTGGGCATTTTCAGAAAGAGGTGGGTGAAAGCAAAAGATTCTTTAAAGAGAAACCTTCTGCCTAGAATGGGCAGGGTGACATCAGTTCCACTCTTCATTTGGCTACTGGCTGGGTTGGGATGTCTCTGCTGCTGAGGGTGGTGGGTTCTGGTTCTCTCTTCAAGGGGAGGGCTAAATTTTCATGCCAATGCGAGGGGACTTTTGCTTTACAGTCAATCGGTCATTCAGTCATATTTATTGAGCGCTTACTGTGTGCAGAGAACTGTAGTAAGCACTTGGAAGAGTACAATGTAACACACACATTCCCTGCTGACAACAAGCTTACAGTCTAGAAGGGGAGATAGACATTAATATGGTAAATAAATTACAGATATGCATATAAGTGCTGTGGGGCTGGGAGGGGGGACGAATAAAGGGAGCAAGTCAGGGTGATGCAGAAGGGAGCTGAAGAAAAGGAAAAGAGGCCTTAGGGAAGGCCTCTTGGAAGAGATGTACCTTCAGTAAGGCTTTGAAGGGAATTGGGTCACTAAGGGTTGGAACAGTGACCTCTGTGTCCAGGGAGAACTGAATTAACATCCGAGCCCATTCTGAAGCACCAGATTCAGACTCGAGAAGACCATCAAAAGTGCAGGCATCCAAGGAAGATGGTCTGTAGATGTGATGTTTGTTAAGTTCTGTCCTGCTGCTTTGCTAATTGTGAGGATTTGGGGTCAGCAAAGGTGACTGTGGCTCACCAGAAGCCAGTTCTGGCTTCTTTCCTCCCACAAGCCATTCTAGATGAGCTCTGTTCCAGCCACGGGGGCAGGCCCTATTCATGCTATTTCCCTCTGTTCTCTGACCCAGTTCAGTGACCTAGACAGGAAGAGGGAAGGCAGAGGGGTGAACACGGGCTAGCTGCGTTTTGTTTCTTAATGCCCTGCTGCTGTTCTGATCTTATTCTCGCCTTTGGCTTTATCATGCCTTGGTCTTAATGCAACTAATGAGAAATGGAAAATGAAGTGTACGAACTGATCACCCCACACGAGACTGTTGCCAGTATGTGTCCTATCACCCCCTGAAAGTTACCTGTTCATTAAATACAAGAAAGCACAATCTTTTTTTTTATGGTGTTTGTTAAGCGCTTACTATGTGCCAGCGCTGAGATAGATACAAAGTAATCAAGCCGGACACAGTCCGTGTCCCACATGGGGCTTGCAGCCTTAATCCCCATTTTACAGATGAGGTAACTGAGGTACAGAGAAGTTAAATAACTTGTCCGAGGTCACACTGCAGACAGATGGTGGAGCTAGAATTAGAACCCAGGTCCTTCTGGCTAATCTCTCCACTGATCTAGATGATGCTGGGTTTTTGCCTGCCCAGAAAGCAAAGGATCCTTTCCAAAGCTGGGACAGAGGACTCAACGTTTCCCTGAAGAAATTCCTTGGATGTAGACTCAAATTTTTCCCAATATTCTGCCTGACGTCGCACTTGTATTACGGTCATGGCTGTTATAACGTCAGTGTTCATTACACGATTGGGTAAGAACATGGTGGGAATGCATGGGAAGTCTTCCAACAACACAAGTCTGTTCTGGGTATAATGCAATTCCCAAGTTGGCATCAGCCAGTTCAGCTTTGGAAGAAAAGTGGTGCCCAGGCATCAAAGAGTGAGGCAGCCTTGCTGCCCAGCCTGTGCCTTAGGCATACTGTACTATTCAGTTCTTCAGGTTTTGTGGGGCTTTTTTTCACTTTTTTCCACCCAAGTATAGGAGGGGTGTGAAAGCATTCTGTTAGCACTGGACTCAGTCTAATAAGAATTTAACACTGTGGCCTAGAGAAAAGAGCATGGGCCCGGGATTCAGAAGACCTGGTTCTCGTCCCAGCTACACCACTTGTCTGCAGTGTGACCTTGGGCAAGTCACGCAGCTTTTTCGGGCTTCGGTTTCCTCACCTGTGAAATGGGAATTCAATATCTGCTCTCTCTCCTCTTTAGACTGTGAATGTCCATGTAGAACAAGGACTACATCTGGTTTTATTAGCTTGTATCTACCCGCTGCTTATTACAGTGTTTGTTCAGCACATAATATGCACTTGACAAATATTATTATTATTATTGCATTATTTTAAAAATATTATAGTGGTATCTTTGAACCCACTAATTCCCATTACTATAATACCATTTTCCTATAATATGAGGTTCCTCGAGAACACAACCCCTATGTTATAGCAGAAATGATTGTTACTTAAAATAACCTTTTGTTTGATTAAACTCCTACCTATTTCCTCTAGGATAGATAATTTCCTTCCCTCTCTGTAGTTTCCATCCTTCAGATATGATGCAGAGTGCATCTCTGTCTAGTTGAAGACCCTGTTCTTCCCCCTCTCCCCATGGGGGGTAGATTAAGGGTGATTGAATAATATCGCTCAGCTGCCAATGGAAAAAAATCCCCACCAGTCTTAATGTGGTGGGAAATGTAAATAGCAATCCTTTCCCGAGAGAGGACAGGGAGTAAGAAAAATATCAGGGTGGTAATTCCAAGACACCCGCTGATAAAGGAGGCTGTAGACAGGCTGCTTTCTTTTTACAGCTGAACTGGAGGTCGGGGGCTATGAAGTCTCATACATGTTCCACTCTGTGGAGCCCGCTGCAGTGTGTAGCCACTTTTCCCCACAAAAAGAGGCAGCTTTGAGGCCCTTGAGACCAAACTCAAACCAAGGAGGGCTTGGAAATGCCAACATTATTATTATTATTAGTAGTAGTAGTATCTTGGATCACCCCAAAGCTCCTCCAAGATTCTGTCAGGGCTCCTGATGAGGTCTCAGAACCAATTGGCCTCCTAGATGTTTTCTGGATCTCCAATTTGGGTGGGATCCCAAGTCCCACCCTTCCTTTTCTCTCTTCACATGGGCAGGTTTGGTTGAGCAAGGGCTCCATGTGAACACTCCTGGCCCAGTGTGAATCCTAGGCACCTCCATGCCCTGCCCCCCACCTCCCCCTAGAAGGTTGAGCTGTTGGTGGCCATTGGTTCCAAGATTCCCTGATACGGTGACAAGACTGTGATAAATCGATCCTCAGTTCTTCTAGGTAGGTGTTTTCACCCATGCATTTTGGAAAGATTCAGGCGAGGTTCTTTTAACCAAGCACTTCTGCCTGGAAACAGTGCAATGCAACAGTGTTGTTATTTTTTATATTGTACTCTCCCAAGTGCTTAGTACAGTGCTTTGCACACAATAAGCACTCAGTAAATACGACTGAATGAATTAATGAGCAATTGGTCTGAGCAAGACAGTCTAGGGAGTGAGTATTACAACATGATTTTTCTTAATGAGGGTTCTGCAAGAATGAACTCCTGGGTTCTTGGCAAACAGGGTGTACTCTTCTTTTCCCTAGCAATAATAATAATAATAGTAATTGATAATAATTAAGGTAATTATTTGTTAATAATGATGGTATTAAGCACTTATGTGCAAGGCACTGTTCTAAGAGCTGGGTAATAATGGTATTAGTTAAGTGCTTACTATGTGCAAAGCACTGTTCTAAGCCCTGGGGGGATACAAGGTGATCAGGTTGCCCCACAGGGGTGCTCACTGTCTTAATCCCCATTTTACAGATGAGGTAACTGAGGCACAGAGAAGTGAAGTGACTTGCCCAAAGTCACACAGCTGACAATTGGCGGAGCTGGGATTTGAACCCATGACCCCTGACTCCAAAGCACGGGCTCTTTCCACTGAGCCAAGCTGCTCCTCTAGGGCTTACAATGTGCCAAGTGCTTGAGCGGGTCCAGTGCAAGTAGATTGGTCACAGTCCCTGTCCCACATGGGGCTCAAAATTTCAGGGGGATGGAGAATGGATATCTTAGCATTTGACAGGTGAGGAAACTGAGGCACAGAGAAGTTAGGTGACTTGCCCAAGGACACACATTGGGCAAGGACTGGAATCAGAAACCAGTTCCTCTGACTCTTGGGCTTGTGCTTTTCACAGGAAGATGGATTGATTTGAGCTTCATCTCTTCTCCTAGCAAGGAGCTTCAAGAATTGAAATAGACAAATGATAGGCATCTGGAGGGAAGAGAAGCTAAAGGCCCAGATAAGCAATTGCAGAATAATGGAGTTGGTGGCACTTGTTGATTTTCTAAGAGTCACCAGGGCTGGGACAGAGATGGAGAAATTTCCAGTTTAGGAACCATGTACCTTTTATTCGGTTAGGCCTGCTAGAGAATGTCCCATTCCCTGCCTTCCCACCTTTTCTATAGATTGGTCAAGGAGGAGCTTAAGATGGGTGACAAGTGGCAGAGGAGGTTGCCTCTTTCTTCCCCAAACCAGAAGTAAGATGGTAACTTGTCACCAAAAGACAAGTGGCCGTGATGGCTACACTCCCAGCTTGGGTAGTAACTGCTGGTCAGAGCAGTTAACTCTGCCAATTGTCAGCTGTGTGACTTTGGGCAAGTCACTTCACTTCTCTGTGCCTCAGTTCCCTCATCTGCAAAATGGGGATGAAGACTGTGAGCCCCCTGTGGGACAACCTGATCACCTTGTAACCTCCCCAGCGCTTAGAACAGTGCTTTGCACATAGTAAGCGCTTAATAAATGCCTTTATTATTATTATTATTATTATTATTATTATAACATGAAAAAAGGAGGAACTGATCCTCTGGTAGGCTTGATTCTGGTTGGACTTGGATCAGGTTTAGTCTCCACGTCGTAAAGCAGGACGTGGGGACTTTGAAGAGATCCTGCAGGGAAGAGCAGCATGATTAAAGCGATGGAAAACAGTCCTCTGAGGAAAAGTCAAGGGTTGGAATTATTTAGCCAAGAGAAGAGCGGAGCTAAGTGGTGAGTTGATGGATGTCTTCATGCATATGAAGGTTTTGATTAATTGTTCTCCATCCCTGCAGAGGATTAAACAGGAGGAAATTGGTTTTTCCTGCCATGAGGGAGTTTGATCAGACTTGGGGAGGACCTTTGCTTTTGAAACTGGGAACAGACTGCCAAGAGATATTGCAAGGTTCTCCACCAGTGGAGATATTTGAGGGGGGGAAAAAAAAGGACATTTGTCCGGTTCAGCCATTCACCTGCCTGGAAGATAGGGGGTTGGCTCAGGAGACCAGAGGCCTTTTGAGTTCTGGCCTCTGTAATTTGATGATGATGATAGTCAAAATCAATCAGTGGCATTTAATGAATGCTCACTACATGTAGAGCACTGTACTAGGCATTTGGGAGAGTACAATACAACTGAATTACTACAAACATTCCCTGACCAGGGAGCTTAATGATGATTATGGTATTTAATAATAATAATGATGATGGCATTTATTAAGCACTTACTATGTGCAAGGCACTGTTCTAAGCGCTGGGGCATTTACAAGGTGATCAGGTTGTCCCACGGGGGGCTCACAGTCTTAATCCCCATTTTACAGATGACGTAACTGAGTCACAGAGAAGTTAAGTGACTTGCCCAAAGTCATACAGCTGACAAGTGGCGGAGCCAGGATTTGAACCAACGACCTCTGACTCCAAAGCCTGGGCTCCTTCCACTGAGCCACGCTTAAGTGCTTACTGTAAATACAAGATAATTAGGTTGGACACAGTTCCTGTGACAAAGGAGGCTCACAGTCTAGGTAAGAGGGACTGGATTTAACCCCCATTTTGCATACAATAATGATAATAATTATGGTATTTGTTAAGGAAACTGAGGCTCAGAGAAGTAAAGTGATTTGCCCAAGATTACCCAGCCCCAATTAGAACCCAGGACCTCTGATTCCCAGACCCATGTAGAGAAGCAGCGTGGCTAATTGGAAAGAGCATGAGCTTTGGAGTCAGAGGTCATGGGTTCGAATCCTAGCTCTGTCACTTGTCAGCTGTGCGACTTTGGGCAAGACACTTAACTTCTCTGTGCCTCAGTTCCCTCATCTGTAAAATGGGGATTAAGACAGTGAGCCCCATGTGGGACAATCTGATCACCTTGTAATCTCCCCAGCGCTTTGAACAGTGCTTTGCACATAGTAAGCGCTTAATAAATGCCATCATTTTTTTTTTCCATTCTTTCCACCAAGCCATGCTGCTTCTCTCAATGAATTCCCATCAGATGGGCAAATTAAAAAGACTCCGGAATTGTTTTGGGGGATATGAATCAGAGTTGAGAGCAAAGCAGCTGTTTCCTGCCCTCTATAATATGTCCAGACGAATCTCCATCAGCAGAGGTGACAACCCCAGCATTGCCAGCTGTTCTGGCTTGTCTGCCACTAGACTCTAGGGGAATGGGCAAGAGAAAGTGAGTTTCCATACTCAGCCTTCTGCCGGCCAGAATAAAGAATGGTACCTTCAGCAAGTCACCTTGGATTCAGAATGGCAGTTGTGTAGATACTGTCTTGATACCTTATAATCACCATCCGACTGACTGTAAGCTCCTTTTTTATGGTATTTTAAATACTTACAGTGTGCCAGGTTCTGAACTAAGTCCCGGGGTAGATACAAGCTAATCAGGTCAGATACAGTCCCTGTCCCACATGGGGCTCACAATCTTAGGCAACTAAAGCACAGAGAAGTGAAGTAACTTGCCCAAGAGCACACAGCAGACAAGGGGCAGGGCCAGCATTAGAACCCAGCCTGGGCTCTATCCACTAGTCCACGCTGCTTCTCCAAGGCCAAGCCCAAATCGTGGCTCAATGGAAAGAGCATGGGCTTTGGAGTCAGAGGTCATGGGTTCAAATCCCGGCTCTGCCAGTTGTCAGCTGGGTGACTTTGGGCAAGTCACTTAACTTCTCTGGGCCTCAGTTACCTCATCTGTAAAATGGGGATTAAGACTGTGAGCCCCCCGTGGGACAACCTGATCACCTTGTAACCTCCCCAGCGCTTAGAACAGTGCTTTGCATATAGTAAGCGCTTAATAAATGCCATTATTATTATTATTATTACTAGGTCACACAGCTGAACACATCGTTGCTTTAGTTGCATTTTCCCAAGTGCTTAGTGCAATTCATTGTCCTTAGTAGGGGCTGAATACATTCAATTATTATTACTAAGCACTTTGATACTTTCCCGAGCCCCAGCACTTAAGCGAATATCTTTATACTCTACTTCCCCTATCCAATCAATAATATTTATTGACTGCTTACTGCGCACAAAGTACAGTACTAAGAATTTGGGAGACTGAGTAGACACAGTCCATGGCCCCAAGGAGTTTACAGTCTAGAGGAGACAAGTATTAAATTACAGATAAGTACATAAATGCTGTGGGGATGAGGTGGGGGGAGGTAAATAAAGGTTACAAATCCAAGTGCAACAGCACCACAGAAGGGAGAGGAAATAAAGGAAATGAGGGCCTAGTCAGGGAAGACCTCCTGGAGAAGAAATGATTTTAATATTTGTCTCCCCTTGTAGATAGTAAGTTTCTTGAGGGCAGGGATAGTGCTACCAACTCCGTTGTATTGAACTTCACCAAATTCTTAGTGCAGTGCTCTACAACAGTAAGCACTTAATATATACCATTGATTGATTAATTAATTCTCTTTTCTCCTTTCTTCCTCCCCTTCCTTCTCCTCCTCTTCTTCCTCCTCCACTTCCTCTTCCTCCTCCTTTCTAGAACCGAAACTATGATTCTAGAAAATCAATGTATTTCAGATGTTCTATCTAGATCGCATAGTCATTCATTCCCTCTGTTCCATATCCTCCCCTTCTCTACCATCTCCTCTGTCCCTTCTCAGCAATTCCAGAGGAGGAGAAAAGGAGCAGGGTTGTGAGTTCAATTGCTTTTAGTAACTCAAGACTCTGGCCAGATGTGGCAGGAAGCAAGCAGCATGGAAAGGTCCTTTCTGAGATGGGTCACATTTGTCTTGATATATTAATTTAGAAGATTTTGGTTGGCGAAAAATGTCACAGCAGCACAAATGCAGATTTGATTCACCTGACCTTTCTTCTCTTCAGAACAATAAATGTCAAATACCTTAAAATGACAAGTTGAGATGGTTGGAGGTTATTTATGTGTTTAAATATTTACGCGGGGAATGCATTTTGAGACTAAAGTCTAATTTATGTGAAGATCCTGATTTATGACAGAAATGGGCACTTTCAAGAAAGACACAGTTGGAAGGTTTTTGTCTAAGAAAATGGCAAACTTGAAAAAAAAAATCAGAAGAGAAAGATTTGAATGATCCTTTATAGGATACAAGAACATTTGATAAAATCAGGGAAATATGTATGGCATGCAAAATGGCTTTTTGTCATTTGCAAATGTTTCATAGAACTAGCCACATTCAATTTCTCTGCTCCTTTGTACAGAAACCTGATCTTTGAAATAGAAGGAAGAGAGTATCATTTGAGCAGATGTGAATCTTGCATACGGCTTGCAAGACTCTCTAAGCACAACTCCTAATGGAACGATATACTTTTCTTGAATAAATGCTTTTAGAGAATCAAGGGGGAAGAAATCACAATTTCTCACTGAATAATGGACAGTTTAACTGTAGGAAATGCGATTATCCCTCCACCCCCTCTGCTGGAACATGGCTTATCTCCCCACACCCATGAAATTAAGGTTTGAATCATGTCCCTAGTCTGGAGATTCAGAGGATTTTTCAGAAACACAATTAGAATAATGAGGATTTGGGAAACTTTTACCAAAGTTAATACCCACAAGTCCCTCTATGTCTGTCCCTGGATGGATGTGAAAACATACCTGTGGTGATAGGGAAATCAGGCTTCTCTAGAAGAAAGCCACATTGGTATTAATAGGGGGAATGTCTGAATACAAGGGCCCATTGTGTGGTGGTCTTGGCATTCCGGTTGTTTGATTGCAGCTTCTTTTAAGAAAAGCCCAGACTCTCGAGGAGAGATTGGCTGCCAATGGAAAATGTAATCAGATGTTTTTCACCAGGGCCCTCTGAGTTGTAGTAGCTGTCGAGAAGCAGGGGCCTCTGCTCGAGCAGCAGGGGAAGTATTTGTTTGTTGCAGCTGAGAAAGCAAAACTCTGGACACAACCCAGGGGGCAGAAAGCTTCTTTGTTTGGGATGGTTTTTTACAATAACCAGTGAATGCTAAAGTGCAGTTGGCAGGTCCTTCAGGGCTGTGCCTCAGTTAGCTCATCTGTAAAATGGAGATGAAAGCTGTGAGCCACATGTGAGACATAGACTGTGTCCATCCTCATTACTTAACTTCTCTGTGCCTCAGTTACCTCATCTGTAAAATGGGGATTAAGACTGTGAGCCCCATGTGGGACAACCTGATTACCTTTTTTTTTTTTTGGATAACATTTATTAAGTGCTTACTACATGCAAAGCACTGTTCTACGCGCTGGGGAGGTTACAAGGTGATCAGGTTGTCCCACAGGGGGCTCACAGTCTTCATCTCCATTTTACAGATGAGGTAACTGAGGCCCAGAGAAGTTAAGTGACTTGCCCAAAGGCACATAGCTGGCAATTGGCGGAGCTGGGATTTGAACCCATGATATCTGACTCCAAAGCCAGGGCTGTTTCCACTGAGCCACGCTGCTTCTCTTGTATCTACCCCAGTGCTTAGAACAGTGCTTGGCACATAGTAAGCGATTAAGAAATACCATCATTATTGTTATTATTATTATCTCAGTGTGGACTGTGTCCAACCTGTATTTATCTCAGTGCTTAATACAGTGCCTGGCACATAATAAACACTTAACAAATGCCATTAAATAAATAAAAAAAGAAATGCCTTGCTGGAGAGGTAAATGATTCAGGCAATATTGCCAGAGCAGTTGCTGGTGAAAAATTTGGAAGTTTCCAGCCTAAGTTTAAAGCAGCACCTGGGTGACCATGGGTTTGAGAGGGGAATGCTAGCGTTGGGGAGGGCCCTCCTCTTTTCTCCCCAGAAGAAGCGCTCTGGTGTCAGGGGCTCAAGTGTATTTCAATCAATCAATTGTATTTATAACCTATTTCTTTAGGTCACATGGCATACGAGCCGAAAAAAGTGATTTTTTTCCATGCCCCAGGCTGGCCAGATATCTGGAGCTGACCCTGATGTCATTGTATAGCTTATTTTGCCATAATAATAATGTCGGTATATGTAAAGCACTTACTATGTGTGAAGCACTGTTCTAAGCGCTGGGGAGATACAAGGTTAACAGGTTGTCCCACGTGGGGCTCATAGGCTTCTTCCCCATTTTACAGATGAGGTCACTGAGGCACAGAGAAGTGAAGTGACTTGCCCAAGGTCACATAGATGAAATAATAATAATAATAATGGCATTTATTAAGTGCTTACTATGTGCTAAGCACTGGGGAGGTTACCAGGTGATCAGGTTGTCCCACGGGGGGCTCACAGTCTTAATCCCCATTTTTACAGATGTGGTAACTGAGGCACCAGAGAAGTTAAGTGACTTGCCCAAAGTCACACAGCTGACAATTGGTGGAGTCAGGATTTGAACCCATGACCTCTGACTCTAAAGCCCGTGCTCTTTCCACTGAGCCATGTTGCTTCTCATCAGTATGTATTGAGCACTTACTATGTGCAGAGCACTGTGCTGGGCACGGGGGAGCCCACAAGAGAAGCAAAGGACCCAGATTCCATAGTCAGAGAGCTTATACTCAATTTGTTCTTCCAAATCCACCTTCCTTTTATCCACCTGCTTGGAGGGGTCAGACTAATCGCTCAAACAATTGTAATTCATTTGAGCACGTTGCAGGCAGGGAATGTGCCTGTGGTTGTATTGTGCTCTCCCAAGCGCTTAGTACAGTGCTTTGCACACAGTACACACTCAATATATGCAATTGAATGAATGAATGAGTGAGTTTTTCAGGGCAAATTGAGCTTGAGAACAGGCTCGCTGGCCCAAGATCCCAGAGTCAGTCAGTGGCAGGGTGGGGTTAAAAACCAGGTTGAGATCCTCAGACCTGAAGTTTGCTTTTGTAGGGGCCACTGCTAATTTTTGATTTTCATATCAGTCACTCCATCAGTGGTATTTATTGAGCACTTACTATGGGCAGAGCTCCGTACTAAGCACTCGAGAAAGTACAATGCAACAAAGTTAGCAGATACATTCCCTGCCCATAATAAGCTTACATTCTAGAGATGAACTTACAGTCTAGCAAACAGAAGATGCATACTGCATTCAGTATCATTGCTGTTATTACACAGATTGACTATCTCCCTTTCCCTACTCAATTGTATTTATTGAGCGCTTATTGTGTGCAAAGCACTGTACTAAATGCTTGGGAGAGAACAATATAACAATGAGCCCACAGTCAAGAGGAGGAGAAAGACTGGTTCCTGGGAACATACTGTTATGCCAAAGGTTTACCATCTTCTCCACGTCCCAGACAGTGACAAAGGCATTTTGTTCTTGTGAGCTTTTTGGGTTGCCCTGGACATAAGAATTGCACCTTTTCTTCTTTTTAAGGAAAGGGCTACTTCACATCTCCCCCTTGGGCCCATAAGCTCTATCCTCTGGGGTTGTAGCATTGACTAGTAACAGCTTAGCATTCAGTTGTTAGGGAGGTGACTTGCTGTGGTTACCTTTAAGTGAATTTTCATTATTGATGCTAATTAAACTTGGAGCTAATGAAAAAAGATTACTTTCCAGGAGGCCAAAGTAGTTATTAAAGGTTAATTATTCTTCGTAAAAGACTTAGTTTCAGCAACGATTCATTTTTATCAACTTTTCCTGTTGGGTGTTGAAAGACATTTCTTTGAAGGAGACTCCAGATATAATTATGGCCCTGACCTCATCTCACTCTTGATCAGCGATCGTTCCTTTCCAGCTAAAGGTTAATCAAATTTTTAAGAGCGAGGTACCTCTGCCCTGACGGCGGCTAGCTAGTTTCAAGAAAGCCCTTTCTAACTTCAGCTGCCAGAGTGGACCTTTGGCTATTCCGCCTCGTTTTTTAAAGTGGCAGCGCTCACTGAAATGAGACCATAGAGAGACATAAGTCTGCTTCTACCCACAGTGCAGATGGCAAATCCCTATTCCGGGAGGGGGCCCAAGGTTATGGTGAAGGTTAAAGTTGGGCTTGTCCTTGATTCAATTCCAGTTCTGTTCTTCTTTCCTTTGCCTCTCCACTCTCACCTGTCCTGTCATCCGTCCCTCCTCCTGGTGGCTCTTAGCTTCATATTTTACTTGTACATGTTTACTATTCTATTTATTTTGTTAATGACGTGCATCTAGCTTGACTTCTATTTATTCTGATGACACCTGTCCAATGTTTTGTTTTGTTGTCTGTCTCCCCCTTCTAGACTCTGAGCCCGTTGTTGGGTAGGGACCGTTTCTATATGTTGCCAACTTGTACTTCCCAAGCACTTAGTATAGTGCTCTGCACACAGTAAGCGCTCAATAAATATGACTGAATGAAACCTCTCTAACATCTTTGCATGATATGTTCAGAAAGGAAGAAACCCTCCTTGGCCCAATCAATCAATGGCATTTATTGAGCCCTTACTGCGTGCAGAGTTCTGTTTTAAGCACTTGGGAAGGTACAGTACAACAGGGTGGTAGACACGTTCCCTGCCCACGATGAGTTTACAGCCTAGAGTGGGAGACAGATGTTAATATTAGGAAAAAAAAAAGTTACCGATATGTACATGAGGGTTGTGGGGCTGAGGGAGGGGTGAATATCAAGTGCGTAGACTATAAAGAAAGGAGAGGCCTCTTTACCTTAATAAGACTTTGAAGTGGCGAGAGTAATTGTCTATTGAATATGCAGGGGCAGGGATTTCCAGGCCAGAGGCAGGACATAAGTGGGAGGTCAGTGGCGAGATAGACAAGATCAGGGTTTAGTGAGTAAGTTGGCATTAGAAGAGCGAGGAATCTGGGCTGGGTTGTATTAGGAAAGAAGCATACAAGCAGCACCAATAATCTAGCCAACCCAACCCTCTGTCTCTGATAGCGGCCACAGGATTTGGGGAGAAACCATGTGATTCATTCAATGGTATTTATTGAGCGCTTATTGTGTGCAGAGCACTGTACTAAGTGCTTGGGAAGTACAAGTTGGCAACATATAGACATGGTCCCTATGTGATAGTTACTCTCTTTGATCTCCTACTTACAGGTTATTTATTCATTCATTCAATCGTATTTATTCAGCGCTTCCTGTGTGCAGAGCACTGGACTAAGCGCTTGGGAAGTACAAATTGGCAACACATAGAGACGGTCCCTACCCAACAATGGGCTCACAGTCCACAGTGCTCTGCACATAGTAAGCGCTCAATAAATACGATTGAATGCATGAATGAATAGAAGGGGAAGATAGACAACAAAACAAAACAAGTAGACAGGTGTCAGGCATGGTGCAGCTATTATGCCCAACTTCTTCTACATCCCCAGCTGCTCCTAGGATGATCCTAAGGGAAAACCTGGAGCCTGAATCTAGTAACCTGGGCACTGCCCCTTTCCACTCCCCACATGTGCTACCTCTGTAAACCATAGGGACATAATAGTACCAGGTGAAAGAAGCAGCATGAGAAGCGGTATGGCCTAGTGGAGCCCCACGTGGGACAACCTGATTATCTTGTATCCATCCCAGCACTTAGAATAGTGCTTGGCACATAGTAAGTGCTTAACAAATACTATTATTAAAAGAGCAAAGGTGCCCGGAACTTCTACACAGCTATTCTCACTGGAAACTCACACTACAGAAGTCTGCAGCTTCACCCTGTGCTCTGGGCCCTCAAGTCGGGAATGGGGACAGGAAGGTTGGTGAGGGGGCACAGATGGCAGCAGTCAGTCAATCATAATTAGTAAGTGCTTACTGTGTGCAGAGCACTGCACTAAGGGCTTGGGGGAGTGTAGTACAACAATAAACATTCCCTGCCCACAGTGAGCTTACAGTCTAGAGGGGGAGACACATTAATATAAATAAATAAGTAAATTACAGATATGGACATAAGTGCTGTGGGGCTGGGAGAGGGGATGAATAAAGGGAGAGAGTCAGGGTGACGTAGAAGACAGTGGGAGAAGAGGAAAGGGCAACTCCAGTTGGAAACCTTGGAAACTACGTGGTGCATGTCATGGCATGTCTCTCTCAGGGACCTCTTGAGAGAACAAAATAGAGCACAACTTGAAATGGATTCCTCTTGTCCTGTCTGCATTTTAAAAGCAAGTTGTGTGGCAGGCCCGCCATACTCCAAGGTTAGCACTCCTTGACCAGCAGGCACAAGTTGATTTGGGTCAGGGACGCAAATAATACTATCAGAAAGTGTGAATTCTCCATATTCCTCTTAATGGACTTTAACCATTAAGAGGTTACCAAGCAAACCAATAACAATGATAACGTTTCCAATGCGCTCTAAAATGTGGGCATTCACCCTGCCCTCCCCAAAGATTTTTTTTTTAATGTTTCCATTTTCTTCCTCCCACATTCTTCCCTTGCTCCCTGCTTCTCGTCCTCCTGTCCCTTCTATGCCCAGAGTTTCCCCTGTATTAGATACTGTAGACACTAGACAATATAGATATTAGAAAAGTCTGATTAGAAAGGCTGTCCTTGGCAAGTCCAGCCAGGGTAAATCTGAACCATGCTCATTCCATTTTGTGGTTGGCAACCACAGTCAGGGTTCCCGCTGTAAATCATTTCTGGCCTACCCAGAATGCTCCCGTCTGGTAGTCTTCCTGGATATAATGATGGAAAAGTCACTTGGAATTTACATGGCAGCTACTGTACTATTCCAGCTTCTTGGAATTCAGTTATTCCTGCTATAGCTGCTATTTATTCCTGAGGAACTCAATTGCCTAATTTACCTCCTTACATTTTCTCTGAGATGGGGCCATCATAATCTAATAACTCAGTTATATTGTACTCTCCCCAGCGCTTAGTACAGTGCTCGGCACACAGCACTCAATAAATATTATTGATTGATTGATTACCTTTGTCTCCATTATATGTCCATGGCTCAGTTCACCTTCCATATTCTGTTCTCAGTCCTCTGTGGCATGCTACAAAAGCTCAGTGACTCACTGCTTTCAAAAATTCATTTGTAAGACAAATCCTTTCGGTAACCTCTGTTCGGCTATTATCTCCTCCATGAAAAAAATACACCTAATTGGTCCTTTTGGTTTATAATTGAATCCAGATTCATTCCCTTGTGCTCAACCTTCCCAAGCTCTCACAAGTTCAGCATACAGTGCAGGTGATAAAATTTCAAGTAATAACTTTCAGGGGTAATTAAGGTTTTAAATCAAACAAGAGAATTAGGGTCTACCACTGGCCCTCATGTCTTCTACTGTAACTTGCCAACCCAAAATTCTTCCTTACTCCCAGACATAAAAGCCACATTAAGTTTTAAGACCTGATTCAAAAATGCTTTATGGTTAATGATGAGGTCTGATATTAAGACTTCAGAAATAAGTTGGTGCGTAAGACTTTATGTCTTGGGGTTTATCATCAATACATGCCTGAAGGCTTTTTTTATATTTTCTATTGATTGTAAAACAAACACCAGTTATTTTTATAGAAATTATTGACCTGAAAAGCGCATTTTAAAAAGAACGTGCTTGAAGTATTACTAATCTCACTTTCTCATAGATATTTTTCATGCTGTCACTATTTCTTTTTAATGAGAAGACAAATTACTTGAGTCCTGTGAGCCTGGAGGGAACACAGCACTGAATATATTGGGGAAAAAAATATTCAGGCAGTGCTAAGAATGGGATGTGAGATCACCAATTCCTTTTGGTTTATTACATAAATAGTAACATCCTTTTATTTTTCCCTAGTGTATATTCAAATACATCAAAGTTGGACAATCAACTTCTCCTTTTTTTCCAAACATCTTTCCAAAGTAAATACAATGTTCATTTTCAATTTGCTGGTGAGGAAATTAAGAGGTGACTATATTGCTAAGGCTCACTCCTCAGTCTACTGAGGGCAACAGCAAAATGTTCCATTTCGCAATTTAGTGAGTTAATTTTCATTCAACGGAGGCCATGTTCTGAGGACAACCATTCTTTGGTCCATTTTTCTAACCCCTTCCTTTATCCCCATCTCTAAGCTGAACCCAAACTATTAAGGTTATTTTGGCATCGTTTGTAAATTAGGTTATCGTTACATTAACTCTTTTCTGGAAACATAAATGATTGGAGTTTGTTGTCAAGTGGAATTTGGTGTGACATCCGTTAGACTGTAAACTCATTGTCAGCGGAGAATGTGTCCGTTTATTGTTGTATTGTACTCTCCCAGGTGCTTGGCACAGTGCTCTGCACATGGTAAGCACTCAATAAATGTGGCTGAATGAATGAATTAATCTTTTCTCACCACGGTTTATTAAGCTGAGGGGTTTGAATGAGCACATGGGCCTTAACTGATCCAATTCATCAAATCCTGTTGTTGCCAAATTTCCACTTCATTTGCAACACTGGAGTGCAGCCTGAAAGCCTGGGTCATTGAAACTGAGTCAATGAATCGGACTTTCTGAGCACTTATTGTGTGCAGAGCACTGTTTGAAGCACTTGGGAGAGTACAAGGTAACAAAGCTGGTAGACACATTCCCTACCCACAAGGAGCTTACAGTCTAAAGGACCGTAAAATGCCTCCCCAAAGACTACAGGGATTTATTATTGTAAAACAGTCTGAATCCTGATTCTGAATGATCAAATACCTCAACAGGTGAATGGATTGAACGCCCTTGCTCTGCTAAAGAATTCCGAGCGATGTTTACCCCTTGAGGTCTGGTAACATATTTCATTTGGATTTGGCATCTCCCCAAATTCTGTCCTTTCTGGCCTGAGGTTCAGATGAAGGATGCCGGGATGGATAGGGAGGGAGAAAAGCCACGTTATTGGCTTTTCACTGTTCTCAGTTCATGAAACCCTCCCCGCCCGTGCCAAAGAGTACCACATCCACAGGGGAGATGGATGAGCAAAGGGGAACTGGGTTACTCATCAGAGGTAGAAGGGCTTATCTTTAAATACCTGGCCAGGAAGACAGAAAATGGGCCAGATAAACGTAAGAGGGCCATGAAGCTGAGGATAAATGGAGCAGTCTCTTCTGAACGGAGAGCAGCTGAAACGCCAGGCCAGGGAGGGGAAAAAAAAATCAGAAATTATGGCTCGAAAAGAATCTCTAAAGCTGTCAGGCAGGCGGGGAGATGATGGCACTCCAGGAGCTTGGCTGAATTGATATGAGCAATAAATCAAAGGGGCTTGTGTTAAAGCCATTGCAAGGCAACACTGGGCCCTGATGGGGAGTGAGCTCAGGGTAGTATAAAGCCAGGGCCACCGGGCTGCAGGAATGATTGAAGTGACCGTGTCAACCTTGGTCGGGCTCAAAATTAAACTGTCTTTAAAAATGGAATTCTTGGTCTTTCGATCATTTTGAAGATCCAGGTGTCATTAAGCAAAGTTTCTTTGGACCAAAAAGTGCTTTTAGATTGGGAAGCGGCTTTTGTCGAGGGCATGACCAGGGTTGCGTACCAAACCCTGGTACTCTTCGTTGTACCCTCTCCGCCGGTTCGAAGTACATCTCCTCCAAGAGGCCTTCCCTAAACCCTCCTTTCCTCTTTTCCCACTCCTTCTCCATCACCCTGACTAGCTCCCTTTATTCATCTCCCCGCTCCCAGCCCCAAAGCACCTATGTACATCTGTAATTTATTTGTTTTAATGTCTGTCTCCCCCTCTAGACCGTAAACTCATTGAGGGCAGTGAATGTGTCTGCTTATCGTTATATTGTACTCTCCCAAGCTCTTAAAACAGTGCTCTGCACACAGTAAGCGCTTAATAAGTATGACTGACGAACTGATTGACATGTGGGGTGGCAGTAAGGGATGGTTATGATGTGATTGGGGTTTTGAGAGAGAGCCTAGCTTGTTGTACACAGGATGCATATCAGGAATTTGAGGCTATGAATCCTATCTTTGTGAAAAATTTGCTGCTGGGTTCTGGTTTTCGTGTTAGGCAAAATTACTATGGATTGATACTATAGATTAATCAGGCAGAAATGTTGTCTAGTGGGTGTTGTCTTCAGAAGATGTGGCATGAGTGGGCTGAAGTGACGAGTGTCATGTTTGCAGGTCTTGAAGGTAGCAATATTCCCCACAGATATCAAGAGGCTTGGTGAGAACTCCCTGCGAAAGTCTTACATCTGAGGCTTCCTTGGACCCGCTTTCAGCCAACGGCTTTTAAATCAATCAATCAATCAATTGATTCTTATTTTAAAAAAATAAGAATATTGCATCAGAGTTAGCATTAGCAGTGGAAAAAGCACTAGGTTAGAATTCTGCCCATCTGTCATGGCAGACTTAAATAATCTATGATGGAAAGTAAGAAACAATTACACAAAAAAATCCCACCTCGACTTTCTGGTTCCTCGACTGACACTTGATGTCTCATTCAGTCTGCCCTGATACTTGGAACCATTCCCTTTCCTCCTTCCTATATTAAGAATGTAACTCTTATTTGCCCTCGACATTCAATGTCTCTTTGTGAGTATTCATTCATTCATTCAGTCATATTTATTGAGCGCTTACTGTGTGCAGAGCACTGTACTAAGCGCTTGGGAAGTACAAGTTGGCAACATATAGAGACAGTCCCTACCCAACAGCAGGCTCACGGTCTAGAAGGGGGAGAATGTGTGTGTGTGTGTGTGTGTGTGTGTGTGTGTGTGTGTAATTGCTACTGGAAACACACTTCCCAGCCACCCCATCTTTTAATGCAATGACTGCTGGACCTATTGTTCAATTAGACCATTTCAGAGTAAAACTCTTCATGGTCCTCTTAATGGGCTTTCACCTTGAAAGGCTGATTTGCCCATGGAAATGTTCACTTAGAATTGTTTTTTGATAGTATTGTTGGAGTTCACACTGTAGTGCTCAGAGCAGTCAAGAGCTCACGTTTCACCCTCCCCAGTCCTTCTCTTCCCCATCTCCTTCTACTCCTTTCACCTCACATGTGGTAGCAAGACAGAAAAGATCTTGAGACCAACATTTTCCCATCATCCCACCTTCCTCCCTGCAAATCACACCTGCAGAAAGGGGCACAAATGTGAAATCCAAGGCCATAAGCCTTAGAAATGTTCCTGCCCATCATCAATCAGTCAACCAATGGTATTTATTGAGTATCATCATTATCACCATCAGTATTTACTGTGGGCCTACTGGATGAAGTGCACATTTAAGCCTTAGGGAGCATAACAATAAAAGCAGGAGACACGATCTGCTCTTGAGAAGCTTACCAGCACAGGCTTTAGAGTCAGAGGTCATGGGTTCAAATCCCAGCTCCGCCAACTGTCGGCTGTGTGACTTTGGGCAAGTCACTTAACTTCTCTGTGCCTCAGTTACCTCATCTGTAAAATGGGGATTAAAACTGTGAGCCCCCCGTGGGACAACCTAATCACCTTGTAACCTCCCCAGCACTTAGAACAGTGCTTTGCACATAGTAAGCGCTTAACAAATACCATTATTATTATTATTATCATCTCTAAGCTCATTGTGAGCAGAGAACACGTCTACCGTTACATTATTTTCTTCCGATCACTTAATATAGTACTCTGCACACAGTAAGCACTCAGTACATGCCATCGAATGATTGACTGATGGATGAATTGATGATGAGTATTGTTTTCAGAATTCCTGGTCAGAGCTCTGAGCTGGACTAGTAATTTGGAGAGCATTCTCTTTTAACTACGTAAGGGCAACAGATCCACAAGCCCTGGGCAAAAATGAAGATTTTTCAAAATAAAGGGAAAATGTACCCTTGATGTATTGGTTCTATGATTTTTCTACCCATCCTCTGCCTTTTCATCTCTGACGTCATCTGTTCCATCTCTTCCACTTTTTCCTTTCACTGTCCCCATTTCTGTGCCTCTCTCTGTTTACCTTTCCCCCTAAATCTATCTTTCCATCTATTTACCTCCTATTTTCTCCCTCTCTCACAATAGCAGACTTACTCTTTGGCTAAATATGGACCATTTCAAAGGATCCAGGCACATATAACAGAAGAATGAAAATTATTTCTGCCCAAATCAAAACCAATTTGGGCGTGAGTCACCGGTTTACCATGGAGCGATTTTTGACTCCTTTCAGAAGAAAAGGGACTTGGATGTTATTCTTTCCTTGCTGAACAAAGTACTTTGAAAACAAAAGCCCCACTCAAGTCTAAGAGGAGATCAGCTGGACTGCACTTGGGATCGGAGGAAACTGCTGGAGAAAAAGGGAGAGAGGGCTTTATTTCATCAGATTAACCAAAGGAAGGGGTGGGTCTGTAGGGGCTCTTCTAGTTGTTAAAGCAGCAGAAGCAGAAACCCTCCTAAGATAAGTAAAATATAAATCCAGGGAAGAGGATTAGTCTGTGCTCCTGGGCCAGACCCTAGAGCCTAGTTCCCTTTGACCTGGACAGGTTACTTAATCTCTTCCTAGACAAGGATTCTAATTCTGGCTCTGCCACATGTCTGCAGTGTGACCTTGGGCAAGCCACTTAACTTCTCTGGGCTTTAGTGCCCTCATCTGTAAAATGGGGATTAAGAGTGTGAGCCCCATGTGGGACAGGGACTGTGTCCAACCTGCTTAACTTGGATCTGCCTCAGTACTGAGAACAGTGCTTGTCACATAGTAAGCATTTAACAAGTACCATAATTATATATTCTCACCTGTCCCAAACCCCCTGAACTGGCACTGGCTCAGCTCCAGAGGTATGCTCAGGAATCTGCCCCCTTCTCCTGTTTCATTCCCTTTCAGTTCCAGGCAGTGGCTGTGAACTGTGAGCATGCGACTATCCATTTTTTTTTATGGCATTTGTTAAGCACTTACTCTGTGCCGGGCACTGTTTTAAACTCTGGGGTAGATACAGGTAAATTGGGTTGGACACAGTCCCTGTCCCGCATGGGGCTTCCAGTCTTAATCCCCATTTTATAGATAAAGTATCTGGGGCACAGAGGAGTTAAGTGACTTGCCCAAGGTTACAGAGCAGACAAATGGTGGAGCCGGGATTAGAACCCGGGTCCTTCTGACTTCTAGCCCTGTTCTTTCTCCACTAGGCCATGTTGCTTCTCTGGTCCCCCCCTTCCAGCCATCCAGCCATTATCGCTTAAATGGACTGGCCCCAGTGGTTTGCAGGACAGGTGGCAATGACAGTGCAGATGGGATCATTCTGATCAACATGAGTGTCTGACCCAAAAAAACCCTTGATCATTACCGTATGCCTCCCTTTGGCCCATTTAGGTTTGGGTAGTTTGCCCTGCCACCTCATGGATATTCATTTTCACTCCAAGGTGGATGATCAGAATAAGAGTCGTTTCATATTCACATGTGTGGATGCACACACACACACACACACACACACACACACACACACACTCATTTTCATGATTTCAAAAAGCAAAACTCATTATTTCATTCATTCATTCATTCAATTGTATTTGTTGAGTGCTTACTGTGTGCAGAGCACTGTACTAAGCTCTTGGGAAGTACAAGTTGGCAACATATAGAGACGGTCCCTATCCAACAACGGGCTCACAGTCTAGAAGGGGGAGACAGGCAATGAAACAAAACATGTGGACAGGTGTCAAGTCATCAGAATAAACAGAAATAAAGCTAGATGCACATCATTAACAAAATAAATAGAATAGTAAATTTCACAAATACTGTTCTTTAAAACCATGAAAAAGGTGCTCTCCTATCTATCCAAATAGGTTGTATAATTAATCTTGATTCAATAGATATTGAGAGGCAATGTGGCATTAGTGGGTGGCAGAAGATGAGATTTCAAGTCCAAGTTATGCTACTTGCCTGCTGTGAAACCGTGGCCAATTCACTTAATCTCTCTGGGCTTCACTTGCCTCATCAGTTAAAATGGAGGTAAAATGGACTGAAAGCTCTCTAGGAAACTGTGTCCGTGCCTGATCTTATAACCTTGAATCTACTCCAATATTTAGAAAATACTAAACAATAAATGCCATAATAATAATAACACCAACACTGGTACCGCTCAACAACCTTAATGATTCAGTCGTACGTGTTATGCCTTTTATATGCTCTACGTCTACTCTAGGCTGAATGTCTTGTGCCTCGAGAGGTTGGCGAGATAAGAGCTAAATTACCTTTGTGTTTCCTACCTAACAATATTCTTCCTCTTCCTTCCGGCTTCATTCCATGAACTCTGTGGCTGAATCTGGTCTTGGGAAGGTGAGGGGGGAACAGGGTCAGCGGCTCAGATTGCCCAAAGCATTTCAACTCCAATCTCTTTCTCGTCATCATCAAACAGATCCTGTGAATTGGACTCTGAGCGAGGTGTTTTACCGAGTGATGATCATACGCACACAGAGTCTGCTTGTTAATTCACTAGTCTAGGTCCCTGTAGTTCAATCGGTCAATCAACCAATCCCCCTCCTTCCTCACATCGCTACTCTACTACTACAACCCAGCCGGCACACTTCAGTCCCCCAGCGCTAACCTCCTCACTGTCCCTCCATCTCGTCTATCTTGCTGCTGACCCCTCGTCCATGTCCTGCCTCTGGCCTGGAATGCCTTCCCTCCTCAAATCCGACAGGCAATTACTCTCCCCTGCTTCAAAGTCTTATTGAAGGCACGTTGCCTCCCAGAGGCCTTCCCTGATTAAGCCTTCCTTTTCTCTTCTCGCACTTCCTTCTGCATCACCCTGGCTTGCTCCCTTTAATAATAATAATAATTATGGCATTTATTAAGCACTTACTATGTGCAAAGCACTGTTCTAAGCGCTGGGGAGGTTACAAGGTGATCAGGTTGTGCCACTGGGGGCTCACAGTCTGAATTCCCATTTTACAGATGAGGGAACGGAGGCACAGAGAAGATAAGTGACTTGCCCAAAGTCACACAGCTGACAGGTGGCGGAGCCGGGATTTGAACCCATGACCTCTGATTCCAAAGCCCGTGCTCTTTCCACTGAGCCATGCCGCTTCTCTAAAGTCTAAAGACTTTATTAATTCACCCCCCATCCCCACAGCACTTATGTATGTATCTTTCATTTATTTATTAATATTAATGTCTATCTTCCCCTCTAGACTGTAAGCTCACTGTGGGCAGGGACTGACACCACTATATTGTTATATTGTACTCTCCCAAGCATTTAGTACAGTGCTTTGCACTCAGTAAGTGCTCAGTAAATATGATTGAATGAATGAATGGACCAATCAATCAATCTTATTTGCTGAGTGCTTTTACTGTGTGCAGACCACTGTACTAAGCTCTTTTCATTCATTCAATCATATTTATTGAGCACTTACTGTGTGCAGAGCACTGTACTAAGCGCTTGGGAAGTACAAGCTGGCAATATATAGAGACGGCCCCTACCCAACAACGGGGTCACGGTCTAGAAAGGTCTTCTGCCCGTTAGCTTGACCACCCATGAATTCCCTCTGGCTAGTACTAGTTTTGGTTTTCAGGTTGTTCCCTGTGATCAAATGAAACCTGTGATCCTGGAGGTAGGGAGACGGAGTGAAGGAGAAGCAGCGAGGCCTAGTGGAAAGAGCACAGTCTTGGGAGTCAGAAGACCTGAGTTCTAAACCCAGCTCTGCCACCTGTCTGCTGTGTGACCTTAACCAAATCACTTTACATCTCTGGGCCTCAGGTACCACATGTAAAATGGATATTAGGAGTGTGGGCCTTTTTGCGGAGCCTCTTTGTGGGCAGAGACTCTATTCAACCTGGTATCTACCCCAGCGTTTAGCACAGTGCCTGGCACGTAGTAAGCGCTTAACACACACCATAAGAAAAGGAAGAAGGGATAGAGGAAGTGAGAGAAGGAGGAGTCAATCAATCATCATCATCAATCTTCTAGACTGTGAGCCCACTGTTGGGTAGGGACCATCTCTATATGTTGCCAACTTGTACTTCCCAAGAGCTTAGTACAGTGCTCTGCACACAGTAAGCGCTCAATAAATATGAATGAATGAATGAATCATATTTGTGGAGTGCTTATTGTGTGCAGGGCACCGTACTAAGCCCTTGGGTGAGTACAACACAACAATTTAACAGACACATTCCCTGCCCAGAATGAGTTTATACTCTAAAGGGAGAGACAGACATTAATATAAACTATGGATATGTAAATAAGTGCTGTGGTGAATAAAGAGAGCAAGTCAGGGAGTGAAAGAAAAGGAAAGGAGGGCATAAACAGGGAAGACCTCTTGGAGAAGATGTGCCTTTGATAAGACTTTGAAGTGGGGGAGAATAATTGTCTGTAGGATAGGAAGAGAGAGGGCATTCCAGGCCAGAAGCAGGACGTGGGGGAGAGATCATTGGCAAGGTAGATGAGATTGAGGTACAGTGAGTAGGTTAGTATTAGAGGAGAGAAGTGTGAGGGCTGAGTTGTAGCAGGAGAGTAGCAAGGTGAGTAGGAGGGGGCAAGGTGATTGAGTATGCTTTCAAGCCGATGGCGAGGAATTTCTTTTTGATGTGGAGGTACGTGAGCAATCATGGGAGGTTACTGAGGAGTGAGGAAACATGGACTGAGTGTTTTTCTAGAAAAATGAATCGTGTAGCAGAGTGAAGTATGGACAGGAGGCAGGGAGGTCAACGAGGAGGCTGATAGCGTAATCAAGGTGGGATTCATTCATTTGTTCAATTGTATTTATTGAGCACTTACTGTGTGCAAAGCACTTGGGATAGTACAAAACCATAATAAACAGACACATTCCCTGCCCACATGAGCTTAGGAGCAGAGGAAACAGACTGTGGAATCGATCCAGGGCTGTGGATTAGTGGTACAAGACTGATGAAGGGAAAGGGGACCAAGTGTGTTGAGTTCAGTAGAGAGGGCGGCATTAAGGGTGTCAATTTGGTTATCAAGGGAAGGTCGTTTGGGTATGGAGGCTAAATGGGGTATGATGACTTGAGAAAATTGTATGGAGTCAAAGGATTGGAGGTCTCTGTGGGGGAACAGAGGTTTTCAGGGAGGAGGGGTGTGTGGGAGAGAAGGTAGATGAGAAGATTGTGATCAGATAGAGGGATTTCAGAGTTGGTGAGGGTAGAGATTGTGCAGTGTCTAGAGAGGGTGAGACCAAGTTTGTGTCCAAGATGGTGAGTAAGTGAGGTAGGGTGGAGCAGGACGTCAGGGGAGTTGAAGAGTGATAGAAAGCAGGAAGTGGAAGGGTCAATGGGAACATCTGATATGGATCCATGTAGAGGAAGAAAATAAGGATGGAGGGAAAGGGAGAGAGTGAGCAATTAATGTATTTATTGAGTGCTTATTGTGTGTCGAGCACTCTACTCAGAGCTTGAGCATTGCAGTAAGAGCAATTTATTTTTCCAAAGGCTTTGTACAGTGCATTGAACCCAGTAGGTGCTCAATAAAACCATTATTTCCACTACTACTAGCCAGAGGGCTCTCATTTTATATCCCCACCTCTTCCCCTCCGCCAACCCCATGGGCAGCTCTGTTTCAGGTACAGAGGGAGGGAGGGGCAAGTCACTTGGCAAAGCAGTGGTAAGACTCAAATCCAGGTTTTCTGTCTCCTGGTACAGTGCTCTTCCACCCATTAGACCATGTTGACACTCTCGGCAAAGACCTTCTAGCCATAGCCCATGTCCTTTCCAGTTAGATGCCACAATCCAAAGTGAACCTGGGATTTGCTCAGCATGGCATTTGATGGAGTGGAGCACAACACCCTATTTCACCAAACAGCCAGCTGGGAGTGCAGAGGAATAGTGGTGAAACAGATTTTAAGAGAAGCCAAACAACATCTCCCGAGGTTCTGTTCCCCCTACCTGAGTCAGTCTTAAATCTGCCTGGGAATATGGGCTAAAGGAGTGAATTACCGAAAAGGAGGCGAAGCATTAGCAGGCAAGCAGGTAATAATCCATCTCTTGGAAACAGTCCAGAAAGTTTCTGTGAAAAAAGGGCTTTGTGACTTAGTTTTTTCTCTTTCAGTGGACAGCTTGAGTCCTCAAAGTATCAGCCTTGCAAGCTTTCAAATTAACAAGACACTTACTTGCTGGCTCTCTCGACCCTGGGCCAAAAGATTGTTTTTTTAGAAACTATGGCCCGCAACTTCCCCTCTCCCTTTGATTCACAAGTGGCGTGTTGTTTTTGTTTCCCCAAGGATGGAGGCTCTGAATCCTTCAAGGAGCAAAGGCATCTATTGAGCTGGTACAATTCCAGGCACACTATCTTTGGGCCCACACTGAATGCCCCATTGTTTACCCGTTTCAAGGCCTAATCGCTCACACAATGTCCAATTTCAGGATGAACAATATGCAGAATTGCCCTGAATCTGTCTGGGCCAGGGGCCCCATTTGGCTGGGGCCTGGCCAGCAGCCTAGACCCTTACAAGTGAAGTGTGAAAACATATTTATTAGCTCTCTCAGGGGTTGACAGTTTCTGCGGGCAGGTGTCAGCTGTCGAGGCCACCACCAGGCCCAGAATCCTGAGGGACTAGCGTAATACTGATAATAATAATAATAATTGTGGTATCTGTTAAGCGCTTACTAGCACTGGGGTGAATACAAGCAAATCAAGCTGGACACAGTCCCCGTCCCACATGGGGCTCACAGTCTTAACCCCCATTATACAGATGAGGTAACTGAGGTACAGAGAAGTGAAGTGATTTGCCCAAGGTGTCACGGCAGATGAGTGGCAGAGCCGGAATTAGAACCCAGGTCCTTCTGAGTTCCAGGCCTGGGCTCTATCCACTAGGCCACTGTGTAGCTGTGTACGTCAGGCTAGAGAAGGTCCACAGCGATGGCATTCATCAGTTCTGTGTGAAAATAATTATGGCATTGGTTAGGTCCTTACTACGTATCTAACACTGAGTTAAGGGGCAGTGTAGATACAATCTATGCATATTGGTTACAGTCCCTGTCCCACAGGAGGATCACAGTCTAAGGGGGAGTCAGGACAGTACTTAAGTCCCATTTGACAGATGAGGAAACTGAGGCACAGAGAAGTTAAGTGACGAGCCCAAGGTCACACGGCAGGCAGGCAGCAAAGCCAGGATTAGCACTCAGATCTCCTGACCTCATGGCCAGTGCTGTTTTCACTAGGCCATGCTGCTTCCAGGGCTCCATTTTACTCCCTGAAAAATGACCAGCGGGGTTCCCAAAATGTCTTGGTGTGGGCTGGAGTATTTGGAACTTATAGACTGTGAGCCCACTGTTGGGTAGGGACTGTCACTATATGTTGCCAACTTGTACTTCCCAAGCACTTAGTACAGTGCTCTGCACACAGTAAGTAATCGTATTCAATAAATACGATTGAATGAATGAATGGAACCAAGCCCTGCTGTAGATGAGAGAGGGAGAGACAGACTGAAGGTGGGGGGCGTCACTCCCCCAGCAGCTCTAGAAGTTTCTACATTGACTTGCAGGAATCCAATCTTAGAAACCCCCAGAGACCTGGGGGGCGCGGGGCATGGGCCGGACGCAAACCTCCCGATGTGCCCGCGGGCACCTGTATATATTACTATTTTTTATTATAATGGCATTTGTTAAGTGCTTACTATGTGCAAAGCACTGTTCTAAGCGCTGGGGGGATACAAGGTGATCAGGTTGTCCCGCGTGGGGCTCACAGTCATCACCCCGATTTTACAGACGAGGTAACTGAGGCTCCGAGAAGTTAAGTGACTGGCCCAAGGTCACACAGCAGACATGTGGTGGAGCCAGGATTCAAACCCACGACCTCTGACTCCAAAGCCCGGGCTCTTTTTTTTTTAATGGCATTTATTAAGTGCTTACTATGTGCAAAGCACTGTTCTAAGTGCTGGGGAGGTTACAGGGTAATCGGGTTGTCCCTTGGGGGGGCTCACAGTCTTCATCCCCATTTTACAGATGAGGTAACTGAGGCATGGAGAAGTTAAGTGACTTACCCAAAGTCACACAGCTGACAATTGGCAGAGCCGGGGTTTGAACCCATGACCTTTGACTCCAAAGCCCGTGCTCTTTCCACTGAGCCACGCTGCTTCTCTATGTTTGTACATATTTATAACTCTATTTTACTTGTACATATTTATTCTATTTACTTCATTTGGTTTATATGTTTTGTTTTGTTGTCTGTCTCCCCCTTCTAGTCTGTGAGCCCACTGTTGGGTAGGGACCAGCTCTATATGTTGCTAACTTGTATTTCCCAAGCGCTTAGTACAGTGCTCTGCACACAGTAAGTGCTCAATAAATATGATTGAATGAATGAATGCCTTGGCATTCGCTCTGCTTCCATGTCTGAGCAGAGGCAAGGCAACCACGTAGGGCGGGGAGACCGAGGCAAGAGAGGGCAAAGCCTTGTGGACCCTCTCTCTCCCACCCTGCTCAGCTGCTATGACTGGCCAGCTGTTTAGAGCAAAAATCATTAGAGAAGCAGCGTGGCTCAGTGGAAAGAGCCCGGGCTTTGGAGTCAGTGGTCAGGGGTTCAAATCCCGGCTCTGCCAATTGTCCGCTGTGTGACTTTGGGCAAGTCACTTAACTTCTCTGGGCCTCAGTTACCTCATTTGTAAAATGGGGATTGACTATGAGCCTCCTGTGGGACAACCTGATCACCTCGTAACCTCCCCAGCGCTCAGAACAGTGCTTTGCACATAGATAATAATAATTAATAAATTATTAATTTAATTTATAATTGATGGCTTAATAAATGCCATCATCATTATTATTATTGTCTGGGAGAGTTCTCTGTCTTTGTGTGCCTGGGTGTATCTGTTGCTTGTTGTGTGACCTTGAGCAAGTCACTTAACTTCTCTGAGCCTCAGTTACCTCATCTGTAAAATGGGGATTAAGACTGTGAGCCCCATGTGGGACAGAGTCTGAGTCCAACCTGATTAACTTGCATCTACCCCAGGGCTTAAAACCATGATTAGCACACAATAAGCTCTTTACTATTATTATTATTATTCCCCTCCCCACAGCACCTGTATATATGTTTGTACAGATTTATTACTCTATTTATTTTGCTTGTACATATTTACTATTCTATTTATTTTGTTAATGATGTGCATCTAGCTTTACTTCTATTTATTCGGATGACTTGATACCCGTCCACATGTTTTGTTTTGTTGTCTGTCTCCCCCTTCCAGACTGTTAGCCCTTTGTTGGGTAGGGACCATCTCCAGTTGTTGCCAACTTGTACTTCCCATGCGCTTAGTACAGTGCTCTGCACACAGTAAGGGCTCAATAAATATGATTGAATGAATGAATGAATCACCTCTTGCATTTCTCCCCCATCCCTCTCTCACTTCATGTCTCAGTTTCTCCACTGGAAGAATATGTCCATTCCCTCCTCCCATCTATGCTTCTCCCTGGAGTTCTGTGAAGAAAAGGGAAGTTGCCGCTTTGAGGGTCTCGGGGGGAAAATGGTGTGAGAAACCCCCAAGGTAGTATTTATTTGAACATCCCCAGACCTCCAAGCCGAAGGGATAACTTGATCTTTCCCGAGGCTTCTGGGTGGCCTTCTCAGTGTTCAGAACCGAGAAGAAATGAATGTTTTCACACTGGTTTCTTACATCCTGGATGTGGACAAAACACATCTGATCCCACTGGATTGCTACAAGAGTCTCTTTTGGGTGGAAGCTGCCATTGATAAGACTCCATTTCAAACACAACTTTTCCTCCAGATATTCTTGTCACACCAGCCCGGCTTGTGCATTTTTGTGCTCTGGTGGAGTTGACAGACTTTGAAGTGCCGCTTGGTCCTGGTGGGGCGGGGATGGTGACGGAGGAGTAAATAATCTTGTAATCTCCTTTTGATGCTAGGGAAATTTTCACATCAAAAATTTGTCGCAGTGTTTTTCAGAACCATACAAATCATAGGGTGCTGAGAAGAAAGGACTTTGTTCATCTTTTCGCTTCAGGGGATTTAGGGCTACTCCAGTGTCCTGGAAGGGCCCTAACTCTCCAAAGCCAGACTCACATCAATCAATCACTCAATCTATCACTGTTATTTATTGAGCACTTATGGTATGCAGAACACTATACTCTCCCTGCTCTGCTTTGCTCTTTTGCTATTTAACATAGGAAATATATTTCACACACAGCTTGATTTCACACCCCTCCATCTCCTCCAACAATAATAATGATAACTGGATTTTAAAAATGCTTACTATGTGCTAAATGCTGGGGTAGATACAAGATAATCAGGTTGGACACAGTCCCTGTCTCCCAAGAGACTCACACTCTTAATCCCCATTTTACAGATGAGGTAACTGAGGCATAGAGAAGGGCCGTGTACAGAGGGCAAAATCAACAGCTGAGGTAGCAATTCCTGGGCGAATTCAGGCTTGAAACATTCAATTCAGCTGTCCAACCCAAACCAAAATCACCAGGTAACTGCTCTTTTTCACTACATGCATTACTGGCTCTTTAGAGCTGAACAGCTGTCTCTTTCCACATGGATTCTTAATGCAATCCTGAGGAGGGATGTGGCAAGGAGACACCCAGAAACCAAGCGCCATCAGATTCTTGACTTTCATCATTAATCATGTGAAATGACACGCGGCCGCCTTGCCTATTTGAAACGAGAACTCACGGCTCTGAGCTGTCACTTTGATAAAACTTCAGAGCCAGTGGAACTGTCACAGCCTAAGTAACCAGTGATAGGCAGGCCTTGAGGAAGACTCCACTTGATGCATCTAGCTCCTGCGGGGGGGGAATTGTTGGGACATATTAAGTGGGTTCAAAGAACTGGCAATCACCATCTAAGAGCTCCCTAGGAAGGAGGCGGGATTCCCTGGACTTTCTTTCAGTTGAAAGAGACCAACTGTGTTTCCAACATGGGAAAACCCCTTCACTTCATCCTCCTCTTGGGTTGGGGACACACTAGAAAGCTTGAAAGGAAAAGAGAGCAGCCATTTCTGGGTGTGTATTCAAATATAGAGGGAATCAGTAAATTAAGTGGGGAGGGCAGGGGTAGGAACTTGGGGAGCTGGAATCTGGGAGCTCTGTTTTTGGTTGTCAGCTCTCTCCCAGGGGGAGATTAGCTCAGACAAACTTATCTCATTGCTTCAGCGTCTTAGTGTCTTTGCTTCCCAAAGGGGAGAGAGCGAGATAAAAACTCTCAGCTTGATCTCATGGGGGGAGTTGGAGTTAATAAAACTAATAATTGCAGTGTTTAAGTGCTTACTATGTGCCGAGCACTGTACTAAGTTCTGGAGTACATATGGTGCAGTCAAACCAGACAGAGTCCCTGTCCCACGTGGGGCTCACAGTCTAAAATGGAGGAAGAACAGATATTCATTCATTTATTCATTCAGTTGTATTTATTGAGCGCTTACTGTGTGCAGAGCACTGTACTAAGCACTTGAGAAGTACAAGTTTGCAACATATAGAGACGGTCCCTACCCAACAGCGGGCTCACAGTCTAGAAAGGAGAGACAGACAACCAAACGTATAAACCAAATGAAATAAATAGAATAAATATGTACAAGTAAAATAAATAGAGTAATAAATATGTACAAACATATATACATATATACAGGTGCTGTGGGGAGGGGAAGGAGGTAAGGCCGGGGGGAGGAGGGGAAGAGGAAGGAGGGGGCTCAGTCTGGGAAGGCTGAGATATTTAATCTACATTTTACAGATGAGGGAACGGAGGCACAGAGAAGTTAAATGACCTTGTCCAAGGTCACACAATAGGAAAGTGAAGTTCTGCCTGGATACAGTCCCTCAGATGAGACAGAGTATTGAAGTTTCCAAGGAATCGTAGCAAGCAAAGACCATGACATCTTTAGCCTTTGTTTTGTACTTGCTGTGGTCCACAGTTGCTTCACAGCCTAGGATCTATGAAAGACCATTGAAGTGTAAGATAGATTGTAAATTTCTTAAGGGCAGGGATTGTGTCAACCAACTATTGCACTCTCCCAACTGTTCAGTACAGTGCAGTAAGCACTCAATAAATTATGTTGATTGATGGATCGATGGATTGATTAAGCTCCTTATGGGCAGGTAATTGGTCTTGTGGTTCTGTCATATTTTCCCAGTGCTTAGTAAAGGTATTTGCATCCAGTAAGTGCTCAATAAATGCAATCACAACTGCTACCCAAACCAGTAGACAGATTTGAGGGGGCATCATGATTTTCTCTTGGATGTGTTGACAGGAAGCCCACACTTAGGTTTTTCCTTGGGGGAATGCTGCTGTTCTGAGAGAGGAGAATGAGTTGCCTAGTAATGCCAACTCTGAACATAATCCCAAACCAATTTCTGAATCAGAGCTGAGCTAGGCTAGGGCTACAAGTCAAGACTTTCTGTGTATCATCTGACACAGCCAGCTCTCACTATAGATTCATACTAGGAACAGCAGTAAATACATTATTGACTTCCCAGTATGGGCCAACCTGATTACCTTGTATCTACCCCAGTGCTTAGAACAGTGCTCTGCACGTAGTAAGCACTTAACAAATACCATTATTGAGAAGCAGCGTGGCTTAGTGGAAAGAGCTCAGGCTTGGGAGTCAGAGGTCTTGGGTTCTAATTCCAGCTCTGCTGCTTGTCAGCTGTGTGACTTTGGGCAAGTCACTTAACTTCTCTGGGCCTCAGTGACCTCATCTGTAAAATCGGGATTAAGACTGTGAGCCCCATGTGGGAAAACCTGATTACCTTGTTTGTATCTACCCAAGCGCTTAGAACAGTGCTCGGCACATAGTAATCACTTAACAAGTACCATCATTATTATTGTAAGTGACAGTCACAAGTGGCTCTACTAGAGATGGGGCATGGGGGTTGGCGAGCAAGAACCCCTGCTTCATTCCTTCCGTGTGACTTTGAGTGAGTCTTTGCCTTTTCTCCTGCCTCAGTTTACTCATCTGTACAATGGGTGGAGTTCTTTGCCTCAGTGTGCTCTTCTGTGAAATGGGTGGCGTCCTCTGCCTCGGTTTGTTCATCTGTAAAATGGAGGGCAGAGGGCAGTGGACAGGTGGTAAGGAGGTTGTCCTTGGGAATGGCCATACTATACAATGATACAAAATAGAGGGAAATATGGAATTCGATCCCATCCTTATCCACCCGACCCAAGATTTGTCCTTCTTCCATCCCCGGCACGAATTCCAGCCCCGTGTGATAGCATCCTGGGAGAAGCTGCCCGGGATAGCTGCAGCCTTAGCCCAGCAGAATAAAAGAAAGAAGCAAATTGAAATCAATGTGCTTGGCACGCATGTGCATTTAAGCGGTTCTCTGCAGTTGACAGACTTTACCATCCACTTCTGCATTCAAGGCATATGCCGCCACTGGGAGATGAGGTGACTCACAGTGAGAGCCTGATCTTGAGAGAATGATTAGATATCCAGGCCCCCGCACCTCCTCAAGGCAGGATGTCCATGGCAATGGTAGCGAAGGGATTAACGAGGGTCCCCAGTTCAGCAGCCCAGTGTTGTCAGTGCAGCTTGCAGGGCTCGAGCTGAGAAATTGAAAAGCAAATAAATAAACCGCAGGAGGTGGCAGGGGAGAGAAACTATCAGGGGAGTGTGAGGAGGGAAAGGGAAGAAACAATAGGTAAATAAACACTCCAAAGCATCACTCTCTCCAGCCAGGCTTCCCAGCTCTTGGGGCTGTCACTGATTAAAATCAAGTCACTGACTTATTGAACAAGCAATTGTTTTCTAAGCTCAGCTACTGATCTCTAAATTGTGCACTGTGTCATGATGGACATCTCCATCATTAAGAGATACCTAATTCATAGCTGGCTTGTGATTAAAAGGAAAAACTTAGCCCTACAATTAGATAAAATCAATTTCGTTAAGTGGGCATCCTGCTGGCCTCTCAGAAATGGACTTGGTAATAATAATAATGGTATTTATTAAGCACTTACTGTGTGCCAGGCACTGTACTAAGCACTGGGTTGGATACAAGTAAATCAGGTTGGACAGAGTCCACTGTCCAAGGTGGAGCTCACAGTCTCAATATCCATTTTACAGATAAGGTAACTGAGGCACAGAGAAATGCAATAATTTGTCCATGGTCACAGAGCAGACAAGTGGCAGAGCTAAGATTAGAACACAGGTCCTTTCTGACTTCCACACTCCCATCCCACCATCTCCATCCAAAGACTCCTCTCAGTTTCTAAACTGCTGGGAAGGAAGTGGGCTCACTGGGAAGCTTTACTTAAAGAATCATATTTAAGGAAGGGTTATGCACCTGTTTTTCCTTTCCTGCCCTGGGCATCTCTCTGGCTCAGAAGAGGCTATACTAAGGGGACCAGTCCTACCTGTAATAACAGTAATTATAATAGTGGTATTTATTAAGCACTTATTATGTGTCAGGCACTGTGCTAAGTGCTGGAGTTGATATAAGCAAATTGGGTTAGACACAGTCCCCAAATGTGGGGACCCCACAACCCCCATAGGCCCCAGATGTGGGGTTCACAACCTCAAACCCCATTTTACAGATGAGGTAACTGAGGCACAGACAAGTGAAGTGACTTCCCCAAGGCCACAAAGCAGACAGACAAGTTTATTTCTCTATGTGTCGGTAGGTTCTTCAGCAGAACAGTCATTGGTGATCCTGTCATTCAGGGCAGCAGGAAAGCGATGTTAGGTCAGGCGGCTCCCAGCAAGCCAATCTGGCTCTACCAGTAAAGAGATATTGGTTTGGGAACTCTGTTGCTACCAATCTTTTTGCCTTCCTGAAGTCAGTTTGTGAGGGGCTAACATCACAATCAGAAAAGGAACTGGGATCTGTTTAGCCTGCCTGTGAGCCTCATGAAGGACAGGGACTGTGACCATCCTGATTATCTTAATAATAATAATAATGGCATTTATTAAGCACTTACTATGGAGGTTGTATCTACCCCAGCATTTAGTACCTTGCCTCATACACAGTTAGCGCTTAACAATTCACCAAGAAAATAAAAAACGAACTGCAAACTGACTAAACCAAGAAATAGGTCAGGTAACTAACAGCTCACACAGCTGTTTGGAACACTTTCCTCCATGTCCGCTCCGGATTTCCTCCTGACCCCCCAGAGAGTCTGGAGCTTATGATTCCGGATTTCCGGTTTCCCTCTAGACCACTCAGAGGTTTCCAGCTGGCTTTTGAACTCCACTGCAGGAATGGAGGGTGATGGGAGGAGGACCATGGTCTGAGCTCTGCCACCGTGGGGTAAACATTTGCCCACCCTGCTCTAGGCTTGCGTCTGTCTACAGCATCTCGATGGCCCATAACGGGGAAAAGAAACATTCCAATTTGGGAAAGTCGAAAGCCTTTGGGTGGCAGGAACAAAGCATCACTGTTGTCATTCGTGAATCCACTGAATAGCAGGAAACGTAGGCCACATGACTGTTGAATACCTCTTCGGGGCAAGAGAACCTGGTAATTTGATCAAATTACCTTTCAGAAACACTGTTTGGACTATTTTTAAAATGGATGTCACACACTGTGCAAATGAGTATTTTAGCCGGTGGCTGTTCGCTTGCCTACCACCCTGCTGTCGAGCATTTGAAAGAGGTCATAAAAATCAGTGTGGCCTATTGAGAAGCAGTGTTGCTCCTGGAAAGAGCCCGAGCTTTAGAGTCAGAGGTCATGGGTTCAAATCCCAACTCCGCCAATTGTCAGCTATGTGACTTTGGGCAAGTCACTTCACTTCTCTGGGGCTCAGTGCCCTCATCTGTAAAATGGGGATGAAGACTGTGAGCCCCACGTGGGACAATCTGATCACCTTGTATCCCCCCAGTGCTTAGAACAGTGCTTTGCACATAGTAAGCGCTTAATAAATGCCATTTGCCCAAGGTCACAGAGAAGAAGAGGAAGGACCGGATAGATGAAAGGTGCCCAGTGTTGGAAGCAGAGATGGCCCAGAGCCCCACTGATAGGGCTAGAAAGGATAGTGAGGAGTGGAGTACAAATTCTGCCTTGAATTCTTCTGCCCCCTACCCTTCTGCATCATTTTTTTTTATGGTTTTCATTAAGTACTTTGCACCGGGCACCATGCTAAGTGCTGGGGTAGATACAAATTAATCAGGTTGGACACAGTCCCTGTCCCACTTAGGGCTAATGGTCTCAATCCCCATTTTACAGATGAGGTAATTGAGGCACAGATAAGTGAAGCGATTTGCCCAAGGTCACACAGCAGGTAAGTGGCGGAACCAGGCCCATGCTCTATCCACTAGGCCACAATACTTTGCACCCTTAAGCACCTTGGTACTCATCTCCTGCCCCAAAACACTGAAGTACACCTCTTTATACTCCTCCACTTTCCTCTAACTGTAATATATTTTAATATCTGTCTCCCTGATTAGATTGTAAGGTTCTCAAGGGCAGAGATTGTTTCTACCAACCCTGTTGTACTCTCCCAAGTGCTTTACATAGTGTCTGCTTACAGTGAGCACTCAATAAATACCACTGATTGATTGATTAAACAGGAGCTGATCTCATGTCAACTTCAAGTTGCCCAAAGTTTTCTGATGCTTCATGCTCCCTCTGCTCCTGTGCGTTGCTTTTCCCTTTTACAGATGGAGAAATGGAGGCCTGGGGAGGTGGAATGTTATATTCTGTAGCAGATATTTGATTGCTACACCTGTAAAATATCCCTTTATGTCTCAATCTGCTGTGCATGCACTTGGATCTGTGGGCATTTGCTACCCACTCTAATCTGCTTTACAGCACTTATGTACGTATCTGTTATTTATTTGTTTATATTTTGGTCCGACTCCCACTCTATACTGTAAGCTTGTGATGGGCAGGAAATGTGTCTACCAACTCTGTTGTACTCTCCCAAGCACTTAGTATAGGGCTGTGCACATTGTAAGCATTCAGTAAATAGCTCTAGGGAGACAGATACTAATATAAAAAAGTTACAGATACATACATAAGTGCTCTGGGGGTTGAGAGCGGGGGGAATATTGAGTATCGAGTGTATACAAGTGTATAGATGATGCAGAAGGGAGAAGGGGTCAGGGCTTAATCAGAAAAAGCCTCTTGGAGGAGATGTGATCACAGTAAAGCTTTGAGGTAAGGAGAGCGGTGGTCTGGCATATGTGGTTGGGGACGGAGCTTCAGGCCAGAAGGAGGACATGGGAAAGTGATCAATGGTGAGATAGGCTAGATAGGGACACAATAAGCAAGCTGACACGAGCAGAGCAAAGTGTGTAGGCTGATCTGTAGTAGGAGGTCAGCGACTCAATTTCTACCGCTACAGTTCCACCCTACTTTCTCTTGTCTTATCTATAATAGTAATAGAGTTCTTGTATTTACTAAGAGTTTACTGTGTGCAGAGCACTGTTCTATCTATAGTAAAAATGGTAGCCATCTGCTCTCTACCATCTCTACAATATGCGTCTGCTTAAATCCTGATTATTATGATGATGTATTAGGGCCCTTTGGAACATTTTTCATGAACCTTGCACCTGATTGCCACTGAAATGAAACCTGGCCACGTGTGGGTTTTGCTTTTATAAAGGAGCTTATAAAATGCCATCAGCCCTATTATTCTGTAAAAGCTTTAAACTAAACTGGCGCTAGCCCTTGGCAGGCTCCGAGCCCTGCCGTTTCCCGCTACTAAAATTCCCCAGTGCCGAATACACAAAGCTTTGATAGTCTTATTCCTGGAAAATGAGTTTATTTTACATACTCGAGGCCATGCCCGAGACGAACGATGGCACAGAGAAGCGAGAGATCTGCCACACTGGACGAGGGGCAGACCAATCCTGAGAGGCCCTCAGAGAGGGGTGAGATCTGCTGGGCTCTGCTCTTCTTGAGCAATGAATGCCTTCCTCTACCTCTTAGCGGCAAGCTGCACTGCCTAGTAGGGAGAAAATTAGCTGAACGGAGACCTCTCTCTCCCTCCCTAGCAGCTCTAGGGCTTGGAGCCTCCTTTTCAACCCAACAAGCCAGCGATTGGGAACTGGTGATATTTAGCTCCACTGATTTGCTTCCAATAATAATTTTGGTATTTGTTAAGTGCTTACTATGTGCCAGACACTGTTTTTAGCTCTGGGGTAATACTAGTCGGGTTGGACACAGCCCCTGTCCCATATGGGGCTCACAGTCTTAATCCTCATTTGACAAATGAGGTAACTGAGGCACAGAGAAGTCAAGTGGCTGTCCCAAGGTCACACAGAGGACAAGTGGTGGAGCCAGGATCCTCCTGCTTCCCAGGAGCGTGCTCTATCCACCAGACCACACTGCTTCGGATGCCACTTCTTTGAGTTTGGGAAGTCCAGGACGCTATCCTGGGGGTTGGTTTCATCCTGCTTATAGAAAGATGTTCACCTGCTACCTGAAGAGGGGGAGGAGAGATGGGAGATGCCTCTGCTCGCCTTTATTTCTGGCCTGCTGACTTCTGTGCCCTGGCTCCACTTCCTTCTCTTCTGCCTGAGTTGGAGACAGCAGCTCCCTATGTCTTTTGCGAAGCTACTTGGGCTTGCAAAAGCACTGGCCTTTAGCAATAATAATAATGATTATGATGTTTGTTAAAAGCTTACTAGGTGCCAAGCCTTGTACTAAGCTCTGGAATAGATACAAGGTAACCAGGTCAGACAGTTCCTGCCCCCCGACGTGGAGATCACAGTCAAAGGAGGAGGGCAAATGGGTCTTGAATCCCCATTTTACAGATTAGAGAACTGAGGCACGGAGAAGTGAAGTGACTTGCTCAAGGTAACACAGCTGCAAGTCAATGAATCATGATTAGAACACAGGTCCTCCAGCTCCTAGGCCCATGTCCTTTCCACTAGACCTTGCTGGCTCCCTTGTAATAGGACCTGAGCTAGGAAAAAACCATGCCTTTCCCATGGAAGTGGGATGCTCACTAAACAATATCCCGAAAGGATTTATTTTGCCTCATGAGGTTGATTTTCTCCCCTTTGACTCATGATGGATCTGGCCAAGAGCTGAGGGTGTATGACTGCTGAATAATGGCAACCATTCCGCAGCATCAGGAGTTAAATAAATGCCACACAGACTGGATTTTGGGTGTGATCGTTCAGGCTACCCATGCACCATTCATCTAATTGTCCTGTCTGTTGTAGATGGAAAGGAGGCAAATTCATTACTTTAAATGTTCCCAGATCCATGTCTGGCTGAGAGGAGTTGGCGGACGTCTTGGACATCTTTGATTGATGTTAACCAGATATGATCCCCAGTGTCCTTCATCGGAGGGGAGGTGTTTTATCAGTAGGCAGCTTGCAAATTTAGCCACCTGCTCTCTCTAACTCTTCTTCTAAGAACTTGCCGATTGATTTTCAGTGGGAAGTGACTTCATCAGCAGTGCAGTCTGGGATGGCCATGGGCAAGATGTGGCACCCAAGATATTCTGCTGGCATGTGACCACCTTCAGTCAATGGCATTTATTGGGCACTTACTGGGTGCAGAGCAATGTACTATGAGCTAAGGAGAGTACAGTACAATAGAGTTAGTAGACATAATCCCTGCCCTCAAGGTGCCTACAGTCGACTGCTTCCTTGAATCCCTAGCAACCAAATTAACTTCCTTCATATCTTCCCTCCTTTCTTCCTTCAGTCAACATCTTTTTCTTTCTCTCCTAGCTCTCTTTTTCTCTCCCCTCCTTTACTTTTACCTCTATCTTCATTAATAATAATATTTATTGAGCACCTCCTATTTGCAGTGGACTGCATTTAGAACTTGGGGGATACACCAGAAGCAAAGGTCTCAGTTCCTGGCCTCTAGGGGATCACAATCTAATGCAGGGAGACAAACACAAAATTATTTCCAAATAGAGGGAGCAGGGAAGAAACGAGATCAAGCTGCTTGTAGCCAGAATGCAGAAAGATGAATAAATGAAAAAATAAGTGAATAAAAAGTAGAGTCCATGTATTTATATATTTCTAAGGGCTAAGAATTGTGTTATAATGCTTCCTGGAGGAGGTGGGATTTCACGAGAGTTTTGAAGTAGGGGAGAACTGTGGTCTGCTGGTTTGGAAGAGGGAAGGGAGTTTCTACCCTTTTTTTTCCTTCTCCCCCTTCCAATCTTGTAGTTCTCCATTTGGCACTGGTCAGGGCCACAGAAGGCCCTCAGGACTAAAAAAGCCCCTGCCCAAAGGGTCAATGTTTATTGGATATGGGGTCAGAAGTCCAAGGTCTTGGCCCTGGTCATTTTGTTGGTTCATTCATTCACACAATGCTGAGAAGCAGCATGGCCTAATGGAAAGAGCATGGCAAGTCATTTCACTTCTCTGTCCCTCAGTTCCCTCATCTGCACTACCTCTTCTTCCTTGACACATAGTAAGCACTTAAGAAATACCATTATTATTATGAATTGTACTTTCCAAGCACTTAGTGCAGTGCTCTGCACACAGTAAGCACTCAATAAATATGATTGAATGAATGAATGAATTATTATTCATGCACTCATTCATAGTCTTTTTAAAATACGAACACATAAAGCATTGACTTTATGCACATGTTCATATTCCAGAGAATTCTGTGTGATGAGACATGATTATCAATCAATCAATCAATCATATTTATTGAGCGCTTACTGTGTGCAGAGCACTGTACTAAGCGCTTGGGAAGTACAAGTTGGCAATATATAACTATGGGTTCAGGGATTATGGGTTCAGGGATTATGGGTTCAGGGGGCTGACCTGACACAGACTGAGAAGTTTCCTGGGTTTCATCAGTTGCCCAATGCGTGTATACGACCTGTATAATTAGTCAGCTAACAAAAGATTTGTTGGCTAATAGTTTGGGGCTCAGCTCAGAATAAGGGACTGGAAATATCCTGGTGCGTTTGTGCAGGCAGAGCAAGGATGCTGAGGTATTGCCTCTTTGAACATTCGTATGATCAGCCCTCAATAAACAATGGCTGATAGAAGAAGGAGTCTGAAGGGGCTGGTGGTTCTGACAGCCTCCTCCAGCCTGTGGGGATTCTGGAAAAGTCTGAAAGAGAGTCAGACTGGCACTGAGGTGGAGGTCCAGGACTTGGGGGTGTGAAGACACATTAAGCTTCGGGTTGATTAGGTGAAAGTAATGATGTCAACGAGCCACTGGGGATTTTTGAGGAGGGGAGTAACATGCCCAGAACATTTCTGCACTAAGACGATCTGGGCAGCGGCGTGAAGTTTGGATTGAAGTGGGGAGAGACAGGAGGATGGGAGATCGGAGAGGAGGCTGATGCAGTAATCCAGTCGGGATAGGATGAGAGATTGAACGAGCAGGGTAGTGGTTTGGATGGAGAGGAAAGGGCGGATCTTGGCGATGTTGCGGAGGTGAGACTGGCAGGTTTTGGTGACGGATTGGATGTGAGGGGTGAACAAGAGAGAGGAGTCAAGAATGACACCAAAGTTTCAGGCTTGTGAGACGGGAAGGATGGTAGTGCCATCAACAGTGATGGGAAAGTCAGGGAGAGGGCAGGGTTTGGGAGGGAAGATAAGGAGTTCACTCTTGGACATGTTGAGTTTTAGATGGAGGGCAGATATCCAGATGGAGATGTCATGCGTTGAGCATGAGGCATCACTGAGTACAACCAAAAGCTCCTGCCAAAAAGTTCGCTCTCAAAATCATGCCTGTCCTGGGCCACTGACACAGAGACTGAGAAGGTAATGACTGTGGTATTTGTTAAGCCCTGTACTAAACTATGGGGTAGCTTACAAGATCATCAGGTCCCAAGTGGGGCTCCCAGGGTAAGTAAGAGGGAGAACAGGTGTTGAATCCCTATTTTGCAGATGAGGGAATTGAGGCACAGAAAAGTTAAGTAACTTGCCCAAGGTCACACAACAGACAAGTGGCAGAGCCAGGATTTGACCCCAGGTCCTCTGGCTCCTAGGCTCGTGCTCTTTCCACTAGGCCACACTTCTTGACAGCGAGCACCTCATCGCACCAAATGTCCTACGTTTGATCTGCTCTGTTTCTAGCCACAGCAATGAGGGATGCCTGAAGGACTCATGGGAGTTCAGGTGGGGCTGAGTCAGAGAGAAGTTTCCATTTAGCTAGGAGAGACTCTGTGCATGCCACTATGCCTGATCTGTTTCCTAGCTGGGAGTTTGCTGAGGATAGTTTTCTTAGAATTATAACAGGAGGTGGCATTGGGCTGCTCATTTCTCTCCTGTTGAGCCAGAACCCAGAATGTGGTACCAAGGCAATCTATCAGAACTCCTTTCCATTCAAGACCGATGTGTATGCCTCCAGACTCTCTGAGCTTTGCCTATGATTACTATGACTTTCTAGCAATAGCTTCCCCTGAAGCTGAAGGCTAGTATCTTCCTGTGAGAGACCGAGTTCTAGATTATAAATTCCTAGAGGTTAGGGATCATGTCTACTAACTCGATTGCATTTTTCCAAGTGTCTAGTACAGTAGTCTACACAGAGTAAGTGCTCAATAAATACTCTGAGTGATGATAGACAGGGCATGCATTTCAGGATCTTTTTTTACTCCTGAGCCTGTGGGAGTGGGCCAAAGATATCGTTCTAAAATTCCTATGCAACACTTCTCTTAGTGAGCCACAGGTAGTTCTGGTCTGTGCTAATTAATTTTTAAAAGCACTTCCACTAATTCCCCACCAAAGTTCAAGGATGAACTCCTTGAGTATTGGCCAATTAATCAAAGCTTTTGTGTGGTCCATTAATCAAGACTCTCCTCTTAATTTCCGTGCCCCAAATGTTGATGGCAGATAGGAGGGAAGGGAAAGGACAAAGGGAACAAGTATTTCTCTAACTTTTCTAAAGATATGAGCAGTGAGTTATGGAATCCAGAGTTTTCTGTCGTCAATCATCTCCTACTATTCATTCAATCGTATTTCTTGAGCACTTACTGTGTGCAGAGCACTGTACTAAGCGCTTGACTAGTTCTCTGGTTGTCATCTACTAGCTATCTCTGCCACTGGGATGATTTAGTTATCTGCTTGAGTTAGAAGATAGGACATAACAAGGGAGTTTGCTCTCTGTCCAGTTTTGGCCTGGGTCAATTGGCCTTCTCAGCATCTGAGACTTTCCCACAGGCTACTTTTGCATCCACTGTAGCTCTATCCCTGGGCTTTCAGGGCTCAACTGGGGCCACCAGAGGTCACGGTTATTTAGTGGGATTTTGTGGGATCTTCCCTTCAATCTCCCCACTCCCCAAGGGTCTCGAGTTCTTTTTAAGTCAGTGTCATGGGACTCAGCATGTGGAAAGGGTGATCCTACCAGCCCCAGGAGGTTCCCCTGTAGGACACTTGTTTTTTGTTTTCCATCTTCTTGCCTCCAGAACACTTGGTCAAAGGCAGAATTGGGCATCAGCCATGAAAACAATTCTTCTTCACCTTGTTTGCCATGTCAAAGCTGAGTCAAATGCCTGCTACAAATACCAATCTGGCCTAGTGGAAAGAGTGCTTACCTAGGGATCTAGGTTCTATTCCCGGCTCCACTGCTTTGTCTGCTGGGTGACCTTGAGTAAGTCACTTGACTTCTTTGTGAAAATAGCAACAGGGACGTGCGCAATTGGGGCTGGGCTTGAGGTGCCAAAATGCCAGGGAGAGAGAGGCAGAGAGACAGAGACACAGAAGCAGAGACCCAGAGACTGAGAGGAAAAAGAAAGGAGAGGGGGAGAAAGTGACTGCAAATTCTCCTGGAGGTGGTTCACCGAGAACAGGACCCAATTACTATACACTAATCAAAATTTCCCCCCTGTAGTGTGTACTCTGTTCTAAGAGAGTTCCCGGTGGAAAACTTTACAATCAATCAATTGATCGATCATATTTATTGAGCACTTTCTGTGTGCAGGGTACTATACAGTATGTTTGCTGTTTCCACTCTCTGCACCCAGATGAGAGAGCCATTAAGATCCCAGGAAGCTTCCCTCTCCCCCACCCCCACTGCCGCTTGGTGCCAAGGGTGAAAAGAACAGATTCATGCCCATTTGGAACATCACTGAATTGGAAAGTGGCCACTGAAACAAATTCTTCCCACTGTCACCCTTTGGTGTCATGGGAAACTCCCTGTTTTGTCTGGAAAGCCGGGAGTTCCATCAGCCCGCCTGCCCTTCTGTCTTTAACATTATTTCCTGCAAGCAAGAAAGCACCCACTCTGGGGTTTCGTGACGAATGAAGAGCATTAGACCAACCTTTGAAATTTGCTTGGTCAGTGCTTCTTCTTCGCTTGTATTTCCCAGAGCTGTCATTGCTGGGCAATTATAACAATAAACATGCACCTGATCAGCAAGTTGCTCCTAATTAAAATCCCCATTCAGCATGCTTTCAAGTCAGGATCCTGTGGTGATTGTTATTCTCCTTCTGTGGCAAGCAGGGTTTCCAGAATGGGACAGGCACGCCATAGTTCTGTTTGCCCAGAGTCCTCACACATCAAACAAGGAGACTTGGGATTCTTCTGGGAATAGGGGAGGGGGTTAGGGTCAGGCTGTGACCCTTTTGAGAGTCAGGGACCATATCTGATTGAGTGCCCTTTAATTTCCCCCCCCCATACTGAATTCAGAGTTTTGCAACAAATAAATGCTCAACAAATGTCAGAAATAATGATACAAGTGCTGTCCTCTAATAATGATAAATAATAGTGGCATTAATTCAGTGCTTATTTCATGTCAAGCACTGTATTAAGCTCTGGGGTACATACAAGATAATCAGGGCCCACATGGGGTTCTTGGTCTAAGCAGGAGAGGGAACAGGTATTGAATCCACATTTTGCAGTTGAGGGAACTGAGGCCCAGAGAAGTTCAGTGACTTGTCCAAGGTCACACAACAGGAACGTGGCAGAACCAGGGATAGAACCCTGGTCCTCTGATCCCCAGGCCTGTATACTTTCAACTAGGCCATACCGCTTGTAACCACACAAAGAAATCGGACAAATAGCAGAATGCTATGCTTTGTCCTCTTTTTCATTGCTCTCCTCTCTCTCCACTCCAACAGTGTGGGGCAGATCAAAGAACCTTTGGAGAGAGCCAAAAGGCATGCCCAGATTAAAAGGCTTGTAGAGATTGGTGATTTAATTGAGTTTTAAGGACATACAGTTTTAAGGGCTACAGCTTCGAACACCTGGGTGTCGGAGCTGCCTTCCTCCAGAATGAGCATCCCCCCCGGACTTGGGGAAAATAGCAGGGCCACCGGGTGCTTTAGTCGGCAAAGGACTCCGGGAACACGAGACGAAAGCCCCGGTGACTTGGTATTCTGAAACCCGCCCTCGGCTTTGTAGGTTTGTTTAGTGGCTTAGTGATAATTTATTGCATTGGCAGATTGAGATTTTTTTTTTCCCTAAATAAATGATTGACCCTTCAGGCCTTATTTGAAAGGCTGCTGTCCAGAACTGATTAAATATAAATGTGCCACAATCAATACATCAGCAACACTGCTTAGAATCCACTCCTTTCCCAACTCTCTACCTGCATTACCAGCACATACTGGTGTTGTGGCAAACCTTACACCCCCGATTTTTTATTCCTTTTTATTAAGCTTCTTTCCTTACCGGTCCACATATGCATGTGTGTGTATGTGTGTGTACACATATGTGTGTGTGTGTAAGTTCATGTACTTATCTGGAGGTTTGAATAGCTTCTCCTGAAATTGCACTTTTATCATGAGGTGATACTTTAGATGATATTTTGTCATTTTAGAGCTACTCGCCTTCGGGCACAGTCTTAGATGGGTAGTCAGAGGAGAGCAGGAGGAGTTGCTGGATAAGTTTTCTGGATGGGAACACCCGACCTTGACTCAGATGGGAGATTTGGCTTAAAAAGGGTTTGTATAAATGAGTTCTGATGGGTGTGTATATTTGGAAGCTGAAGAAAATGGAAGTTTATTTCCCTGCCAAGCTTGCCCTTTTTCATTTGGCATCCACTGATTTCGTTGTTCCCTTTTGTGTTTCAGACAGAGCCAAAATGAGCGGAGCTGGTCGGGATTTATTTATTCAGAAGTAGCTTCCATGGACTCAGTTCAGCTCTCAAAATAGAGGCGGCCTGTTGCTACGTCCGCCACAGCCTGATGGAGGGAGCCTGAGAGGACGAAGCGTTGGGTCCTGGGTGATGCCCAGAATGGCTGGCCTTTGGGTACTGTTGGTTACTCGTGTCCCCTGAACATTCAGCTGGAAACCGTCTTCAAGTAGCCGTCAGAACGAAGAGCACATTCCCTGCCAAGTGTTGAGAATTTCAAGCTCCAATAGTCAGCAATAGCAGCATGAGAAACAGTGAGGCGGAGTGACTAGAGTACGGGCATGGGAATCATTGGACCTGGGTTCTGATCTGCCACTTGTCTGCTGTGTGGCCTTGGGCAAATCACTTAACTTCTCTGTTCCTCAGCTACCTCATCTATAAAATGGGGATTAATAATAATGATGTTAAGCGCTTACTATGTGCCAAGCATTTTTCTAAGCGTTGGGGGGAGACAAGGTAATCAGGTTGTCCCACATGGCACCCACAGTCTTAATCCCCATTTTCCAGAGGAGGGAACTGAGTCACAGAGAATTTAAGTGACTTGTCCAAAGTCACACAGCTGACAGGTGCCGGAGCTGGGATTAGAACCCATGCCCTCTGACTCCCAAGCCTGGGCTCTTTCCTCTGAGCCACGCTACTTCTGCTTCTCCAGATTAAGACGGAGCCCTAAGTGGAACATGGACTGTGTCCAACCCAATTATTTTGTATTTACCCCAGCGCTTAATATAGTGCCTTGCACATAGTGGGCACTTAACAAATATCATACAAAAGCTGTGGTCCTTTTGCTGGAGCTTAATAGTGATCAGGGTGCAGGGGGGCTTAGTGGATAGAGCAAGGGCCTGGGTGTCAGAAGGACCAGGGTTCTAATCCTGGCTCAGTCACATGTCTGCTGTGTGACCATGGGCAAGTCACTTAACTTCTCTGTGCCTCAGTTACATCATCTGTAAAATGGGGATTAAGAGTATGAGAGCTCAACTGAAACCATGGAAGCTACTTTAGAATAAACAGGAAAGTAAACAAATCCCAACCAGCTCTGCTCATTTTGGCCCTGTCTGAAACACAAAAGGGTGCAACAGAATCAGTGGATGCTAAATGGAAAGGGACCATGTCCAACCCAATTAACTTATATCTACCTCAGTGCTTTTTTTTAATTTTACTTGTATGTATTTACTATTCTATTTTGTTAATGAGGTGCATCTAGCTTTATTTCTATTTATTCTGATGACACCTGTCCACGTGTTTTGTTCTGTTGTCTGTCTCCCCCTTCTAGACTGTGAGCCTGTTGTTGGGTAGGGACAGTCTCTATATGCTGCCAACTTGTACTTCCCAAGCGCTTAGTACAGTGCTCTGCACATAGTAAGTGCTCAATAAATGATTGAATGGATGAATGAATGTTTAAAACAGTGCTGGCACATAGCAAGTGCTAAACAAGTACTAGTATTATTATTATAATTCTTCTCCTCTAAAAAGGTGCCCCCTTGCAGGTAGAAGATGTTTCTTTGTTCTCTTCCAAAGGCTCATCCCCTCTCCCTATGAAGAAGGGTCGCTCTGCTGGAAGGGATAGAGGGGCATCAAGATGCTGATTCTAACAGGTCTTCTGCAAGGTGGCAAAATGGCAGCCGTGGTGTGAGCTGCAGATTTGCTGTCGGTGACCGCAGACTCTGAAATGTCCTGTCCCTCCCCACCCCCAGCTGAAGTGTCACCCAAATGCACTGAGGCAGTGCCATTTGGGGGTTGGAGAGAAAAAAATCTATTTCCTTCTGCTCTTGAAGGATCCTTCAGCCTGATTTTACCTGGAGTAAGTTGGAGGGGAGAGGTGGGATGATTAATACTTGGCATCTTTCTTCCAGGGAGCTCATTGCACTGGACACACGATATCATACAGCCTGACCCAAGTCTGTTGGGTCACGTCCTCCCTTCCATTTCCCTCCATTTTAAAACGCCAAACGAGTGTAGGAGCTGTGGGGCTGTAAAGAGGAGTACGGTAGTGGGAGGGAAGCACCACGGGAAAGGAAAAAGTGTCTGAACAAGGCTGGGGAATCATACTCTTTTCCCCACCATTCCCCATTCTTGGCAGGAGTGATTTGGGGATGAACAAACTCACCCCGAAACTTCAATGGACCTTCGAAGTGCATGGTAATGGACTGAACTTTGCAGAAGTCTCCAGGGGAAGTGTGTGTAACTGATAACAGCTTCCTTGCTGCTAATATTAAAGTTTGCCCTATCTCCTTTCATTCTCCCATCTCTATCTTCCCCTACTCTTCCTCCCCTTCCTCCTAAAGTTATCTTCTTTCTCTTCTTTCTCCTCCTCCCCCTTTTCCTTCACATCTTTCTTCATCTCCTGCTCCGTTACCCTTCTTCATCTCCTACTCTTCCTCATCTTCTCTTCCTTCTCCTGCTACTCCTCTTCCTTATCTTTTTCTTCCTCTTTTTATTTTCCTTCCTGTGGGCTCAGTCAAATAAAGAGAGTTTCCAAGTTCTGACTGGCTTCAACTGTTGTAGTTAGATATTTGTGGATTTGCACACAGAGCTGTTAAACACACACGCACTCTCTCTCTCTCTCTTTCTCTCTCTCTGTCTGTCTCTCTCTGTCTCTCTCTCTCTCTCTGTCTCTCTCTCTCTCTCACTCTCTTTTTATCCATATTGGGTTGGAATTGTTTTGTTTGCTTGCATTCCCATGATTGACCTACTTGCCAGCTAAGTCTGAGTGATGTTGATATATATAATCTCCACTTGTTACTTGAGCCTAATCCTCTAGGCTTCTAGGAGCTCAAATCTTGTGGGTTGATTTTCCTTGCTGCGGAAGGAGAATGAGTTACTCTGCTTTTGTGTTCTTGAGAGGTAAAGAAAAAAAATATCTTTGCCAACTAGGATTTGAATTGAAAGTTGAGTGCTGCCATTCTAGGAGGCAGTAGTGTAATCAGATAGAGTATATGCGGATCAGACACAGTCCCTGCCTCACATGGGGCTTACAGTCTAAGTAGGAGGGAGAACAGGTATTTAAACCCCATTTTACAGATGAAGAAACTGAGCCTTAGAGAATTTAAGTGACTTGCTCAAGGTCACGCAAAAGGCAAATGGCAGAGCGTGATTAGAACCCGGAGCATCTGACACCCAGGGCTGTGTTTTTTTCCACCAGGCCCCACTGCTTCTCATACTGATCCAGTCTTTGCCAAGCAAACAAATGAGACTTTTTTTTCCTGAATCTTCCCGTTTCTTAACCATGCCAATGAACTGTGACTCGTTAGCTGACTAATTATTGGAGGATTGTGCCACGAGCACTGTTTGTCACAATTCGGCATTGAAGTATTGAGTGGCATTATTTGTTCAGGCAGTGTTTGTTTTTCTGTCCTGTAGCAGGTCTCCTGATTGGTCCAGGGTTGTGGCCAGTGGGTAGCGGCAGTCCAGGGTCCCCAGAAGCTTTGTCTTGCTCACCTCACCTCACCCCTCCGTCAGTTTCCCAGAGCTTTGGGCCTGTTTAAAATTCCCTCTCGCCTCCCCCCGGCCTTTTAGAGCAGCTGTTCAAGAGGGACAAACAGGGAGAAAGGGAAAGTTCAAAACGTTCTTTATCCATCAGGAGGATTTACTGACATCAAACTCCGAGGGGGACTACTGATTCGTGGCTCCAGAAGCACAACTGGAACTTAAAGTTAGACTGACCCCTGTAGACTTGGAACAAAGAAGGACTTTTCCAGAAAAAAAAGTCTGTTTAAGAAACAGACCTGGCTTGGGCAGACCTGATTATTGGAGCCCAATCTCTTGGTTCCCCAACTGGGGAAAACGGAGGTTGGGCCCATCAGACTGACCTGCCCAGCATGGACAGACTGTCCATGCCTGTCCACACTGAGTCTGCTACCAGTCCCCCTCAAAAACTGCATCCCCTCCCACCATTTCTTCAGCCACTGCCACGGTCCGGTGTCCCAGAAGTAAAATGATCTAGATGGGCTAATTGAGCTTGGGTAGAAGATGCTACTGTGGCTTCCACTTAGATGGTGGTGGTGGTAGCTCTGGCTGAACTGGCCCATACTGGGCGGTGCTGGGGCCTCTGGGGTTGCTACTGGACAGACATCATGGTGCTGGTGGCAGCTGTTGCCCCCACCCTGCCCAGAGTGGTCTTCGTTAGCTGAAGCCGCTGCCTCATGAAGAGAAGTGGTGATTGTCTTAGTAGCCACTGGAGCCATGCACGAATGAGAGTAAGGGTGGAAGCCACAGTGATAGCCGATGCTGCAACTGAAAGAGGGGTGCTTTTGGGGGGTTGCTCCCTCAAATTGTGACATTTCTACTTAATGCAGAATGTCTGTGAGCAAGGGTGAGGGAAGAGGAAGAGGAGAGAGAAGAAGAAGCTGAATAATAATAATAATTATGGTACTCAAGTAATAATAATAATTATTATGGTACTCAAGTAATAATAATAATAATTATGGTATTTATTAAGCACTTATTATGTGCAAAGCACTGTTCTAAGTGCTGGAGAGGTTACAAGGTGATCAGGTTGTCCCATGTGGGGCTCACAATATTAATCCCCATTTTACAGATGAGGTAACCGAGGCACAGAGAAGTGAAGTGACTTGTCCAAAGTCACACAGCTGACAAGCAGCGGAGCTGGGATTTGAACCCATGACCTCTGACTCCCAAGCCCGTACTCTTTCCACTGAGCCCCGCTTGCTTACTATGTGCCAAGCACTGTTCTAAGCACTGGGGTAGATACAGGTTAATCAGGTTGGACACAATCCCTGTCTCTCAGTCTCACACTTATAATTCTGATTTTGCAGATGAGGTAACTGAGGCCCAGAGAAGTTCATTACTTGCCCAAGGTCACACAACAGACACGTGGCGGAGTCAGGATTAGAACCCATGCTCTCTCCATTAAGCCACACTGTTTCTGTGGAATAGAATAGACTATTTGAAAGGGTGGATGGCGGGGGGGAAGAGTGGAGGCAGTGAGTAAGGCAATCAGTGGTATATGATTGATCAATGCAGAGCACTGTACTTGGGAGAGTACAATATAACAGAGTTGGTAGACTCATTCCCTGCCCGCAAAAAGCTTATAGTCTAGAGGGAGAGTTAGAGGCAGAGCTGTAAGGAAATGGGAGAGGCAAGTACCAAAGATGGCCCTGGGACAAAAAAAGACTCGAGCAATACTGCTAATGGTGGCACAGAGAAACTAGTCACACCCTGAAAGGACCTTAGGCTCCAGATTCCCTCCTGCATGGTGACAGGTGTTTGTTTCTTCTCAGACCAGCAAACTAGGTGCTGCAAGTTTTATACAACAAATGACTTATTTGTCTAAAAGATTCAGCTATTTGCTAATGAATCTGTGGACCACTTTATTCTGCTGCCTCTAAATAGCTCTGCTCCGCTTCATCTTGCGGAGTTTCCAGATTTCCACAGAGCAGTCCTCTTTTTAAAATATACTGTCCAAATGCTTTCCTATTTAGAAGATTTTGAAGTCATTTTATATTCTATTAGCATTAAATTCAAAAGATTTTAGCAATAGCTATTAATCTCTCAGGTTGACTTCCAACTCTACCTGACCTTCTTAAAGCTTCTAGCCCTTCCCTTCTTTATCATTCCCAGTGTTGTCATTATTCCTCATGGTCTCGCCTATGATCCCACGTCATGTGAGATGGCCTCGTTCATCTTCTTCCTCTGCTGTTTTATTCTGGTCTTTTATTCTTGATCATCATGAAAGTTTCCAATTTCTTCTATGGATCTGCCCCTTTTTCCTCTTCAACCTCATACAATCTGAGCACAAAACAGTACCCTTGCATTCCAAATAATAACTCTCTTTTTGAGCATTCTGTGGCCAAAGACGTGGTTGAGCAATTTAATCATTTCAAATGGGGAATTCCTACTGCATCTCTTGCTTTTGAAAGGGGTCTATTTGCGATTTTGACCCCATTTTTGGCTAACCCATGAGGCTGAGGGTGTCTGAACTTGAAAGTGCCAGGTGAGAAGCCAAAGTCCGGTTGAATTTCTTAAAAAATCAGCCCTAATAAATTGTGACCTATTGTCTTAAGGCTTTGGAAAAAATAGAAGTACACCTATCAGATTATAATTGCTCATTTCAGGCCGTGCTTGATGAAAGTTAGTTAATGGTAATAAAGCTTCTTCCCTGCTATATTTAGGAGTAGTGTTAGAAGTAGTATTGGTTGAATATGCACTGCATTGTGCATCGTGCTTAGCACTTGGGACGTACAAAACAGAAATGTAAAACATTCCTTTCCCTGCCCACAAGGAGCTTACATTTCAACGGAGGAGACAGACATAAACATTTGTATGGATAGAGTGATCAAAGGAAATAATCGAAAGTACAGTTGAATAACATCACTACTGTTGTTTTCAAGAAGGGTGTGAATACATCTGTAAGTCCTGGAGAAAAGCTTCACTGTGAATAGAGGGGAGACTAGACCACCACCTGTTCTCAGAAGCTTTGGAGCCAAATCTGTAAAAAAAAGATCCCAGCTGCCAGGTTGGGCCTCTAGGCAACTGAGGTTGACGAGGTAGAGAGACGGAGAATGCCCAGAGTTAAAGGGGTAGCCTTGGCAGAGACAGCAGACTATGGTTCCACCTTAATGGAGTCCTCAAATCTTAATGGAGATGCAGCCTGGCCTAGTGGGAAGAGTGTGGGCCTGAGGGTCCGAGGACCTGGATTCTAATCCTGATTCCGTCACTCGCCTGCTGTGTGACCACGGGAAAGTTACTTAACTTCTTGGCGCTTCAGTTACCTCGTGTGTAAAATGGGGATTTAATATCTGTTCCCCATCCTACTTAGACCATGCATCCCATGTGGGATGGGACAGCGCCCAGCCTGATTGTCTTGTGTCTATCCCAGAGCTTAGTACAGTCCTGGACACGTAGTGAGTGCTAGCAAATATGGCAGACTGTGGTTCCGGCTTAATGGAGTCCTCAAATGTTAATGGAGATGTAGCCTGGCCTAGTGGAAAGAGAGTGGGCCTGGGGGCCAGAGGACCTGGATTCTAATCATGGCTCCACCACTTCCCTGCTGTGTAACCATGGACAGGTTACTTAACTTCTCTATGCCTCAGTTTCCTCATTTGCAAAATAGGAAATAAATGCCTGTTCTCCCTGTTACTTAGACCGTGAGCCCCCTGAGGGATAGGGACTGCATTTATTATTATTATTCCCCCAGAGATGGGCAGATTCCAGGCTCAGAGCAGAGCTGGGGAGCAAAAAGCCATGGGCTGGGTAAGCCCCAATCCTGCTTTTATCCAGCTGGGCCCACCCACCCCGGTCTGGCACAATGTGTTGTGGAGAAGATCATCTAGGATGGCAATTTTGCCTCAGATCTTTGCATTTTTCTCCCTCCGGAGTGGAATTATATGCCTCATTTGGGAACGGCGCAGCAATTTCTCTTGAGAATCAGCTGAATGCCTGCAACACAAAGCATCTTCAAAGAGGGAAGCTATTCGGAGGTGTGGATACTTGAAGCCAGTTTATGAGGCAGAGCAAATTCACATTGGAGAACAGAATGCCCCTCAAATGGCTGCAAGACCATTCCAAGTGAACATGGTTTTCTTTCCTGAATGGGCCCAAGGTCTGACACCCATTCTCGATGAAAAAGGCTGAGGGTTAAGAAGCAGAGTGGCTTAGTGTGGAGAAGCAGCGTGGCTTAGTGGAAAGAGCCAAGTGGCTTTGGAGTCCAAGGTCATGCGTTCAAATCCCGGCTCCGCCAACCGTCAGCTGTGTGACTTTGGGCAAGACACTTAACTTCTCTGGGCCTCAGTTACCTCATCTGTAAAATGAGGATTAAGACTGTGAGTGCCCCGTGGGACAACCTGATCACCTTGCAACTTCCCCAGTGCTTAGAACAGTGCTTTGCACATGTAAGCACTTAACAAAGACCATCATTAGTATTATTATTATTAGTGGATAAAGCACAGGCCTGAGAGTCAGAGGACCTGGGTTCTCATCCCAGCTGTGCCACGTATCTGTTCTGTGACCTTGGGCAAGTCACTTAACTTCTCTGTTCCAGTTACCTCATCTGTAAAATGGGGTTTACTACTGTGAGCCCCATGTGGGACATGGACTGTGTCCAACCTGATTATCTTGTGTCTACTGCAGTGCTTAGTACAGTGCCTGGCATATAGTAAGTGCCTAACAAATACCATTAAAAAAAAAAAACCCAAACAAAAAAACGGTTCTTCTGGAGACAGCAGATGTGAGTGTTGCACCTGAGGCTACTTTAGAGCCACTTTGCTCTCCTGGACAAGTCATTTGATCCTCCTCACCAGTGGAATTTATAGACTCCTTCCTCTGTGCAGTACACTGTACTAAGCACTTGGAAGAGTGAAGTACAATAGAGCTGGTAAACATGATCCCTGTCCTCAAGGGCTTCCTCCTCCTCCTCTTCCCACCTTTTTCTGCACCTAGAAAACTAACCCTTGTTCTGGAAATGACATGCAATCACCCTGATAGATCTTGCTCTGAAAATCTGTTGTCATAGACCTCAAATTAACACCTCATGGATGGGAAACTGGATCTCTGTCATTGGAAATGGGAGAAGAAAGAATGGGAGATGAAGAAACGGGAGAAGCAGTGTGGCCTAGTGGAAAGAGGGTGGGCCTTCTAATCCCAGAAGCAGCGTGGCTCAGTGGAAAGAGCCCGGGCTTTGGAGTCAAAGGTCATGGGTTCAAATCCCGGCTCTGCCAATTGTCAGCTGTGTGACTTTGTGCACAAAGTCACTTCACTTCTCTGTGCCCCAGTTCCCTCATCTATAAAATGGGGATTAAGACTGCGAGCCCCACAAGGGACAACCTGATTACCTCGTAACCTCCCCAGCATTTAGAACAGTGCTTTGCACATAGTAAGCGCTTAATAAATGCCATCATTATTATTATTATTGCTGTGTGAACAGGGGAAAATCACTTAATTTCTCTGTGCCTCAGTTTCCTCATTTGCAAAATGGGAACTCAGTGCCCGTTCATTCAGTTCATTCAATCGTATTTATTGAGTGCTTATCATATGTAGGGCACTGTACTAAGAGTTTGGGAAGTACAATTCAGCAAGAAATAGAGACCAATCCCTGCCCACAACAGGTTCAGTCTAGAACGGGACTGTTCCCCCTCCTACTTAGACACATGCACCCTGGGGACTGCATCTAATCTAATTAACTTGTATCTACCCCAGCACTTAGATCAGTGCTTGACACAATCCAAGCACCTGACAAATACCACAGTTATTAATATGTCATTTTGAGGGAACAAGCTGTGGTGGAAAGAGCAGCAGCTACAGAGTAAGCTTTTCAATTAACTTTGACTTCCCCTCTGAAGGAGTAAAAATAAAGCGGGGGTGAGAATCTGGTATCTGTGTCCCTTAAACTGAGTCAGTGCTTGAAGTGACCACCTGTGATTATCAGACTAGTATAATGAGCATCTTTGGAGTCCCTTGCACCCCAACTGTGTTCTAGTGTAAAACTGGTGTCTTATAATTGTGATATAAATTAAGCACTTACAATAATAATAATAATAGTGGTACTTGTTAAGTGATACGTGCCAAGCACTATTCTAAGCCCTGGGGTAGATACAAGGTAATTAGATTGTCCCACATAGGGCTCACAGTCTTGATCCCCATTTTACCAGAGGTAAATGAGGCAGAGGGAAGTCAAGTGACTTGCCCAAGGTCACACAGCAGACAAGTGTTGGAACTGGGATTAGAACCCACGTCTTCTGACTCCCAAGCCCATGCTCTTTCCACTAAGTCATGCTGCTTCATGTGCACCTAGCACTGTATTAAGTGCTGGGGGATATAGAAGATAATCAGGTCAAACGCAGTCCCTGTTCCACACAGGGCTCATAATCTCAGTAGGAGGGAGAATAGGTATCAAATCCCCATTTTGCAGATGAGGGAACTGAGGCAAAGAGAAGTTAAGTGACTTGCACACGGTCACATAGCAGACAAATGGCATAGCCAGGATTAGAATAATAATAATTATGGCATTTGTTAAGCTCTTACTATGTGCCAAGCACTGTACCAAGTGCTGGGGTGGATACAAGCAAATAATAATAATAATAATGATGGAATTTTGTTAAGCACTTACTATGTGCAAAGCACTGTTCTAAGTGCTGGGGGGATACAAGGTGATCAGTTTGTCCCACGTGGGGCTCACAGTCTTAATCCCCATTTTACCGATGAGAGAACTGAGGCTCAGAGAAGTTAAGTGACTTGCCCAAAGTCATATAGCTGACAATTGACAGAGCCGGAATTTGAACCCATGATCTCTGACTCCAAAGCCCATGCTCTTTTCCACTGAGCCATGCTGCTTTTCTAAATCAGGTTGGACATTGTCCCTGTCCCACAGGGGCTCACAGACTTGATCCCCATTTTACAGATGAGGTAACTGAGGCACTTAGAAGTGAAGTGACTTGCCCAAGGTCACACAGCAGACAAGTAGCAGAGCTGGAATTTGAACCCATGTCCTCTAACACTCAGGCCCGTGCTCTTTCTATTAGGTTGCGCTGCTCTTCTTATGTCGATTCAGGGCCCCTGTTCAGCTTGGGGATAACTTCGCGTGGCAGGTGGCATGTTATTTTGGTACTCAATTCTTAGGATTTCTAAGAAAATGGCAGAGGCAGGGGGTAGAGGCATCTGATGGGAAGCATCTCATCAGATTTATTGCTCCAGTAAATCATGAAGGGACTAGATGGACATTTCTCCCGAGAGAGAGAACAAGAACATAATTCTCCTTATTCCTCGCACACCAGGAACATTTGCTGCTGCTTCAAGCACAGAAAGGGTTGCATAAACATTTTAATATTGCATGAGGCTTGTATAAGCCTGAATGAGTATGGGAATGCTAAACCGTGACACATAAAGAGAAAGTAGTGAGGACCTAAGATTGTCTCATTTTATCAACTGGATCATCAGGCCCCAGTGCAACCCATTTAGTGGGCTGCCAGTACAGTATTTTGTCCTGAGTGGTAGAGATAGATCAAGCTCAAACACTGAACATTGAAGCCTGCCCCTTGTTTTGTGCCGGTACAAAGGATGAACTGTTCAATGCACACTCAACGCTCCCTGCAGGCTGGGGAGATGGCAAAATTAATCTCACCACTCACTCCTCTGCCATTCTTGATGCTGGTGAGTGCCCAGTTTTCTGATCAGAAAGCATCCTTCCAAACTCAGTCTGCGGACAGGTTCGCCATTAAGGTCCACAGAGGCAGCAGGGAAGTGGTAAGGATAATGGACACTGGATCGACTGAAAGTCTAGATTTAGTTTGCCGCTTAGAATCGCTACCGATGTGCAGGAGGACCTAGAGGGAGTCTAATTTTCTGGGTCTCAGTTTCTTTGTCAAGTGTCCGACAGACACTCTCCCCATCTTCAAAGCCCTGCTGAAGGCATGTCTCCTCCAAGAGGCCTTCCCTCACTAAGCAAGCCCTCCTTTCCTCATCTCCCATTCCCTTCTGCATCACCCTTTCTCCCTTTATTCATCCCCCTACCAGCCCCACAGTTCTAATGTACATATCTGTTATTTATTGATTTATATTTATGTCTGTCTCCCCCTCTAGACTGTAAGCTCATGTGGGCAGGGAATGTGTCTGTTCATTTGTTATGTCGTACCCTCCCAAGTGCTTAATATAGTGCTCTGCACACAGTAAGTGCTCAATTAATGCGACTGACCGGCTGAAATGAGTCCATAGAGGCTTCCGATTCCCTGAGGCTTAGAGCATTACTTGAGTAATAGATTGAAATACGGAAGGGATGATTACTGTGGGAGGGAGGAGGCAAAGACTAGAAAGTCATCAGAATTGGATCCAGAGGGCTTTGCTCCTTCCTCCGGGTGTCAGGACAGAGTGTGGTCTTGGCCAGCTTCTCTGAATTCCACTAGACCACAATCCCCTTGAGGGTAGGAATCACATCTACCAACTCTATTGGCTCTTACTCTCCCAAACACTTAGCACCATGCTCTGCAAACAGGAAGTCTTCCATAAATACCATTGATTTGTTGATCAATTAGTCTTCCCTGCCACCTTGTGAATTCCCGGTCAGCAGCTGGGTCCAGGATGAGTAGCTCAGATTAGATTTATTTTCCCTCTCTTCGACTGAATTCTGGCCCAAACGCTGAAGATTGGACTTTCTTTCCCTCCCCCTCCTTGTCAGAGGAACGGGAATCGTCGGAAAAGGATAGGATGATTCAATTTGTGAAAGGCGTTCCAGAGATTTTCCAATTAGTGCCAGGAAAATGTCAGGAATGGAGTGGCCTGGTGTAATTGAACTCTCCAGAGCGACTTACAAATGAAACTTGTCAGAACAAAAAGCATATTGCCAAGCAGGGGATCCGCCTGTCCTGCTTCACTTCCATGCGCTGAAGTCAGTCGTAGAAGGCTGCGGCTTTGGCTGCTTCGGGGGCTAAGTTTCCATTAGCATTGGGGTTTCCTCAAAGCAAAACCCTCAGAGAAGTAGTGTGGCCTAGTGGGAAAAGCCTGGGCTTGGGAGTCAGAGGACTTGGGTTCTAATCCTGTCTCTACCACTTGCCTGGTTGGGAGACCTTGGGCATGTCACATCTTCTTTACGGCTCAGTTTTCTCAATTGTCAAATTTTGTTTAGTTTCGTTTATTGGTATTTGTCAAGTAATTTGTGCCAAGCACTGTAATAAGCCCTGGGTTAGATGCAAAGGTGATCAGGTTGGACATAGTCCCTGTCCTACATGGAGCTCATAGTCTCAAATAGAAGGGAGAACAGGTAGCAAATCCACATTTTACAGAGGAGGAAACTGAGGCACAGGGAAATAAAGTGATCTGTCCAAAGCAAATGATTGAGAGAAGCAGCGTGGCTTCAGTGGAAAGAGCCTGGTCTATGGAGTCAGAGGTCATGGGTTCAAATCCTGGCTCCACCAATTGTTAGCTGTGTGACTTTGGGCAGGTCACTTCACTTCTCTGGGCTTCAGTTGCCCCATCTGGAAAATGGGGATTAAGGTGGTGAGCCCCCCTCAGGATAACCTGATCACCTTGTAACCTCCCCAGCTCTTAGAACAGTGCTTTGCACATAGTAAGTGCTTAATAAATGCCATTATGATGAGAAGCAGCATGGCTCAGTGGAAAGAGCCCGGGCTTGGGAGTCAGCGGTCATGGGTTCAAATTCCGGCTCTGCCACTTGTCAGCTGTGTGACTCTGGGCAAGTCACTTAACTTCTCTGTGCCTCAGTTACCTCATCTGTAAAATGGGGATTAAGACTGTGGGCCCCATGTGGGACAACCTGATTACCTTGTATCCCACCCCCCTGCCAGCACTTAAAACAGTGCTTGGCACACAGTAAGCGCTTAACAAATGCCATCATTATGATTAAATAGCAGAACCAAGATTAGAACTCAGCACCTCTGACTCTCAGGCCTGTGTACTTTCCACTAGGCCATGCTGCTTCCCTTAAATGGGGATTAAGTTCCTATTCTCCCTCCTCCTTAGACTAGGAGCCCCAGGAGAGACAAGGGCTGAGTCTGATTTGATTATCTCATATTTAGCACAGTTCTTGGTACACAGTGAGCACTGAACAAATATCCTGGTTATTATTATGCATTGTTCTCCACCTCCTTTACCCTGCCCTATCGATGAACCACCTAGAATAGTGACACCTGCATCACCCTGGCCTGCCTTCATCTCGTTTTTCAAATTCCCCCGTTGAAAGGGCCTAAAGTCGCTTTTTGACTTCCATGCAAAAGCAACCCCAAACTTCTCTTGTTAGAAGCAGTGTGGTCTCGTAGATAGAGCACAGAACTGGACGTCAGAAGGACCTGCATCCTAATCCCAGCTCCACCACTTGTCTGCTGTGTGACCCTGGGCAAGTCCCTTAACTTCTCTGTGCCTCAGTTATTTCATCAGTATAATGGGGATTAAGACTGTGAGCCCCATCTGGGACATAGACTGTGTGCAACCCAATTACCTTGTAATTAGAACCGTGCCTGATTTAGTAAGCACTAAATCAACCAATCGTTAGAGAAGCAGTGTGGCTCAGTGGAAAGAGCACGGGCTTTGGAGTCAGAGGTCATGGGTTCAAATCCTGGCTCTGCCAATTTTCAGCTGGGTGACTTTGGGCAAGCCACTTAACTTCTCTGTGCCTCAGTTCCCTCATCTATAAAATGGGGATTAAGATTGTGAGCCCCACGTGGGACAATCTGATCACTGTGTATCCTCCCAGCGCTTAGAACAGTGCTTTGCACATAGTAAGCACTTAACAAATACCATAAAAAATCGTATTTATTGAGCACTGTGCTAAGCAATTGGGAGAGTACACTATAACAATATAACAGATACATTCCCTGCCCACAACAAGCTTACAGTCTAGAGGGAAGACAGACATTAACATAAATAAATAAATTACAGATATGTACCTAAGTGTTGTCGGGCTGAGGGAGGGGATGATGAATAAAGGGAGCAAGTCAGGGTAATGCAGAAGGGAGTGGGAAAAGAGGATATGAGTGATTAGTCACGGAAGCCCTGTTGGAGGAGATCTAACTTCGCTGAGGCTTTCAAGGCGGGGAGAGTGATCATTTGTTGGCTATGAAGAGGGAGGCGAAGAATGTGGGCGAGAGATTGATGGTGAGAGAGGTGAGATCAAGGTACAGTGCGAAGGCTGCCATTAGAGGAACGAAGTGTGCAGGCTGGGTTGGAGTAAGAGAATAGAGAGGTGAGGTAGAAGGGAGTAAAGAGACTGAGTGCTTTAACAAATACCACCACTATTATTATTATTATAAGGTATAAGGTAATGAATAAATCGTCCTGGTTCATGCCAGCATATAAGGGAGCAATGATGGTTTGTCGGCGCGGAGGGAGGGTGAAATTGAGGCAGGTCCAGGAGCTGATCTGACAAGTGGCAGAGAAGCTTTTAGGAATTCCAGTTCCCATTTGCAGAATATAAAATGGGAATTCTCCCCCATACCACTTCTCCAATGCGCGGACTTTTTACAGATGTCTGTTTCCTCAGCCTGATGCGATTTGTCACTTTACCACTGCTTCCCACCAGCTCTCCTCTGGTTGTGTTTCCTGCCCAGCCACCCCTTCTGGCTCCATCAGGCTCTGTCTGGCCACCCGTAGGCGAGGGAGAACGTATCATTTCTCTGTACAGCCCCACTGACAGGCAAGCTCCCTGCTGGGCCAGACGCTATCAAACCGGTCAGTCATGCAGGAGCCAAGGGAAGGCAGAAGAGTGGGCTGCTGGGTAACCAAATTACTTATGCAAACTGAATATTCTTCGGGTGTTAATAGGGCACATTGCCTTTCTGGAGAACAGCGGGGAAATCTGGATTCCATCCCTGGCCCCTCGCGTTGAACGAGCCGAGCGCCAGGCCGCCTCCATCCCCTCCATCGCTGGAGACGCCGCTATCGGGTGCTATCAGGGCCTCCTCTAATGTCTCGCTTTGCATAATACTTTTTTGTTTTCATCATGCCTGACTTTGGTCTGCCCGGAAAGCGTGATTAAAATGAAGGCATTATTCTAATGGGACTCTGGGAATGGAAGACAAAACCTAAAAATAAGCCCCGAAAGGGGAAAACTCAGGTGGTGTAATGACCAAGCCGGTTAGATCACCCTTTCCGAGCAATTACTCAGGCTACTTGGAAGTAGAAAACAGCAGTGACATCCAGGCAGGGGTCTGCAGAATTCAAGCTCTGTCGAAATCCCAATCTGCTCTGCCGGCTCCAAAATCCGGAGAAAAATGGGACCAAGGGGTAATACGGGATAATAGCGGGAGGCCGTGACTTACCTCCGACCTGTTGTGACGGGGGACGACGAGGATGAATGAGAGCTGAGAAGGAGTTCATCTCTGCAGAGAAATTCTCTGCAGAAGGGCAAGATGTGATCATTAGTATTCTAACACTTTCCAAGCAGATGGCCCCTTTGAACCAAGGAGTACGAAGCCTCTATAATGTTCACCTGGCTAGTGGGAAGAAGCGAGCAAATACGACTCTCTCTCCACATCACCTGGGGGAGAACACTGGAACAAGATTTGTCGGGGCCTTGACTTCAGTGATGAGGAAGGCAGAGGAGGTCAGCAACATCTCTGGAAAAACAGTGTTGCCTAGTGGAAGGAGCACAGGCCTAGGAGTTAGAGAAGCTGAGTTCTAATCCCGGCTCTGCCACTTGTCTGTTGTGTGACCTTGGGCAAATCCCCTAACTTCTCTATGGCTTAGTTACATCATCTGTAAAATGAGGATACAATACCTGTTCTCCCTCCTACTTAGACTGTGAGCCCCATGTGGGGCCTGATTATCCAGTATCTACCACAGAGCTTAGTTCAGTACCTGGTTTATAGCAAGCGATCAACAAGTGCCACAATTATTATAATACCTGGGGTTGTTTGGGGGGCTTTTAAAATATCTCCTGGGTAAGGTAGGAAGGGATGGGGGAGGATAGTGCCAAGGTGGGTACCAACCCAGAGCTCTTTCCACTGGGCAATATTGCCCCTGTGTTTGTTTTTAAACTTTCTGGGTGACCCTGGGGTAGTCACTTCCCTTCTCCACACCTCTGGAATAGTAGCAGTAATGGTATGTATTGAGGTCGTTCTCAATGTAGTTCACTGCTCTAAGTGTTCAGGATATACAATGGGAGCCTAAAATGTGTTGCCTACCAACAATGAACAATTAGGAATAACCCTCTGAGCTTCTCTTCCTCAATCAGTCCATCAATCTGTGGTATTACTGATCACTTCCTGGAGGCAGAACACCATACTAAACACGTGGAGAGCACAATAGATTTGGTAGTCATGATTTTCACATCATGGGTGAAGATCACCTCTGAGAGAAAAAAAGGAAATTCTTAGGTTCTTTAATCAAAGAGCCCTAAGAAAAGGGCACATTTTTTGTGTTTATACAGAGAATAAAATATTTTCTTACTTTGCCATTGGATAAATTCCTCCTTTGAAGATATAGCCTTGGGGTAGGGTAAGAAGGGAATATCAGCACCAGAATTTTTCAAGAATGGGTCAAGAAGCAGGAAGCAGAAAAGTAGACATTTGACCGCCAGACTATCCCTCTCAAAGACTCTGGCTCCCCCTTCTTTAATTACATCTCTATTTCATGAATTAATTATTTAATTGCTACCTTAATATTATTCATTAAAGCAGTTAATTCCACATTGCCCTTTCTCAGTGTAAGTCCCCAGGTACTTGCAGCTGGGAGGGTTGGTCGTGGGGGGGAAGGGAGGGAGTGAGAGAGAGGGAAAGAGGGAGAGGGAGTTACTGAAGCCCCTTACACTCATAGGTTGAATGGACCAGGTCAAGTGGTAGCTTCAGTAAGATGACAATTCTGTTTTCTGTCTCCTTCCTCGTCCCCTCAGCATGAGATAAACAGGTGTTAAAGAGCCCAGTGAATAAAACATGTAATTTACCAACCAAACAAGAGGCCATCAAAGACCCTCACTGGCTACATTTTCAGATCGGATGCTCCTTTCCCACCAATGTAGGGAGGGGAGGAAATAGGTATCCCTCAAGGCCTTGATGGAATCCTAGCCCCTCTTTCACCTCTCTTCTCCTGTGGTCCCCACCCAATGAGTATGACCACCAAGGGGTCCAGCTGTGGGATGGTGCGATAGCCACAAGCTCCCAGCAATTATGTGGGCATCACCAGGCCCCCCTAGTTCTACATTCCCTGTTCCCCAAATGATGCATATTTGTTCAGTGTAGAGGCCGAAGTGGATATCTGGAAGGGAAGGGGGTATCTGGGAGAGAATAGGAGGCAGGGATCTTCATTCATCCATTCAGTCATATTTATTGAGCATTTACTGAACATACGGACATAAATGCTGTAGTATAGGGAATGGAGTGGTAGGGAGGAAGGGGGTGGGTAACCAAGCGTTTAGGTGTGGCAAGGTGTTGAAGTGGTGGTGAGGAGATGAGAAATTAATCAGGGAAGACCTGGAGGAGATGTTTCACAGGACCTTTGAAGATGGGGAGAGCAGTGGTCCATCAGATGTGGATTGTGAGGGAGTTCAGGCAGTAAAGGAAGGCACAAGAAAGAGGTTGGTAACAGGAGAGAGGAGAAGAGAGAAGAAACAGTGTGGCCTAGTGGATAAAGCAGTGGGAGTGCTAGTGGGAGTCAAAAGGATTTATGTTCTGATTCAAAATCTGCCACATCTGCTGTGTGACCTTGGGCAAATTGGGCAGGGAAGCAGCGTGGCTTAGTGAAAAGAGCCCGGGTTTGGGAGTCAGAGGTCATGGTTTGAATCCCGGCTCTGCCACTTGTCAGCTGTGTGACTTTGGGCAAGTCACCTAACTTCTCTGTGCCTCAGTCACCTCATTTGTAAAATGGGGATTAAGACTGTGAGCCCCACGTGGGACAACCTGATCACCTTGTACCCTCCCCAGTGCTTAGAACAGTGCTTTGCACATAGTAAGAGCTTAACAAATGCCATCATTATTATTATTATTAAATTACTTAACTTCACTGTGCCTCAGTTACCTCTTCTGTAAAATAGGAATCAAGACTGTGAGCCCCACATGGGGCTGATATGGACTGTACCCAACGTTGTAGATACAAGGTACAAACCCTGTGTCCTTATTACAGTGCCTGGTATGTAGTAAGTGCTTTAAAAATACCATTAAAAAGAAGGTGAAGTCTAATTTGTTGTTTTGAGTGGAACAAAGAGTTCAAGCTGGGCTGTTGGGGGAGAATAATGTGGGTAAGTAGGAAGGAAAGAGCTAACTGAGTGTTTTAAAGCCAGTGGTCAAGACTTTCTGCTTGATACAGAGAGGAATAGGCAACCATTGGAGGTTTTTGAAAAGCTGGGAGATGTGTGCAAAACGACTTTTTAGAAAAATGGTCTGAGCAGCAATGGAGTATGGAAAGGAGAGGGGTGAGACTAGAGACCTGAACTTCAGTGAGGAGGCTGATGAAGTAGTTAAGCTGGGATATGGCAAGTGCATGGACCAATGTGGAGGCCATTTGATTGGAGAAGAGAGGCTGGGTTATGGAAATGTTTTGGAAGAAAATTAACACGATTTGCTGACAGGCTGAATATGGGATTTGAAAGCCCAAATGCCCTAAAGCCTTCCTGAAGGTACATCTCCAAGAGGCCTTCCCTGACTAAGCCTTTTTTTACCTTTTCTTCCACTCCCTTCTGTGTCACCCTGACTTATTCCCTTTATTCATCATCTCTCTCAGAACAACCCCACAGCACTAACATATATATCTTTAATTTTATTTATTTATATTGATGTTTGCTTCCCCCTCTAGACTGTAAGTTCACTGTGGGCATGGATTGTGTCTGTTATATTGTACTCTAATAATAATAATGATGGCATTTATTAAGCACTTACTATGTGTAATGCACTGTTCTAAGTGCTGGGGAGGTTACAAGGTGATTGAGGTATAAGGAGGATGGTAATGTTGTCAACTATGATGGGAAAGTTAAGTGGAGGGGAGGACATTGGGGGGACATTGAGGCCCTCAGTTTTTTAGACATGCCAAGCTTGAGGTGCCAGTAGGATGTCCATGCATACATTCATTCATTCATTCAATCGTATTTATTGAGTGATTACTGTGTGCAGAACACTGTACTAAGCGCTTGGGAAGTACAAGTTGGCAACGTATAGAGACGGTCCCTACCCAACAGCAGGCTCACAGTCTAGAAGGGGGAGACAGACAACAAAACAAAACATATAAACCAAATAAAATAAATAGAATAGATATGTACAAGTAAAATAAATAAATAGAGTAATAAATATGTACAAACATATAGATGTCTTGGAGGCAGGAGGAAATGTGAGGTTGCAGAGAAGAACAGAAGCCAGGGCAGGGGAAAGGGATTTGAGAGTCATCAGAGGTGGTGTATGATATAGTGGAAGCAAATGATCTTCCCAAAGGAGTAAGTGTAAATTGATAAATGAAGGGGTCCCAAAATAGAGTGTAGAGGGACTCCCACAATTATGGAGTGGGAGGCACAGGATGAGTCAGTGAAAGAGATCAAGAAGAATCAGACAGACAGGTGGGAGGGGAATTTCAGAATAATCAAGGATAGACAGAGTTTCCAGGGAGGGAAGGACAGTGGACACAAGCATTTTAAAAACATGAGAAGGGGTAGATTAGAGTTGCGGTTGGAGAGTGTCAGTTTTGAAAAACAAGTGGGAAATCTCCTCTTGAGATTTGGCCGAGAGGGATGAGAGAGTGGATGAGGGGAGGGGAAGAAGGTGCGGGAAGTGAGGGGAAGATCTCGGGGAATTTATGTCTGGACAGTTGATTCTGTCCATAAAATAGTTGGCATGTTCATCTGGGGTGACATGAAGGGGAGGTGGAGGCACTGGAATTTTCAGAGGCAAATTTAAGGACTGGAAGAGTTGGTGGAGGTGATAGGCATGGGAGATGATGAGGGAGGAGAAGTGGGGTTTCTGAATGGAGGAAAAAGGGCAGAGCATGTGGAGATGAATTTGAAATGGCCCAAGTCAGCCTGGTACCTGCGTTTCCACCAACAGTGCTCTGTGGCACAAGCACGGGAGGGGAGGAAGTGTAATGTGGAGGTGATAATAATAATAATAATAATGATAGCATTTATTAAGCACTTACTATGTGCAAAGCACTGTTCTAAGCGCTGGGGCGGTTACAAGGTGATCAGGTTGCCCCATGGGGGGCTCACAGTCTCAATCCCCATTTTACAGATGAGGTAACTGAGGCACAGAGAAGTTAAGTGACTTGCCCAAAGTCACACAGATGACAATTGGCAGAGCCAGGATTCAAACCCATGGCCCCTGACTCCAAAGCCCGTGCTCTTCCACTGAGCCATGCTGCTTTTCTAAGAGACATCAATAATGGGACAGGAGGAAGAGGGAGTTGAGGTTCTGGGTTGGAGGTAGAGTTAAGAACATGGATTTGTGCACTGAGATGGGAGGAGAAAGATGAGTAGTAATAGAATTTATTCAACCCCAAATGCCTGCAAACCAATAAACTAAGTGGTGGGAAAAAAGTTGCAGTTCCTGACTTACTAAGAGTCCAGAGAGGGAGGAGTTTTGTGACAGACTCAGGTGTAAAGATGGAAACAAAAGCCTACAAAACAATGGGCAAGTAAAGTCTCATTGCCTAGTGGATGCAGCCTGAGTCTGGGAGTCTGAGGACCTGGGTTCTAATCCCAACTTTACCATTTGTCTGCTGTGTGACCTCGGGCAAGTCACTTCACTTCTCAATGCTTCAGTGCCCGCAACTGTAAAGGAGATTAAGATTGTGAGCCCCATATGAGACATTCATTCAATCGTATTTATTGAGCACTTACTGTGTGCAGAGCACTGTACTAAGCAATTGGGAAGTACAAGTTGGCAACACATAGAGATGGCCCCTACCCAACAGTGGGCTCACAGTCTAGAAGACTGTGGACATGGACACATGTCCATGGAGACATGGACTGTGTCCAACCTGATTAGTTTGTATTTACCCTTAGTACACTTAGTAATAATAATAATGGTATTTGTTAAGCACTTACTATGTGTGAAGCACTGTTCTAAGCATTGGGGGGATACAAGGTGATCAGGTTGTCCCACGTGGGGCTCACAGTCTTAATCCCCATTTTACAGATGAGGTAACTGAGGCACAGAGAAGTGAAGCGACTTGCCCAAGGTCACACAGCAGACATGTGGCAGAGCCGGGATTAGAACCCATAGCCTTTGACTTCCAAGCCCGGGATCTTGCCACTGAGCTACGGCAGTGCTTAAATACCGTAAAAAAAGGACAGTGATAAATGTCAAACTAGAGTAGGGCAGTGGGGCTAGAGGAGTAGTGCAACCATCGCAAAAGTCGCAGAGGTTGAAGAGGAATGCCAAATGGATGTCAAATGGGGCATAATGTCCTGAAATAAGTGGAAGGGGTCAGGAGATTGGAGATCCCTGTGTGGGGAGAGGACAATTTTATTGGGGGTGGGGGAGGGAGGCACACTAGGAAGTTGTGGTTGGAAGAGTGGGATTTCAACTCTGAAACTGGTGAGTCCTCCCTCACTGATGCTTTCCATACATTTTCAGGGGACAATGTGCCTGTCTGAGAGGATTTCAAATCCTCCTTAAGTCTTTTGAGATTTTGCTTGAAAGACCTAGTACCTCTGGGTAGCTGCTGCTCCTGTTTGAAGGTTAGTGGAGGATCCAGTCGCCGTCTCCATTTGTCCTGACGCCATCCTTCAGAGAATTCGTGCCTCGCTTTCTGGAGACCCGTTTAGAAACACCGCTTCTCCAATTTTAGCGAAACATCAGTTTATCCATTTTGATTTCCAAGGTTCTAATAGCCATGGAAGCCACAGGTTTGATAGATGGAATTCAATTCACTAAAATTCTATTAGCTCTGGATATGAATTATAGAAGTAAATTTCAGATGAAGTAGCTAGTGGGGACCGACTGCCTAACTGCCATTAAAGATAGACTTTTATGGATTAAATAGCTACCAAAGGAGAAAAAATGCATATATATTTTAAATGAAAAACTTGGAGAAGAAATGTGTGGGAGTAGAGGAAAGGACTGTGAAGAATTCAGTTCAGGTTATCAGGACCAAGTAGCTGTTGGAGCTCAATAGAAACTTGAGTGGGTATTTCGGGGGAGTATATTAACCCCCCAATTTTGGAGAGAATTCTATTTCAGCAAATTGATTCTCAGAGAAATCTATTCTCCAGCTTTTTTTTCTGTTCCACAATGAGGCCGATTCTTCTCCCTTATGGAAGGGGAGATTCCAAATAGGAAAAATTCAGGCTAGGGAGAAGGGCAACTCAACTTTCTGTTTCTACCAACTTCTGCTGGGCAAAGTGGATGTCTTGAGATAAATGGAGGGGATCAGATGATCTGATATCTCTGTGTGGGGAGAGAATTATCTTTTTGGAGATATGGTGGTGTGGAAAAAAGGCACATTAGGAAATTGTGGTGGAAAGAGTGGGTTTTCAAGTTCTTGTTGACACTGTGGTTGTTCTTAAGCCTTTAGGGATCTTAGCTTTAAAGATGTCCCAGGACCTAATAGGTAACAGGGTGAAGAGGGACGTGAGAGGGGAGATGGGGAGAGAGAAAGGGATGATGATGGTATTTAAGCACTCACTATGTGCCAAGCACTGTTCTAATCAGGTAATCAGATTGTCCCACATGGGGCTCACAGTCTTAATACCCCATTTTACAGATGAGGTAACAGAGGCACGGAGAAATTAAGTGACTTGCCCAAAGTCACACAGCTGATAAGTGGCAGAGTCAGTATTAGAACCCACAGCCTCTGAGTCCCAAGCCTGTGCTCTTTCCACTAAGCCACGGAATGGGCCAAAAGGGAGAAAAAGCCGGGGGTGGGTGGGAGGAGAGAGTAAGGGAATTGGGAATAGACAGAGGGGGAGAAGAAGAGGGAAAAAGGAGTTGTGGGGAGGAGGAGCTTTTAACCATACATTTTTTTTTCTGCAAAAATGTCTGGTTAACAGTTGCTGTCTCCAAGTTTCAATGGTCCCAGATGCTAAAGTTGGGTTCTGCAAACAGCTGTTTGGTGGGGGCTTGAGAGACTGGTTCTTCAAGATTATCCTCCCTCCATTTTTCTTCACCTAGTCCAGGATGCCCCTAGTATTTATGGAGCACCCACGGCTTGATTTTCACTATTCTCATCAGTGAAAGAATTGGAATGCCTTTCTTTTGAATTTTCACAGAAACAAAATCCCTCTTTCCCATTTAATATTTATTACATTTGATAAAGGCTTACAGTGTGCCAAGCACTGTGCTGAGTAGTGGGGAAAGGAACAAGGATGAGAATCCAAAAACAGGCCCAATCAGCTGAAACAGTGGTATTTATTGAGCACTTACTGTTTGCACAGCAATGTACTAAGCTCTTGATAGGAGTACAGTGTAACAGCAATGGCAGAAATGTTCTCTGACCACAGCAAGCTTAGAGTCTAACAGTACAGTACGGTACAGATTCAGATAGGCGAAGCAACAGAGCATAAAGTCTCTCCCTCTAGATTGTAAGCTCACTGTGGGTGGGGAATGTTTCTGCTGGCTCTTTTGCATTGTACTCTTCCAAGTGCTTAGTATAGTATTCTGCATATGGTAAGTACTTAATAAATACCGTTGATGATGATGATGGTAATAAAGTTATATGCATAAGTTCTGTGGGGAATGGGTTGGGGTGAGTATCAAAGTGCTTACAGAGTATGGGACCACTACATAGATGACACAGAAGGGAGGGACAATAGGATGAGGAGATGGGAGGTTAATCAGGGAAGACTTCTTGGAGGATATAATTTTAATAGAGCTTTGAAGATGCTCTGTCAGATATGAGAGGAGAGGGAGTTCCAAGCCAGAAAGAGAATATGGGCAAGGGTCAGTGGTACGATAAATAAGATGGAGAAACAGATGAGTGAAGTGTGTGGGTTGGGTGGTAGTGGGAAAGGAGTGTGGATGGGGGGAAAGAGAGGGCTGATTGAGTGCCTTAAAGCTAACAGAGAGGTGTTTCTGAATGATACGGAGATGGATGGATAGCCACTGGAAGATTTTGCTCCTTCTGCTATCTCTCTGTGTGTGTCTCTCTAATGATGATGATGATGATGATAATAATAAGAATACAATAGTAAGAAGTACTTACTGTGTGCTAAGTGCTGGGGATGATAAAAGATCATCATATCAGGCACAGTCCCAGTTCCATACCAGAGAGTTCACTGCTTAAGAGGGTGGGAGAACAGGTAATTTAACCTCATTTTATAGATGAAGCACATAACAGGGAAGTGGCAGCTTTGAGCCTAGAACCCGGGTCTCCCATCTCCCAGTCCAGTGTTCTATATGCCGGGCCAAGTTGTCTCTGTCTTTCCCTGCCTCCCTTCCCTGCCTTCTATAAACGTGCTTCGGCATGTTTTTGAGTTACTGAGCCTTTTCGGCAACTCTGCCCCCATCCTACTCCAAACAATCTTTTCCTGGAGTAGACTGGCTGGAGATGTGACACTCAGTCCTTTCCTCGGATCAAGACTAAATGAAACAGTGGGGTGGCTGCTTCTGTTACCTTGCCTTGTAAATAAGGATTTGGACTGAGACCGTGCAACTAGTTTATTACCCTCCAAAATGAGAATCCATTACCCACATGCTAGTACTCTGTGGCTACTTTGCTATCAATGTATTTGGGATGTATTCATCATTTGACAGTTCCTGGGGGCACTTTCAAGAAAGGCTGGGCTCCGAATCCTAAATAATGTTGAACCCTGGCTGAAACCCAGTTAGAACTCCTGCTGAATATCCCATTTAACCAAGGGGAGAGACAGCCCCCCATCCCACCTCCCCCCACCACCCCTTGTGGCCTCAGATCTGAGCCCTCCCTGTGCCAATCAGGGGTAGAGGCATAACCCTTCCCTCTCATCAGGAAAACAGAAGTGCCATGGCCAGAAGACACCCAGAGAGCCCTGCCAGAACCCACCCTCATATATATATGTATATATATTTTTAGTGGTATTTGTTAAGCAGTGACTATGTGCCAGGCACCATACTAAACACTAGGGCAGATACAAGCTAATTGGTTTTGTCACAGTTCATGTGTCACGCGATGCTTACGTCTTAGTCCCCATTTTACAGATGAAGCACCTGAGCCACAGAGAAGTGAAGGGTGGCCCACGGCCACATAGCAGGCAAGTGGCAGAATGGGGATTAGACCCTAGGTCCTTCTGATTGCCAGGCCCATGTTCTATCCACCAGGCCATGCTGTATCTCATGTTTGGGAAGCAGAAAGCAACTGGGGACTAAAATACAGACTTTGGGAAAAAAAACACTCTTCCCTCCTGCCCCTAAAGTAAAATATTCACCTGGATTGAAACCGAATATAGGCATTAACACAGTCTCACTGTGGGGAAATTTCCCCGCCATCACATTGTTATTTAAAACTAACATGCCCTTGAAGTCACCTCCACTCTGACACACCACTGCTTCGGAGTCATCAGCAAGGGCTCACTCTTTAATTTATCTGGTGGAGAGATCCCTGGAAAGGCATTAGGAGTTGGGGAAGGCATGTTATTACGGATGGGACTAAATTATTTACTTCATCAAGGTGTCTCTGGGCTTTATCATGCAGCCCTGTCATTGGGCATTCTATATAAAAATAATGAATGGTACCTTTAACTCTGGGATCTGAAAGGTCACTTGGATGGAGGCAGCCTGGCAAAGGGATGTGCTTGCTCCATCCATCAGTATGCAAATGGGTAAGATGAAATGCGCTATGCCCAATGCCATGTGTGGCTTCTTTCGCTTATCTTTGTATTCTGCTCACTCTGGGGCTGTCGTATATAATTCTGCCGTGCCTCACTCCGGAGGAATGGAATCCTATATTTCCACTCTTCTTTACATCGAATAGCCCCCCATGGTCGAGCACAGGAACGTGCAGGAGTCCTCAGGATGGACTTCAGTCTAGAGTAATAGAGTTTCTGTCTCTCTACTTGACAGAATTATGGATGTCTCTCTCTCCCGAGGCCTTTGTAAACAAGGAAAAGAAGAAAATGAGGCAAATGTACTGATTCAGTAAATGCCACTTTTTTCAGGGCTCCTTGTAGGGGCACAGAATGAGGTCAGTAGGGAGGCTAGGGAGGACCTGGGCACTGAGACTCCTGGTTGTCCTTTCCTGTCTTTTTGATGTTTTTCCTCCAGGTGTTCTGTTTGGGTGTTCCAATCAACAGAGGGCCTGAAGATCCTGATCTCTTCCCTCTCCTCCTCCCCTCTGCTTCCCAAAATGCAGTGTTCTCACTCATTAGTGATGGCCAGATATTCAAAAGGCCTGAAGCATTCTGCAGACACTGAATGTTGGTTACTCCTATAGCACAACCTTAGCACTTGTGTTTCTGACCCGCCAAAAGCTGAAGTTTCAATCATGACGCCACTCATCCTTCAAGTTCAAAGAGTGACCCACTTACTGAAAACTTTTCAGAGACTTCAAAGAATCTCCGAGTTTGGGCTTCGATTGCTGCCCATGTATTCTGCTGCTGTCTCACACTTTCACCTCCTCCTTAATCAATCAGTCACATTTATTGAGCACTTACTGCATGCAGAGCACTGTACTAAGCGCTTGGGGGACTGCAATAATAATAATATTAATGATGGTATTTGTTAAGCGCTTACTATGTGCCAAACACTGTTGTGAGTGCTGGGGTAGATACAAGATAATCAGGTTGTCCTACATGGGGCTCACAGTTTTAATCCCCATTTTGCAGGTGAGATAACTGAGGCACAGAGGAGTTAAGTGGCTTGCCCAAGGTCACACAGCAGGCAAGTGGCAGAGCCAGGATTAGAACCCGTGTCCTCTGACTCCCAAACCCATGCACATTCCACTAAGCCACGCTGCTTCTCTGTGTATATATACAGAGTCAGAAGACATGTTCCCTGCCCACAATACTCTTATTCCTCCTTATTCCTGACTCACAGAGGACCTGTTCCTCTAGGCCAGTTTACAAGAACCAGAATGTGGATTTTCCCTTGAAAAGATAGAGACCCTTCCCCATCCCTAGCACCACCACTGTTCTGATAAGAAGCATTCTGAACTAGATGCAAAAATCAATAGCAGGGGTAATACTTAGCCTGGTTAGATCCAGTCAAACTCTCTAGGCATTCCTGGATTACAAACAAAGGGGAAGACAACTCTCTCGTCTCCTCCCATCTTTCTGCATCACTGATAGGGCTCTGGAACCAAAGGGAGACAGATATTGTTCAGATGCCAAGGGAGAATAAGAGAAGATGAGGTCGCAGTCCCTGACCTGAACACCAGTTCGTTGGGCTCCAGATATTACCCCCTCGATTTTTTTTCAAATTAACATTTCAATTGGCAATTCCAAACTTGCCCAGGTGGGCGAGAATTTGCCCTATGTGACATTTTACAGCACTTTACGTAGTTGAATTTTATTTGTAACTCCCCAAATTGAAAAAAAATCTATCTCTTTCCCTCATCTTGCTAAATGAATGGTTATAACTCCTTCCGATTTACAAGCTGCTGGCTCTCATCACATCTGACTTTTCCATACAAGTAGCCCCTTGCAGAGCATTCAGGGCCCCTTGGGCTGTGAACTTTCTCTTTTCCTTGGTCATTTGGTTAGGTGGGCAGGAGGGATTTTCAGGTAAATTCATGTTTAGTAAATAAGTGGCTTTGAAATTAATAACTTCTCTGTTGGAGAAGCAGCATGGCCTAGTGGAAAGAGCACAGGATTGAGAGCCAGCAGAACTATGTTCCAATCCCAGCTATGTCATTTATTTGCTCTGTCACTAACTTCACCAGGCTTCAGTTTCCTCATCTGTAAAATGGGGATTAAATAGACCTTCTCCCTTCCCCTTTAGACTGTGAGCCCTATATGGGACAGGGACTGTGTTTGATCTGATTGTAGCTACCCCAGTGCTTAGCACACAGTAAGCACTTAACAAGTACCACAGGAGCCTCGAAAAATCTTTATATTTGAGCTCTTTTAACATGCTAGCCATCACGATTTTCTCAATCAATCAATCAATCAATCAATCGTATTTATTGAGCGCTTACTATGTGCAGAGCACTGTACTAAGCGCTTGGGAAGTACAAATTGGCAACACATAGAGACAGTCCCTACCCAACAGTGGGCTTACAGTCTAAAAGGGGGAGACAGAGAACAGAACCAAACATACCAACAAAATAAAATAAATAGGATAGAAATGTACAAGTAAAATAAATAAATAAATAGAGTAATAAATATGTACAACCATATATACATATATACAGGTGCTGTGGGGAAGGGAAGGAGGTAAGACGGGGGGATGGAGAGGGGGACGAGGGGGAGAGGAAGGAAGGGGCTCAGTCTGGGAAGGCCTCCTGGAGGAGATGAGCTCTCAGTAGGGCTTGAAGGGAGGAAGAGAGCTAGCTTGGCGGATGGGCAGAGGAATCCAGCCTATGGATTTTATAACTAGACTTTCAGACTGCAGACTCCCTCCCCGAAATCTCTCAAGCTTTATGAGTGCAACCCACTAAGAAACCCTGATACGTACACTTAAGTAGGGCTTAAAGGAAAAAGCAGGTTTTTGTTGAACTTGAAGGTCTAGGTTGAATACCTCAACAGTTTAAATTAGCCAGGACTTACCAACCAATCAATCAGTGGTCTTTATTGAGCACTTACTAGGTGTAGAGCACTATATTAAGCACTTAGGAGAGTACAATTCAACAGAATTAGCAGACACGTTCCCTGCCTATAACAAGTATGCAGTCTAGAGGATGAGTTTATCCTCTAGATATCCTCTAGAGTTTATCCCGTAGACATACGTGCACTGTGTATGTCTGAATCAAAATGCCTGGATGTGCTTGTAAACTTGTGGTAATAAAGAACATGACATTGCTTGGACCGTGATTTCTATGTCAGAAAACTGATCCCACTGAGACAAATCAATCAATCAGTAGTATTTCATGAGCACTTACTGTGTACAGAAGACTCTACTAGGCACTTGGGAGAATGCAAAACAATAGAGTTGGTAGACCCACTCCCTGCACATGGTAAAAATACCCAGGACCATTTCTGCCCCAGGTCATGGGAAGAGTAGTTTTGTCTATGCCTTTGTAAATCTGGGCCAGAATCCTGGCCTTTCTCTCCTCACTTGTCTACCAGTATTCCTGCCTCAATAGCCCTGGTTTTCCTTTATGCTAAATCATATGTGAGCAGTTAGCTCCAGGGGAGTACATTTTTAATGTTTTCCTTGAAAATCCACTTGGGAAATTCTATGCATTGTTTAGAGAATGAATTTCCATTTTGTGATGTTTTTAACTGCTTCACATAGAGGCAGCCTTTAAATTTTGCAGTGCTATAATGAGGGAAAAAAGACTGTATTGCTTCCTGGTGGGCCACTGAGTATTCACCAATTATCTTAAAAAAATCCCACCATTTCGGTTACCTCAGTTTCTAATGCATAGCTTCTTGTGTTTAGCTTCCCCACCCATGTATGTTATGTATATACACCTTGCTTTTTGAATGGGACTTTCATTTTGAGAAAATGCTTTCATATCAATTATCCCATTTTTGATGATGGTAATGGTGTTTGTTAAGCACTTTCCATGTGCAAAGCACTGCGCTAAGCGCTGGGGTGGATACAAAGTAATCAGGTTGGGCAAAGTCCCTGTCCCACATGAGGCTCCCAGTCTTAATCCCCATTTTGTAGATGAGACATCTGAGGCACAGAGGAATGAAATGATTTGCCCAAGGTCACACAGCAGACGAGTGGGAGAGCCGGGACTAGAACTCAGGTCCTTCTGACTCGCAAGCCTGTGCTCTATCCACTAGATAACGCAGCTTCTCATGTCTCCTGGATCTTCCCTGGTTGAAATTCTTGGTCTGAGTCACAACTCAGGGCTGTTATTTAAAGTCTGAATTGTGAGTTCTGACAGGGAACTGTACTTGTCACAGCTGACCAACCCTGGAAATGGAGAAGCAGCATGACCTAGTGGATAGATCCCAGACCTGAGAGCCACAAGGACCTGGGTTTTAGTCCCGGCTCCACCACTTGACTGCTGTGTGACCTTAGGCAAGTCACTTCACCTTTCTGTGCCTCAGTTACCTCATCTGCAAAATGGGAATTAAGACTGTGAGCCCCATATGGGACAGGGACTGTGCCCAACCTGATTACCTCAAGTGCTTAGTACAGTGATCTGCACACAGTAAGCACTCAATAAATACGATTGAATGAATCTACCCTAGTGCTTAGTACAGTGCCTGGCACATAGTAAGCCTTAAAAAATACCACAATTACTATTATTATCATCATCATTAAATCCTCATTCCAACAACAAATTCCAATTCCAAGCAGCAACCTGGCCCAGGACTTTTTCTCGTTCTGGGCATGGCTCTTTTCTACAAAGGCAAAGTGAAAAACTGGGCATCTATTTGATTAATTGGTCACAAAGTGAATGCAAATTTGCCTCTGAGCCAGTTAATTTTATCCATGTAGACAGCCCATTTGGGTAATATGGTCCAACAGGACATTTTGGAGCCCGAGTGACCCAGTTTGCCTAATAAACGAATTGGATAATCAGTCTCTGAATAATGGAATGGAACAGCAAGTTGGATAATTCCAAATAACAGATTCATTCATTCAGTCATTCAGTCGTATTTATTGAGCACTTACTGTGTGCAGAGCACTGTACTAAGCGCTTGGGAAGTACAAGATGACAACATAGAGAGACGGTCCCTACCCAACAATGGGATAACAGTCTAGAAGGGGGAGACAGACAACAAAACAAAACATGTGGACAGGTGTCAAGTCGTCAGAACAAAACTGGGAAAAGCAGATTTGGGGACCCACCTGAGCAGGGGGTGAGGTCCATTCAAGAACATTCGTGAGTTACAAAGGATGGGGCCACAAGTCCTTGCAGCTTGGAGAAAGTCCCTTTGAAGATCGCATGGGGGAGGCAGAAGGAAAGCAGGGTTTAGGAGTTAAGAGCCTAGAAACCAGCTGCAGAAAATCCATTTAGAGGTGGGGAGTTGACTAATAAAAATTTGCTAATTTATAAGCAGTCTCATTTCCTGGTTCTCATGGATTAGCTCATGATGGATTCCCCTTCTGAGAAAAACTCCCTGGTTTTGCACACAACAGGGAATTAATAAATACTAAGGAATGAAGGGACAACGTCCACATGCTAGGATACAAACTGGCTCAGGGCTGGTGCTGGCTCTGACCCTCTGGTGATCTTGAGCCATACTAAGAGGAAAAGCAGTAGCCTCTTGGTGAATGTGTTCAACCCTTTTCACAGCCATGTCAGGGAGAGGAAGTGAGATTTTCCCTTCATACAAAACTACATAAATCTACACAAGTCCACCTCTGCTGTTTTGGTTTGTTCAATCTCCCTTGGCTCTTCCAAATCAGGCAAAATAGGATTTAATGGTTTTGTTGCTTTGGAAAGAGAGTAAGTCTCTAGATGAGGAGGGCCAATGGGACAAAATGGATTCTTACATCCTTATATGCTCTGGGCCTCAGTGACCACCATCAGCATCTGCACACAGTAAGCGCTCAATAAATACGATAGAATGGAATACGATTGAATGAATCATACTTCCACAAGCGGCAAATCACAAATAAGGGCCAGACAAAGCCAAGTTGAAAAGAAGGATAATTTCCCACCTCTTACCTGTCAGACCCCATTAATAATTCTCAGTTCCATTTTGGCCCTTTGAACAGCAGTAGTTGGTGACTCATATCCAGGTAGGGTTTGTTCCACTTCCAATCTAGTTAGTCTTTCCCCATCTGGTATTTTTGGTGGGGTTTTCTTTTCCCTTTATCCTCCTGACAATGGATGGTCATTGTCCCAGTTTGTCAGATTCTTTGGAATTTTTTTCCTGTCTTCCCAACTGCGTATCACATTACTTCAAACTTTTGTGGCCATCTTCCATCCCCTCTGCTCCCAGTTGGCTACAGGAATTGTACCCGCTAGCAGAGTTTCCTCTGTGCAATGGGACATTCACACCGTTTGTCAAACTCCCCCTTCAAAATGGGTATCATCCTCCCCCGCTTCAAAATCCTGACTGGATGGACTCTGACAGGAAGAGCCGTCGAATGCCTCAAGCACCTAAAACTGAAATACGTTAAAGCATTCCAGTCATTTGCAGAGGCCACGAGGGCAGAGGAGATAAGAACATTTTTGCTCGGTGCTCGTATTCTATGTCCAGAAAGAAAATATTCCTTGAGTACCAAAAGAAAATGGCACGAAAATGAATCAGTTCTTCTGTCAAAGACCATAATGAAACCTGGGAAGAGGGGCAAAATCAATTCATTCTTATTATAATTTTCAGATTGCGATCTCATCGTTTGCTGAGATGCTGGGCTGATGGCTCAAATTGGTTCTTGGAATATTTAAAGAACGTTTTTCGTCCCTCAATATTGGCTTATCGAGTCTAGTCATTTTACCTCCCAGAGTGAAATTGGCTGCTAACATTCTGATGGAATCTGTGCTGGTTCTTTATTTTTAAGTCTTGCTGATCGTCACCCACCAGGAGGTAGTAAGTTTGCTTCCTGGGCTTATTAGAGTGGTAGCCCAAGAACCAGAGGTATTTATCAGTGTAAAAATGCCGATTGTTCCTGAAGCTCCTTCTCAAGTAGGCATTTATAGTATTGAGAGAGTACATATTTTTCCATCGGATAATTGCTTGGGATTGTATTGAAATTTTACGTGACTGCTAGACTAAACAAACTAGGTTTATATCAACTTCTTCGTCTTTACTCTGAGAGCTGGAGTGTGTGTTTCTCAAAGAGAAACTGAAAGATGAAGACATGATTATCTTGTATCTATCCCTGCGCTTACTATAGTATTTAGTACATAGTAGGCACTTAGAAACTACTATCAATATTATTATTATTGTTATTAGGCGGAGGAGGAGTGGAGAATAAAACAGGAACCGATGGATGAAGAGAGAATCTGGAGAAAACGTTAACAAACACTCTTTCTCTCTTTGGCAACCAACTCAACGTTTGTAATGAACGAGTCTGCAAGAGATCTAGTAATTGTTTTGGGTGGCCCGTGCTGTTAGTTCCACCTCAGATCTCACCCTCAGAGCTGTGATGTTGGCATCATCATAGCTGATGGACAAAAACAGTTTAGGGTTTTATCTGACTCCAGCCTGGTTCCCCCATATCCTCCTGACCCTGTGTGAAAGAGGGGTGGGGCATGTGGAAAAAGATCCCAGAAGGAGGAGTGAGTTAAAGTGGCCATTCTCCCTCCTCCTTACTCCAGAGAGCTGAGGAGGTAATTAGCAGGGATGGGAACCTCAGTCCAGGCGACATGGAGGCAGGGCAGAACCTCAGTGTAACACTGTAAGCTTATTGTGGGCAGGGAATGTGTCTGTTTATTTTTGTAATGTACTCTCCCTAAGCACTTAGTACAGTGCTCTGCACACAGTAAGTGCTCAGTAAATATGATTGTATCAGCTCTGGCTTGTGGCCACCCTTACACCAATCAACAGTTTTCAACCTTGTCTAGTCGGGGTTATTATTATCATTATTATTATTATTATATCTAAGTACTTACTATGTGTAAAGCAGTGTTCTCATTGCTGAGATAGATACAAGTTAATCAGGCTGGACACAATTCCTGTCCCACAGGTGGCTGCCAGTCTAAGTAGCAGGGGTGACAGTTGAAGAAACTGAGTCCCAGAGAAGTTAAGTGACTTGCCCAAGGTCACACAGCAAGGAAATGGTGGAGGCAGGATTAGAACACAGGCCCTCTGACTCTGAGTCACCGCTGCTGCTAACCTTCTCCTATGGCCCCCAAAATTCACTGTCTTCTAGCAGGAAGCCTTATGCCTAAGCCAGAGTGGGCTGTAGAAGGGAGCCAGCCTGGAATCAGCAGGAGCAGCTGGGAGAATGGAGGAGGTTCCATGCCTTGGATAATTCACTGGGGAAAGGAACAGGATTTTAAATCACCTCCTTAATAATAAAAATGCTAATTATCATTACTGTGGTATTTGTTGAGAGCTTGCTACATGCCAGGCACTGTGCTAAGTGCTGAGGGAGAATAAAAGTAAATTGGATTGGACACATTCCCTGTCCCACTTCAGGCTCACAGTCTTAATCCCCATTTTACAGATGAGGTAATGGAGGCACAGATGAGTGAAGTGACTTGCCCAAGGTGACACAGCAGACAGTGTCAGACTGCCACCCTGCCCCGTGCGCTATCCTCTAGGCTATGCTGCTTCTCATTCTCCTTCCCTTCCCAAATTCTAAGACCCACTTTTGGACTGCCTCCATGCTGTCAATCAAGAAGACTCCTCAGCCAGTTACAGGGCATACAGTCACAGATAATAATAATAATAATAATAATAGCATTTATTAAGCGCTTACTATGTGCAAAGCACTGTTCTAAGTGCTGGGGAGGTTACAAGGGGATCAGGTTGTCCCACGGGGGGCTCCCAGTCTTAATCCGTTTCCATATCAGTTCCTGCAAACTCCTTTCAACCAATGGGGGATAATTCCAACAAAAAGAAATGGATGCATAGCTCCCTTTTGCTGGAGTGAAAATCAGGCTGCTTCTTTTCGCCCCAGCAAAAAACACATAGGTTTGGATTTTTGTTCCTTTCAAACAAGCTTTGGTTTTATCCTGCGAGGACTTGGCCAGAATCTCTCTTTCGCCTACATTTATTTCATCTACTAAAGTGCTTAGTACAGTGCCTTACACATAGCAAGCACTTAACTATCATAGAAAAGGAGTTTATAGCCTATAATCTGTTTCTCGGATTTGATTAATTCCTCAATCATCTATGTCCAGACACAGAAGCTGAGGATGGTCCTTTCTCTGATCACAGAAATTTTTTCTCCTTCTTTTGGAATTCAGCAAGGAATTTGCTTAGAAAAGCACCATGGCCTAGTGGAGAGAGCATGGCCCTGGGAGTCAGAAGGACCTGGGTCCTAATCCCAGTTCTGCCACTTGCCGGCTGTGTGACCTTGGGCAAGTCACGTCACTTCTCAGTGCCTCAGTTATCTCATCTGTAAAATGGGGATTAAGACTGTGAGCCCCATGTGGGACAGCGGCTGTGTCCAACCTGGTTACCTTGTATCTATCTAGTGCTTAGTACAATGTCTGGCACATAATAAGCACTTTACAAATACCATAAAAAAATTTTCCGAGCTTTCTGCAAGCATTGGCACAGAGAACTTGGCTATTAGCATTTTCTGGGACAGACTCACTGTGTGTTACACAAAGACACTTTGCTTCTAGCACTCCCTCTTAACACAAATTCTTTGTTAAGCACCGACAGTAACGGAGGCCATTTCCCATCAAGGAGATATGATTTTTAAAGCCCATCACACTTGCTATTGAATTGTCCATAATCGGCAGCAGCCTGTAAAGAGACACCCTGAGGAGGGTTCTGCTGCTTTTGTTAAATGACTTAAGTAGTTTCCCTTCTCACATTGGTGGAAATGCCACTTTGGTTGGTTCATAGATAATGGTTTGGGGTATCATGACTCTAAATCTCTCAGGACTTGGAGAAAACATACAAGCTTCAAAATTGTAGGAAAAAGAGGTAAATGATTGGAAAGAGGAAGAATAGCCCATGGGAAGACATAGGAGACAATAAACCCAACAAGGAAGAGAAATATAAAAGGTCACATTCTTTTGGAAAGCAGGAGCAGCGTGGCTCAGTGGAAAGAGCACGGGCTTTGGAGTCAGAGGTCATGGGTTCAAATCCTGGCTCTGCCGACTGTCAGCTGTGTGACTTTGGGCAAGTCACTTAACTTCTCTGTGCCTCAGTTACCTCATCTGTAAAATGGGGATTAAAATTGTGAGCCCCCCGTGGGACAACGTGATCACCTTGGAACCTCCCCAGTGCTTAGAACAGTACTTTGCACATAGTAAGCGCTTAACAAATACCATCATTATTATAACTATTATTAATCACTCTTTCATTCTGTGTATGTGCATGTGTGGGTGTATATGGCAACCCCTAGTTCTTTAAAGAAGTCTGATTTGACTCAGGATATTCTAATGAGGTCTTTGATCCTGCCTTCTAGATTGAAAAAAGAAAGAGTCAAGCCCCAAAACACTTTTCCTATCCATCAGTCAATGATATGTTTTGCGCAGAGCACTGTACTAAAGGATTGGAAAAGTACAGTCTTGTAAACATTCTCTAGTCCTTCTCATACTTACCAGGTCTTATTGTGTGTGACTTGGGAGTTGGGGGTAACATGGGCAACAGCAGAGCAAGGAAAAATCTTTATATGAGTTCAGTGAAGAAGAGATTATCCTGGGAGCATTGGTTTGATCAGCCCCACCCTCACATCCTGATAAGATCTTGCCATCAGTAGCATCACCTTTGAATTTGAATAGTAATAATTGTGGCATTTGTTAAGCACTTACTCCGCGACAAGCACTATACGAAGCACTGGGGTAGATACAAGAGAATCAGATCTGACACAGTCCCTCACAATCAGACCTGTGTGGTCCCACACAGGGCTCACAGTTCAATGGGGAGGGAAAACAGGAATTGAATTCCCATTTTGCAGATGAGGAAACCTGAGGCACTAAAAAGTAAAGTGATTTGCCCAGGTTCACACAGCAGGCGAGTAATGGAGCCAGGATTAGAACCCAGGTTCTCTCTGATTCCAAGGCCTGTACTCTTTCCACCAGACCACATTGCTTAGTGCCAGATAAATGTATAAATTGAATATAATAATAATAATGGTATTTGTTAAGTGCTTACTATGTGCAAAGCACTATTCTAAGCACTGGGGAGCTTCCAAGGTGATCAGGTTGTCCCACAGGGGGCTCACAGTTTTAATCCCCATTTTACAGAGCAGGTAACTGAGGCACAGAGAAGTTAAGTGACTTGCCCAAAGTCACACAGCTGACAGTTGGTGGAGCCAGGATTTGAACCCATGACCTCTGACTCCAAAGCCCGTGCTCTTTCCACTGAGGCACGCTGCTTCTCACTGTGAATATATGTAAACAGACACCCACTCACAATAGGTAAGCTGCAAGGCTCACAAATCTGGTGCACATCAGGTTTAGCTTTAATAGTCTCGCTTTTTGTTTACTTCAGTATAATTTTTCGGTATTTGTTATTTTGTGCCAGGCACTATACTAATTGCTGAGGTAGATTCAAGATGGTTTGGACACAGTCCCTCTCCAACTTGGGGCTCGCAGTCCAAGTCGGAGGGAGGAGGATTTAACAGATGAGGTACCTGCAGCACACAGAAGTTCAGTAACTTGCCCAAGTCACACAGCAGACAAGTGGCAAATCCGGGATTAGCTAGAACCCAGTTCCTCTGACTCCCAAACCTGGGCTTTTTCCACTAGGGATGCCACTTCTCAATTTAATTTAATGAAAGGGAGATTGGAAATTAGAGGAATCTTGTCATGACTGATCCTGTTTTGTCTTGAGACTGTTAGAGCAGAGCCAGATTCAGGTGTGGCTTCCTAGAGCAGGCCACCCGAGGAAGCCGTGGACAGGCTTGCTCTGAGTCCTGGGTCCCTCTGTTCTAGGGAGGCCACTGAGGGAATTCACGGAATCTCAATACTCATTCATTCAGTCGTATTTATTGAGCACTTACTGTGTGCAGAGCACTGTACTAAGCTCAAGAATATGCTTTTTGCCTTCCACCCACCCACACAGTTGGACAGGGGACAGGCTAGCTGAAAACCAGACTAAACCTGCAGAGCCAGATTGGGCTGGCTTTCTGCCGAGATGAGTCCGATTCGGGAAAGCACGGACAAACTGAGCATTGGCCTGAGCGGCCTCTTCCAGTCTCCCGTTTTAGAGGTTTCAGCACACCAAGGATCAATCAATCAATCAATCAATTCATGGTATTTATTGAGTGCTTACTGTGTGCAGTGCACTGTACTAAATGCTTGGGATAACACAATATAACAGAGCTGATAGAAACTGTCCCTGCCCCCAAGGAGCTTACAGGGATACAGTGCAGTGACCTGATCATCATTAAGGTTAGCTCTCCTGGGTTGCGGGACTACAGATTCCAGTAGCCTTATGGCTAACCACACAGGCTCTGGCAGGGCCAGTGTCAGGGCAGGGAGACCTTCAGGCTGCAAAAGTTGAAAGCTTGAAAATGCCCAACTTTCCTCTGCCTCAGACACAAGAGGTGCCTGTGTGACCAGGGAGTTGGGATAGGAGCATCAGGGAGTGGGATCTGAAGTCCCTCTAGGAAGGCACTCTAGATTTGGGGGTTTGGGCAACCTCAGGTGGGCTTCCCTATGATGTAATTCCAATACTCTGCCCCGGGGGTGGCCACCCTTGTTCGGAGGAGAGTCACAGGGTGGCATTTTTCTTCCTGCCTCAGGGCAGGCAAAAAAAAAAACCCATGGGTTGTTGTATCTTCTGGGATGATACTCTCTTCCCATGTGGTTTGAGGTCCTCCAGACCACAGCCAGTAATGAGCATGCACTGAGGAGGGCCTCAGATTTCTGATCTAGGCTGGGCTTAGCACGATCTCTGTATAGTCCCTTGGGGTGCTGCCGTCTTCCCCAGCCAGCTGCTAGGGTTACCCAGAAGACACCCAGGTTGGCAGTGGAGGAGGAAGGTAGGGCTGGGGGAGACCTCTGTAAGTATTGCAACCTGTAATACTTGTGACACTGAGGCTGCCCAAGCTAGGAATTGTATCCCGAGCCTTTACCCCAGGCTGTCATTAGGTGCTGAGTTCAGGCTTTCCCCTTTTGACTTTTCTTCTAAAGATCATTCTGTCCGTCAATCAAGAGTAGGTACTGAGAGCTTACTCTGTGCAGAGAACTGTATTAAGTGTTCGATAGAGTACAATACAACAGAGTTAGTAGGAGATCCCTGCCATCAAGGAGTCTAGGGGTGAAGAGGCAGAGATGCACGTTGTCAGGATGAAACAGAACATTCTGTAACAGCACACTGCTACAACACCAAGGCCTCACAGTGGCCAACATTGGGTGAGGGGAGAAGGCTAACAGACACTCCCTCTGCTCCCGCAACTTTGCAGCAAGATTACCTTCACTCTTCCCCACCACTTCCACCCCAATGTTTCAGGTCTAATGGTCACCCAATCAACTCCTCAGCCCCCCGGTCAGGGACGCTCTATGACTCTGTGGACCCAAATGCATAAGCTTAAAGCCTGGGGAGTTTAGGATTGGGGAGGGAGATATCGTACTCTTCCAAGGGCTTAATACAGTGCTTTGCACACAGTAAGCACTCAATAAATGTGACTGAATGAATGGATCAGGCCACAAGGACTTCCTAAAAATGCATTCAGAAAAAGAGCACTAATCTGGTGTAAAATTGGCATCAGGCTGATAATAATAATAATAATGGCATTTGTTAAGCACTTACTATATGCAAAGCACTGTTCTAAGCACTGGGGGGATACAAGGGGATCAGGTTGTCCCACATGGGGATCACAGTCTTAATCCCCATTTTACAGATGAGGTAAATGAGGCTCAGAGAAGTTAAGTGACTTGCCCAATGTCACAGAGCAGACATGTGGCAGAGCGGGATTCAAACCGATGACCTCTGACTCCAAATCCCATGCTCTTTCCACTGAGCCAAGCTGATAAGGCACCTTAGGGCAATGAGCAGGGTCTCAGGGTGGTTCCAAGGGAGCTTCCCCTCTGTCCTGTTCTCAGAGGGATTTCTTTCTCTGGGAATGGGGTGGAGGAATTATTCCCCCTGGAGAAATGGAGCTACTCTGTCTATAACCTCTCTACTATGCATCCAAGTCACTGTGGGCAGTGAACCTGTCTATCCATTCTGTTATATTATTCCCTTCCAAATGCTTAGGACAGTGCCCTGCATACAGTAAGTACATGCAATAAATACAATTGATTGATTTGGCCCCAGAAGGGACACAGCCAATGTCAGGGTCAGGGCAGGGCTTGGGTGGATGGATATGAAGTGGCTTCTTTGCACTCTCCTCCACATCTATTCAGGTGAGAGAGATCTGCCTAGTCCCCTTATTAGGTCTGTTACCCCTGGCACAAGAGAGTGAGGCAGAGGGAAAAAACTTAAGGAGATCCTGGCTTCCAGCCCCAAAGGTTGTATACAGTAGAACACCTGCAGGCAAAGAGCTGGGGGAGGCAACACAAGAAATGTTTTCCAAACAATTTGGGCTTTGCAGCCCATAATTAGGAAAATCTTGTCCTAAACCATTCTAGAGAAGCAGCATGACCTAGCGAAAAGAGCACGAGCCTGGGAGTAGGAGGACTTGGGTTCTAATCCCGACTTCTACTTTGCTGTGAAATTGGGCAAGTCATTTAACCTCTCTGCACTTCCGTTACCTCATCTGTAAAATGGGGATTAAGACTGTGGACCCTATTCGGGATCAGGGAGCGTGTCCAATCTAGTCATCTCAGTGCCTGGCACGTAGTAAGCACTTAACAAATACCATAACATAGAAATAAAACAATAGACCTGAGTGGCCCTCTGCCTTTTTGTTTTCAACTATGGAAAAAGTAATATCTGTCATTTTTCTGAAGTGTTTAGTCCTTTATGATTCTGATCTTATGCAAAATAGGAAACCTCCATCTCAGTCCAGCACAGCAGCAGTCACTGGAGATTTATGGCGAAATTCCCTTTGAAGGGGCCGTGGCCGGGAGCTGAAGGTTTTTACCCTGCATGAAAAATTCCCCATCACTCACCGTGGACAGTTGAACATAAATTAACTGGAGTGGGTCTTCGATGAAATTTTTGTGTGCCTGATTCCTTGACAATAAACGGATCTTTGCTATGAGACAGGTTGACATTTATTGGATTTGGTTTTCGATCTGTCTGCAGTGTGTTGAGAGCCACTTAAAGAGGATCCGGCTCTGCAGCAAATGCCATGATTTCTCATGTAGTTGAAGAGTGTAGCACAAGTCGACTAGCCTAGAGAATAGAGCATGGGCATGGAAGTCAGAGGATCGAGGTTCCAATTCCTGCTCTGCCACTTGTCTGCTCCATGACCTTGGGCAAGTCATTTCACTTCCCTGTGCTTCAATTACCTCTTCGGTAAAATGGGGATTAAGACTGTGAGCCCTATGTGGGACGGGGACTGTTTCCAATCTGATTAGCTTGTACCTGCCCCAGTGTTTCGAACAGTGACTGAAACAAAGGAAGCACTTTACAAATACCATAAAAAGAGTCCTTTTGGTATTTGAGTGGCCTGTGGCTGTCTTCATGAGGGACAGGGTTGAGTTGGGGGCTGTGGTGGCTTTGGAACCCTCTAGACTGTATGCTCATTGTGGCCAGGGAATGTACCTGTTTATTGTTGCACTGAAGTCTCCCAAGCGTTTAGTATAGTACTCCACACACAATCGTGCTCAATAAATACGATTAAATGAATAAATGAGGGACCAGTGGTGGAGGTGGCTGTGGTAATCAGCGTGGCTCAGTGGAAAGAGCACGGGTTTAGGAGTCAGAGGTCATGGGTTTGAATCCACTTGTCAGCTGTGTGACTTTGGGCAAGTCACTTAACTTCTCTGTGCCTCAGCTACCTCATCTGTTAAATGGGGATTACTACTACTAATAATGGTAGTATTAGTTAAGCACTTACTATGTGCCAAGCACTGTTCTAAGCAGGATAACCTGATTACTTTGTATCCCCCCCAGTGCTTAAAACAGTGCTTGGCACACAGTAAGTGCTTAACAAATACCATTATTATTATTATCAGGGCAATGAAAGAAGAGGCAGAGTCGACTCAGGGAAATTTGGGAGTGGAGTGTGGTGAGCTGACTACAAGCTGCCTTATTAGTGACTGTTTATGATTTTGTTAATGTGTTTTGTTGTCTGTCTCCCCCTTCTAGACTGTGAGCCCACTGTTGGGTAGGGACTGTCTCTATATGTTGCCAACTTGTACTTCCCAAGCGCTTAGTACAGTGCTCTGCACACAGTAAGCGCTCAATAAATATGATTGAATGAATGAATCCCGTAAACAACAACAAGGGAGAGACTTTACTAAGGCATTGATGGGCCCTACTTGGGACAGGTGATTGCCGGCCTGTGGCGGTGGAGCATGGAGGGAGGCGTGACTTTCTCTCCCTGTTCTACCCAGCAACAGGCCTGGACCAATCAATTATTGCCACCTGAGCCACAGGTGCAACACCTAAGGCAGATAAAAGGGATCTTTGCAGCACAGAGGGCATGCCAAGAAGGGGGCACCTGGAGGCAACATGGAGGTGTGAAATGAAGCAGCACTTGAAAGAAGAAGCATTTGCAGAATGGGCTCCGTTGACCACAGACTGGTACTGGACCCTTGGACATTGGTAAAACTACATTAAAAAAAACCTTTCACAGTAATGTTGAGGATCAGAGGTGTGGTTTGAACTCCTCTATGTGTCACCAAGGCTCCCCCAGTCCAGGAAGGTCCTGGTTGGTAGGAAGTGGGGGTCAAGACACAGAGAAGCAGGAAAATCAGTAAACTTGACCACAGGGAGCAAGGTTTTAAATTCATTCAATCATATTTATTGAGTGCTTACTGTGAGCAGAACACTATGTTAAGCACTTGGAAAGTCCAATTCGGTAGTGATTTTCTGGTCTCCCGCAGGCCCCCTGATGAACTAAGAAGAAAACGGGCTTCAACCCATCTCTTCCATAACTAAACCTCTTCCTGCCTTCACTGCCTTGCCTACCTGAGATCTTCAGAATGTCCCCCCCACCCCCGACCAAACCCCACAAGCCATCTTCCCACTCTTTTCAAGTGTTGATCGAATCAGTCAATCGTATTTATTGAGCACTTTCTGTTTACAGAGTACTGCACTAGGCGCTTGGGAGAGTCCATTATGATTGAGTTGATGTACACTGTTTCTGCCATCAAGGACTTGACAGCCTAGTAGATGCACATCAGCTTCTGTTCATTCAATTATTTATTTTGATTTCTCTGTAAATCAATCAAGTGTATTTATTGAACACTTACTATGCATAGAGCACTGTATACTAAGCACTTATGGGGCCCCAAACTGAGCCCCCTTTTTCCTCTCCTCCTCCCCCCCCGGCCCTACCTCCTTCCCCTCCCCATATATGTTTGTGCAGATCTATTTCTCTATTTTACTTGTACATATTTACTATTCTGTTTATTTTGTTAATGATGTGCATTTAGCTTTAATTCTATTTGTTCTAATGACACCTGTCCACATGTTTTGTTGTCTGTCTCCCCCTTCTAAACTGTGAGCCCGTTGTTGGGTAGGGACCGTCTCTATATGTTGCCAACTTGTACTTCCCAAGCGCTTAGTACAGTACTCTGCACACAGTAAGCACTCAATAAATATGATTGAGTGAATGAATACGATTTAACAGAGTTGGTAGACCTGTTCCCTGACCTCAATGAGTGTACAATTTAGAGATAAGTTTAGTTCTGCCTCCCCAATTAGTGTCAGCTCTTGTGGGTAGGGAATGTGTCATTTGCTTGTTTTGGCCTTCCCAAGCGCTTAGTACAGGGGCCGTGGGAGGGGTCCCTGAAAACTATTTCCACAGCTCCTGCTAATCAATTTAACAAGCTCGTTGTTGAATGACTTGTGAACTTTCTCCATCCTGGGGGATATCATCACAGTCAAATAGGAAGAGATAATAATGGATTCAGTCAGGCAGTCAACAAATATTTGTTAAGGACCCACAGAACAGTGCACTGTTCTAGGCCAGTAGAGCAAGGAGTGACATGATGGGCTACAAATATGGGAAAAGACAAATGTTTTCTCCTCAGGGTGAATGATTGAATGGCTGATTATAGAAGAAAAATGGGAAGATTTTTGTGGTGAGGAGTAAAACGAAAAAGCTAATGTGGGGAAATACCTAGAATTGGTTGTGTTTTCATCCCTCCAAGAGGAATGATAGATGCTGCTTTGTTTTCACTGAGAAGTTGAGTTACTTCCCCCTAAAAGGAGCAAAGCACCTCTACTTTGCAACTTTCATGAAAGTGATATTAATGAGCAAGGGAATGGCACCTATCATCTTGTGTGAGGTCAGAGAATACCTTGCACAGAGGGCTGAGAACGAGGCCGGAGAAACAGGTGGAAACATCCCCAAGAGCTCTCATTTCCCAGCAAACTCCAGATAGAAAATGAGCAGCCGAAGCAGGGAAACTGCAGACTCCTGGGAGTGCTTTTCACTTAGGAGTAGGTCACTGACTCAGCTCAAACCCAAGCTGCTTGTGACTGGAAGTTGTTATCGCTGAATGGTTGAGGGGGAATGAGTTTCTAGTTTTTAGTCTGTTTCCTAAAAGACTACATCATAGTTCATTCCTTTCCTGGCAGCCTCTTTAAAGAGGCCTAAACCTAATAAGGCAGTATCTCCCTCCCTCTCCTCCCCAGTTTCCTTCTACCCCCTCACCCACTCTTTCCTCCTTCTCAATCATCTCTGAAGGTATCTCTTGACCTCATCCCTTCTCTCCTTAAAAAATCACTGCCTCGTCATCATCAATGGTATTTATTGAGTACTGAGGGTGCAAAGCATTGTACTAAGTGCTTGGGAGATTACAATACAACAGTGGGTAGACCCATTCTATTCCCACAGTGAGTTTATAGTCAGGAGGGGGTGGCAGACATTAATGCCACCGTCTTCAATTATGAACTCTCCGACAGCTCCATCACATCTGCTTTCACACATGCTCCTCATCTTAAAAAAAAAAAAAACCTCATCTGGATACCCCTGCACTATCCAATAATTGGCTCATCTCTCTCCTCCTATTCTTGACCAAACTCCTTGAATCAGTTGTCTCCACGTGCCACTTCCTCCTTCACCATCTGTGATCTGCTTTCCCCCCATTCACTTCAGTGAGATCACTCTCTTCTAGGTCAAAAGGACCTTCTCCTTGCCAAGTCTAATGGACTTTACTCTGTCCTTATCTTACTCTATCTTTCGACTGTTTTCAACACTACATATTCCTCTTTATCCTGAGAAACCTAACTTCACTTTTTTCTGACATAGTCCTTTCCTAGTTCTTACTTCTCTGACTTACCCTTTTCCATCTCATTGGGTCTCCCTCTGCCTCCCTCTCTCGAATTTTGGGGCTCAGTTCTGGGTCCCCTTTTAGTCTGTCTACACCCACTCCCCAGGGGAACTCATCCACTTCTGTAGCTTCAATATCTCCTCTAGGCAAATGACTCCCAAATCTGCGTCATGAATCCCAACATCAAGCTCAACCTGCGAACTCCTCATCTTCCTTCCCAAATCCTCCCCATCTCTTGAGCCCTTTGGCTTGATGTTATCCTTGTCTCCTCCCTCTTTCAATTCTCTCGCCCACTGCCAACCTTTTGCTCAGACCTTTCCTCCTGTTCTGTAAGCCTCTCCCCTTTCACATCTGGCAGACGGCATCCCACTTTATCATCAGTGTCCTTCTAAAATCACTTTTCCTTTCTTGATTAATCTCTCATTTCCCTACCTTATAGCCCTCCCAAATGCCACTTCAGCACTTCCACAAACCCTAAGGTCTTGGGGACTCATCCCCAAACCCTTGTTACATTTACATGCGTATCCTTACACTCTACTACTTCCTCCTATATGTGATTTATTTTAATGTAAGTCTGACTGCGAGAATGTAAGTTCCTTGAGAGCAGTAGTACTAATCAAATTAATTCTGTCATACTATCTGTAATGCTTAGTACAGGTCTCTGCACAGATTAGGTGCATAAGAATTCCTATTGATTGATTAACTGAGGCCAGGAGGGAATCTTGAAGAAGGGAGAGGAGGCAAAGTCAGGGCAAGGAGAGAAAACAAATGGTAATAAGTGGAAAGAATAGTCTCTGCTTAGGCTGCCTATCCATAAATCTCTGAGAAGGCTAGGCCAGCATGATACCCCTCACTGATATAAAAAAGGTAAAAATGGAGAGGCAATTTTCTTAAACAGTTGAATTGCCTCCCTATTTCTAGACCACCCTCTGTTGGGAGAGTCTGCCTGTAAGAGAGGAGTGTTTTAAGGGATTCAGGAAGTACTGCAACACAGAGCAGGTTGCTGTTTAGAATAATGTGACCAGATACTCTACATTAGACAAGATGGGCACAATTTGCAGGATTTGGCTCCTGGTGAGATCCATTAGGTTTCTCCCTTTTCCTTTCCCTCCCCCTACACCCAGCCCCAATACCCCCTCTCTCTGCTCTGTCTTTTTCCCCTTCTTTCCCTCCCTTCTCCCCCCATCCTCCTCTCTCCCTTTTCCCCTTTCTCTCCCTCCCTTTTCCTCTCTCTAATTGTGTCATCTTTTTTGGCCACACCCTCTGGAGTTCCTGCTTCACCATGCCTTCCCAAAATGGCAGAAGAGAACTGGACTTGTACGATTTCTAAACTATTAACTTACAAATACTTTAATCCCTTAGTAAACCAATTTTTCTTGTCCTCTGGGAGAATAATTGCCTTGCCTCAATCATATATTAGACAGGGCAGTCGGCAGGTCGATAACATTAATATGGAAGGTAAGCTGCTGAGATCGTAGCCACTTAACCTGCCCTTGTAGAGCAGTTAATCTAGCATCAAGCACACTGCTCTAACAGACTAGGATGAAAATGGTGCTGGTAGAATTTTACTAATTGGTTTGGTGATCACAGACAAAGCATTAGAAAAGCAGTATAATCTAATGGACAGAGCACAAGCCTGGGAGTAAGAAGGACCTGAGTTCTAATCCCAGCTCCACCATCTGTCTGCTGTGTGACCTTGGTCAAGTCACTTCAGTTTTCTGTTCCTCAGTTACCTCATCTGTAAAATGGGGATTAAGAGTGTGAGCCCTATGTGGGGCAGGGACTGGGTCCAACCTGATCAATTTGTATCTACCCCAACGCTTAATACAGGGCCTGGCACAGAATAAGCACTTAAGAAATACCATTAAAAAAAAGGTGATGAACTGTCCTATGAAGTTATATGAGTCACCTGAGTACTGGTCTGTCTGCTCCATGGTCATGCAGAAAAAATGCCCTCACGAGAGCAAATCCTAGGAAATTATCAGTTTCCCTCCCAGCTAGGTGGACATGCAAGCATATAGAACCATTAAGCATTTTGTTACAGTTTTCTATGGCAATAAGTTTGCAGGGAGATTGACTTGGTTCATTGAATTGATTCCCCACTAAAGTGTAAACTCCTTCAGGGCAGGGTTCATCTCTACCCGCTCTATTGCATCATAATCTCTGAAGCACTTAGTACAGTGCTCCACACCCAGTAAGCACTCAATAAATACCACTGATCGGCTGATTGTGGAGCCCAGCAGAGGGCAACTGTAATCCATATTCTGCCAAAGTCTGCCATGTGAATGAGAGTGAATGAAGATAAGCGCAGACTACATCCGCCCAAGAAAATTGTTAGCAGCATATTGGTTGCCCTATGGCCTGGCCTTCAGCTGGAGTTTCAGTGGAAAACTTGCCAAGCCAGAGGAGCAGCAGAGTTGTCTAGTGGCCTGAGCATCAGGATTCTTGGGGGACACATCTGCCCAGCCAGGATTTGGAACATAACTCAATCTGGTCTGAGCTTGGGCCAGTCAGCCCAATTCCTGAAATGGAAGAAGATTTATTTGCCTAATGAGTAGGCCAAGACTTCTGTAAATTCTTCCTTTTGGCTCCGACTGTGGCAGCTAGGTGGACTTGCACCAGCAGTCCAGAAACTCAATCCTTGAAAAATCTTCTTTGTTCTGGACTTATTTCCCTCTGAGTACACTCAAGAGATGAAACCAAAACAAAGAAGAAATGTAAAGCCCTCCATATCTCTCTCTCCTTGCTTAGTTGGTGGTCAGTGGCAGTGGAAGGGCATGATTCTTCAGCTCTGGTGGGCAGCAGGGAGATAGTGAGGTGGTGATTTTCTCTGCTACCTGCTTAGGAGGGGAAATTGATAGCTCCTTTCTCTGTGTAATAATAATAACAATAATAATAATAATTGTGGTATTTCTTAAGCACTTAACCATGTGCCAAACACCTTACCAAGAGCCGATGTAAATACAAGACCCCTAGGCCCCACAAGGACCTTACACACTAAGAAAGAAGTAGAACAGTAATTGAATTCCCATTTTACAGATGAGGTAGCTGAGGCCCGGAGAAGTGAAGTGACTTGCCTTAGATCCCACAGCAGGTAAGTGGCAGAGCCAGGATTAGGACCCAGGTCCTCTAACTCCCAGGCTCTTGCTCTTTCACTAGGCCAGGCTACTTCTCAAGTGGAAATGAAGGATCAGTCTATACTCTGTTGATCTTCAGACTCCTCCTAGCAACTGAATATCAGCCAAGTTTGGTCTGCTCTTTAGAACAAAGTAGGGATTTGAAAATCAAAATTTAGCTAGCAATGGCTGGCTCAATGTATTACTCTGAATGGGCAGTCACTTGTTAATTCCCCTGGTAATGGATGTTATGATGTATGTTACAGTAAATGTGACCAGTGGCTCAAAAGCAGAGATACAGAGGCAAATGTATCCGTTAAGAACGGACTTCAATTTTCTCTCCAGGTGTTGCCACTCATCCTATAGAATCCCGTGGGATAAGAATCTGACCCAAAAGGGAGGTGTTTAGAAATTGACTCATCGTCCTTAATAAGGAAGGAGTTCACTAGTTTGTTTATCTCTATTGGAGGGAAAATGGATATCTTTGCGTAGTTTCCTACTACGTATTCTTGGCTTGGGTTGACTCTATCATGGTGCAGCCAGCTACGCTCAATCAATAGTCTTTAAAAATAAGATTTGTCCTTTGGAAGCTAGCCCTGAGCAGTTTTGCATTCCTTTTCTCCTTAAAAAAGAGCAGGTTTTGTACGACTCTCTGCTCTAAAAATACCTTATGGGGAAAGAAAAAAAATCCAGCATCAGAGCCCAAAGTGCCATTGCCAAGGGCCAGATTCTGCAATGCTTGCTGATTTGTTCACTTGTGTGCAGTCTTCCCTCCCTCTAGCTCCTCCAAAAGCAGGAGTCATTTGAATTGGATTGGGAAATCGGGCATTTTTCTCTGCCACGAGACATTCCCCTGACTGCATGGGCCATGCATTGCTATTCTTTGAAAAATGGCAATACCCATGTATTTTAAGAGTTGGGACTGGCACGCAAAGCAGAAAACTGCAGAGACGTGAACTCAGAAAGCTGCAGAGAACCGCTTCGATATGTAGCTTGTTCTTGGTCTTGGAGGAAAAAAACCCAGATGGGGATAGTTTGTTTGTTGTATTGATTGAGAATCAATTGATAATCTTCAATTTGTTTCTTGGTGTGAAGATCAGGGATCAATAACCATTATTTATGGGTCCAGAAACACCATGTAGTCTGGCTGCTTTGGGCTATGTCACAGGGTTTCTTGGAATAAGGAGAAAGTTAAAAAAGCTTCTGGAAATTAATGACCGTTTCCACTGATGAGTGAAATAATACACTCATTCCATTTGCTTGTGTCTGTCCCGAAGCAGAGAGTAAAGGCAGAGCATCTGATAGCAGCTTTAAGTCTGTGTCCTTGGAGAATGAAGACGAAATTAGAGCCAAGCTGCTCTTGGCTATACAGGCTTTTTACATTCTGTGTTTACTAGATTTTTCTGTCTAATTAAAATTACCTTATACACTTGATTGGCTTAAAAGCCCAATATTTGGCAATTAAAGCTCCTTTATTTTAACAACCTGGCAGTCCATCAATGGCCGATTTAACATCAAGAAACTGCCTGGCAATTGGGTCCTAACAGCAGACCAACTGCTTCTGCTGTTCTGCTGTGGTTCTTCTGGGTTCCAGTAGCACAGTTGAGGAGCTGAGTGGGGAAACTTACTCCAAGAATTGCAGAAATGACTGGGACTCACTAAAAAAAATCAGAGAGACAGTTTCAACCGTGCAGTGTGAACTTATTTACACTCTCCCTAGCACTCTTAGAACTGTCTGTCCAGTTGATTTATTTTGCCCACTCTAGTTATGAATATTTTTATATTTGTCTCCCAACATTAGAATCTATGCTCCTTGAGAGCAGGGAATCAGTTCAGTTTGTTATTCTTTACTTCCCAAGGGCCTTGTATTACACTGCACCAAGTGAGCATTCAACAAATGCTACGACTACTACCACTAGAAGCCTAAAGACAGGATTAAAAACTCTACACTTTGGTATTTGTTAAGCACTAACTCTCTGCTGAGCACTGTACTATGTGCTGGGGGAGATTGTTATCAATTAGATCAGACCCAGTCCCTGTCCCACATGGTTTTCCTGGGCTAACAGGGAAGGGGATCAAGTATTTAATCAGATGAGGAAACCAAGGCACTGAAAACCAAGTGACTTTGTCTTAGGTCCCACAACAGGGAAGCAGCAGAGCCAGAACTAGAACCCTGCTCTCCTGACCTTCATTCCTGTGCCCTTTCCAATAGGACACACTTTTTCTAGTCCATCTGTCCCTTGTGCCATTCTGGTTCAGCCTGATTCCCCTGTTCATTATTATGGCATTTATCATTATGAATGACATTTGTTAAGCATTTACTATGTTCTTAGCGCTGGAGTAGATACAAGGTAATCAGATGGAAAAAAGTCCCTGCCCCACATGGGGCTCACCGTCTTCGGAGGGGCAACAGGTATTTGATTCCCATTTTACAGTTGAGGAAACTGATGCCCAGGGAAGTTAAGTGACTTGCCCAAGGTCACATAGCAGACTATAAGCAGAGTTAGGTTTAGAACCCAGATCCTCTGGCTCCCAGGCTCATGCTCTTTCTACTAGGCTACGATGCTTCTCCTATTACCATTTCTTCCTATTCCTGTGATTGCCCTTGGAAGGGGTTTTTGTTTGTTTTAACGAGAGCTATGCTTCTCACCAAGGGACAGGGAGCTTTCACTCAATTTTTACCTCAGATTTGATAGCCCAGAGCTCTAGGGTGGTTCATTTTTTACCATAATCTCATAAACCAGCTACATGATATTCAGTTGGGTGCCATAAAGCGCTTATAACTTAAACCCTGGAAACCAAGCTACTGAACAGCTATTAAATACCCTGGAAGCACTGGGTATTGTTTAGGACAGTGATCTCTGTTTTGTTCACTGTCTTTCCACTGTGCTTCTTCACAACGTTTGTGAAACTGTGAGGGTTGTGCTGTGAAGATATTCCTAGAACCTATCCTCACTCACATGAAGGGGAGAAGAGAAAACTTCCCTTTTGGCTCCAGAAAGCCCCTTCCTTAATCCTCCTCCTCTATCCTACAGAGCAGAGTTTAGGCTGTGAAGTCGACAAAGCCCCTTTAGGGGATCTCAGAGAAACAGGTGTGAGACTTTTCCTTCCTTTTGGTTATTTATGATTTGGTGGTGTGCTCGCTTCTATTTTGCATGTCTTCTCCTACCCGGGAGACCGGAAAGCTAGATTGCTGCTTAACAGATGCTAAATTATTGTCACAAATCAGATGTGATTCTCTGTGAGATGATTAACTCTGCCACCTTGCATTGAGGGCCCCAGAACCCACGTTGATGTGTTTGTTTGTACTGTGCCATGAATTTCAATTGTCCGGAGCTGAAGATCTCGAGGGCCCACTGTAGCAGTGCTATCTGGGAGTTGTGAGCCACACTGGCATAGGTTGGAGAGAATGAGGTGATTGACTTACATTTCATGCTCCACAGCATCCTCAACCCACTGGAATAACTACCTCCATCCAAGCTTCCTCTTAAGCAACCAATCAGGAACAAGCTGTTATACTCCTCACTATTGGCTTCAGAGCTCTCCCTCACCTTGCCCCTTCTTACCTCATCTCCTTTCTCTCCTTCTACATCGCAGCCCGCACGCTCCGCTCCTCTGGTGCTAACCTTCTCACTGTCCCTCGTTCTCGCCTGTCCTGTCATCGACCCCTGGCCCACATCCTACCTCTGGCCTGGAACACCTTCCCTCCTCAAATCCACCAAACAATCACACTTCCCCCAACTTCAAAGCCCTACTGAAAGCTCACCTCCTCCAAGAGGCCTTCCCAGACTAAGCCCCACTTTTCCTCAGCTCCCCATCCCCTCTGCTTCACCCTGACTCATTCTCTTTGCTCTACCCTCCCTCCGCCCCACAGCACTTGTGTATATGTGTCCATATCCATATTTCTATTTATTTATATTAATTCCAGTTTACTTGTTTTGATGTCTGTCTCCCCCCTTCTAGACTGGCCTGGTGTGGGCCGGGATTGTCTCTCTCTATTGCTGAATTATGCTTTCCAAGCACTTAGTACAGTGCTCTGCAAACAGTAAGCGCTCAATAAATATGACAGTGAACGAATGACTGGAACTAGCTCCTGATTGAAGACTAGAATTAAAAAAGACTGGCCTAGTGGAAAGAACCAGTGGGTCTAGAAGTCAGAGGATCTGGGTTCTAATCCTGATTCTGCCACTTTTTTTGCTGGGTTGCCTTGGGAAAGTCACTTAACTTCTCTGGCCCTCAGTTATCTCATCTGTAAAATGGGGATTAAATCTTTCTCCCTCCGATTTAGACCGTGAACCCCATTTGGGACAGGGGCCTGATTACCTTGAGTCGAGTCCGGTGCTTGGTACAGTGCCTGGAACATAGCAAACACTTAATGAGTACCATTTTTTTTTAATTTGTGTTAGCTATTGGGTTCTCCAATTGAGCAGCCCAACTCCTGAAACACTTGTCAGCTCTGCTGCTGAACCGAAAGAGCCTCCGCCATTAGACTTCATTAAATTTAGCTTTTTGACTTCCTAACAGTGAAGCGGGACTGTTCTCAAATGCAGCAACCAATTCACCATACACCAAGGCCAGCATTCATACAGTGATACATTAACTAATATCCCACTTGAAGCTCCTTGAAGACAGGGATGATCTGGTTTATCAAATCTATCTTATTGTGCTCTCCCAAGCATCTAGTACAGTGCTCTGCACACAGTAAGCATGCAATACCATTAATTGATTGATCTAAAGCCATGCTGCAGAAATATGGAAAGATCCTCACACACTGGGATTTGTATGCTTTAGGCACTTGATTATTCATCCCACCTTCATAACAAAAATAATAATAATAATAATGACATTTGTTTCGTTTTTACTATGTGCCAGACACTGTACTAAGCACTGAGGTAGAACAAGCAAATTGGGTTGGACACAGTCCCTATCCCACGTGGGGCTCCCAGTCTCAATTCCCATTTTACAGATGAGGGAATTGAAGCCCAGAGAAACGAAGTGACTTGCCCAAGGTCACACAGCAGACAAGTGACAGAGCAGGATTAGAACCCATGACCTTCTTTCTCCCAGGCCCATGCTCTATCCACTATGGCACACAGCTTCCCACACCACTTATGTACATATCCATAATTTATTTATGTATATTAATGCCTGTCTCCACCTCTGGACTGTAAATTCCTTTAGGGAAGGGAACATGTATACCAACTCTATTGTATTGCACTCTCCCAAGCGCTTAGTACAGTGCTCTGAATGCAGTGAGCGCACAATAAATCCTAGTGATTGAAAAAGGAATGGTGGAGGAGATGGAAGGGTTCCGTAGATTGCCGATCTCCGAGTAGTTTTCACTTATCACCATGCCCTGCCCCCCCCAAGAACTGAATTTCATTCTCAGAGAAGACAGGCAAGGAGGTCAAACATTTTACAAGGCCGGGTCATGGGGCAGATGTGCAAAGGGGTCTTATCCTGCCATACTACTTTCAAATTTGCTTTGGACTAAGCTTCCTGTATGTGATCTTAACTTTTTCTTAGAGAATAGTTGCAGTGTTAGAAGGTCCATGTCCCCTCTGCTCCTCTACTCTACCTCCATTAATTCTTCCTCTTTGGTTTCTCCTCCTTCCATTCCCCATTCCCTCCCGATTCTCTTCACACTCCTTGATTTTTCTCCCCTAATCCCATCTCTTTTTCTTTTTTAATATGGTATTTGTTAGGAGTTTACTATTGCCAGGCACTGTGTACTAAGCACTGGAGTAAATACAAGCTTATCAGGTTGGACACAGTCCCTGTCCCATATGGGGCTCAAAAACTTATTCCCCATTTTACACATGAGGTGACTGAGGAACAGAGACTTACCCAAGGTCACTAGACGGACAATCGGGAGTCAGGATTGGAAGCCAGGTCCTACTGACTCTCAGACCCAAGCTCTATCCATGCTTCTTCTCAACATCTCTTCCCCCATCGCCCACTCCCCTGGCTCAATCCTAACATCGTCATTCCAGTAATATATTATTTGAAAATTCCATCCTACTGTTAAACCAACACTCACTCACCTTCCCTAGGCTGCTGCCAAAAAACGATAGCCTCACAAATCTCCCAAAAGAATGATATGGCTCTTTGCCAGGTGAAATGGCCATCATAATTGTAATAAAACCATTTAAAATATACCTTTAGAACAAATTGCCACCTTCCCAAAGGCTAGCTTCGTGAAGGCCCTAGACCTGTGTTTACATGTGTGTGGTTTGCAATATATCATACTTAGAGATTTTCTGGATCAGAAGATGCATGAAAGGAAGGACCAACAAGTGAAGAGTGGAGAAAGGCCAGAGGGAGGGAAGACTAGAGAGAAAGAGAGAGAAGGAAAGACAGAGAAATGCAGCCCTAAATTTTTCATATCAGAATTCGGTACTGCACAGTCTTGAGGTACTCACCCCCTGTGGAAGGTGAAAAGAGAAATAGGGGTTCAGGAGGAAGGCTATGATAGAGGAAAGAGAGCAGTTAGGCTTTACAGAAGACAAATACCAGGAGAAAACTGAAAGGTGTTTATTCCACTTGCAAAAGTGCTACAGAATTCATTCACAGTCTCTCTCTCTCTCTCTCTCTCTCTCTCTCTCTCTCTCTCTCTCTCTCTCTCTCTCTCTCTCTCTCTCTCTCTCTCTCTCTCTCTCTCTCTCTCTCTCTCTCTCTCTCTCTCTCTCTCTCTCTCTCTCTCTCTCTCTCTCTCTCTCTCTCTCTCTCTCTCTTTCCCCTCCTTCAATTTGGATTAGGGAAGTTTCACTACACTGTTCTTACTTCATAACCTAAGAGTTTATGAAATGTCAGCTAATAATAATGATCATAATAATAACATAGGATATTTTGTTGCTTGTTTGCTATGTACCAAGTACTATACTAAGTCCTGGGGTAGATAGCAGATGATAATAATAATAATGGTATTTGTTAAGCGCTTACTATGTGCAAAGCACTGTTCTAAGCGCTGGGGAGATACAAGGTGATCAGGTTGTCCCACATGAGGCTCACAGCCTTGATTCCCATTTTACAGATGAGGTAACTGAGGCACAGAGAAGTTAAGTGACTTGCCCAGAGTCACACAGCCAATAAGTGGCGGAACTAGGATTAGAACCCATGACTTCTGACTCCCAAGCCCGTGTTCTTTCCACTGAGCCACACTGTTTAATCAGGCTGGTCACAGTCCCTGCCCCATATGGGCTCACAGCTTAAGTAGGAAGGTGAACAGGTATTTAATCACCTTTTTACAAATGAGGAAATGAAAGTTCAGGGAAGATAAGTGATTTGCCCAAAGTCACACAGCAGGCAAGTGGCAGAGCTGGGATTAGAACTCAGGTCCAGTGTCATTAGTTACATATCATACATCTGGGAACTATGAATTCTTTCCTTCCAACAAGCCATTTGCATATTCCATTAATTTTTCCAAATTTTTTCTGAAAACTTTCAGTTGCATTATTGCTTGCTGACGTGTTTTCAGCACCTGATCATGCAAGGAATATTGATCATCTCTTGTATCTTTGCTTTTCAGCCATCAAGTTGGCCTAAATTCCTCACTGTCTCAAACCCACTTTTCCTTTCCTTTGAACCCATCGTCTCCTTGATATGAAACATGTACTTTAGAAAGCCTAATCGCTAATTATATAAAACATCCTTTAATTTCATACCTGAACTTGATTCTCCAACTTTAAGCCTCTTCCGAATTCCCTCACTCTTGTGTGTTTTCACTCTGCCTTTTGGGTTGATCACCATGACAGAATTAGGGAATGTTCTTCCGACAGCTCCCATCTGTCTGGATACAGAACGAAATACTGTCGGACGGGGGTGGGCAGTGCAGTGCTGGCTCTCCCTAATGCTAGTTCTACAATAAAGTGGCCCCTGGCAGAGGAGAGACTGTGTGTATAATAATAATGATGGTATTTGTTTGGTGCTTACTATGTGTTCAACACTGTGTCAAGCACAGCGGGTCTGCGTCAGTGCAGATATGCACCCTAGGCACCCTTTCAGCTCAGATTAGATGGTGTAAAGTGCTAGAGAGCTTGCATTCAGCTAAGATTCTTCTGGCGTATCTTGCTCAAGGAAGCCTGGCAAAACTTGTGCAGCTGCAAAACAGCCATCTTAGTGTCTCAAATGAGTTCTCCAGAACTTGCCCAGCCCAATCAGAATCTGAAACCTGTAGCAGTCTTGGAGAGAAGGACAAAGATTTTCAGAGTTTCTGACATGCCTCCTAGAAGCTTTTTTGGGCTACCTCCGTTGAATCTAAAGACGCTGACATTTCCAACAGTATTGATGAATCAACACCAAGGACACTGACCATTCTAAAAATAGTCCCAAACTCCTTGCACAACATGGGAATTTGCCTCACACTGAATTTCCAGAATTATACATCTACCCTCTACCCTCCCACTCCCCATCTATCCAGTTTATCCCCTATTTGCTATCTTACGCATTACTCTTCATGCCTTCCCGGCATTTCCTGGCTACACTCTTTAAACAGAAGCAGAACAAAGGACAAGGTATGGCCCTGACATTTTGGCAAAGGCGGTCCTTAATAATTAATAATAATTATGGTACTTGTAAATCACTTACTATGTGCCAAGAATTGAAGATGAATCAGGTCCCACATGGGGCTCACAGTCTAAGTAGGACTGTAACAGGCATTGAATCCCCATTCTGCAGTTGAGGGAACTGAGGCACAAAGAAGCTGTGACTCGGTCAAGGTCACAAAACAGGTAGCCAGGATTTGAACCTAGGTCCTCTGACACCCAGCTACTTCTATTGCCAGGAAGCAGTTCCTGGTCCTGGCTGCTTTCCCACAAAAACAGTGATAAATGAACCATCCGGAATTCTGTTTTATTACCAACAAGACTGTCCAACCCTAGAACTCCCTCAGAGCACTCGTTCCCCTAAATTCCCCAGTAGGATTTCTACGTTGGCTTGATATAAGAAGCAGCCCAGCCGCGATTGGAAAAGAGACAGATGGGCAGTAAATAAGCCATTTTTCTCACCACACCTAGCTAATAAGTAATCATGGGGTTTCTATGGTGTACTGAAGCCAGGAAATTGCAGAGTGTTCTGTGGGGGTTGCAGACTTTCATCCCATCTCTCTGACATCCCACTGCCTTGTCCAGAGAAATCGTGACAGATGCTACTAGGCGCACAATACAGATGAATGTCAGGAGCCCGGATGTGCAGCAGGAGGGGCAAAAGAATGGGTTATTTCATCACCTGGAGAAACCGTTGGAGAATATTCACTCCTGCAAGGAGCCGTGATAACTAGGTTCTACCTTCCCTTGAAAGAAAGAGACCACTGCTGAATCAGACCTGCTGATCAACATAGAGCCTAGAATAAATGAACAGGCTTCATCCATCTGGGGACCCTTGGTGACAAGCCAACATTTGTGTTGCCCGAGAGAGCCCTTTGTGTCTACGGCAGGTGAATCAGGTAGGATTTTGGAAAAAAAAAGAATTCAGCCTGCATCTCAATATCACCATGCCCAAATGGGACTTGGTAATCGGTGCTTAGAACAGTGCTTCGCACATAGTACGCGCTTAACAAATGCCATCATCATTATTATTATTATTAGTGTGTTGTTGTGATTTAGCACCATTCACCTTGAGAAAACGTATTTGAGTATATAATAATAATAATAGCATTTATTAAGCGCTTACTATGTGCAAAGCACTGTTCTAAGCATTGGGGAGGTTACAAGGTGATCAGGTTGTCCCACGTGGGGCTCACAGTCTTAATCCCCATTTTCCAGATGAGGTAACTGAGACAGAGACGTTAAGTGACTTGCCCAAAGTCACACAGCTGACAAGTGGCAGAGCCGGGATTTGAACCCATGACCTGTGACTCCAAAGCCCGTGCTATTTCCATTGAGCCACGGAGTGACAAGGCAGCTGTTGTGTACCTATGCTTCCTTGGACATACTTTCTGATTGGCCAGGAAGATGTATGATTAACAGTTGATATCCTGGGGTGATAGAGATCCTGATCTCCAACCTCCTTGAGGTTGGAACCCCCATCATGCCAAGACACTGGGCAATATTCTGAAGTTACCCAAGTCCACCCGACGGAGTTGGGTGATGGGTCTGGGTATCACCCATAGCTCGGTCCTCCAAAATATAATTAGGGGCCCACTTGCCTGGTGGTGCCACGTTGGCATCAACTGGAATTTGCAGCCACAAGCCTGTGGCAATAAATAATGTAACGGTTGAGGAACAGAGGAAGTCAGGTTAGCGGTTGAATACTACATTTAACTGCTCTGAAACTCATCTTGGTACGGAAAGCAAGTAATAAATGAATAAATAAACATGAGGGCTGAGCCAAGTTTAAACTGGAACATTAACTGAGAGCTTCCTGATTTATGAGAACCTCGTTATTTTTATTAACTGCAGTGTTTTATTAGTCCTCAGCCATGTCATGGGAAAAATCTTTAATATCACTATGATCATCATTACCCAGGCCCAGGAGTGGAAACTCCTTCACTCCATCTTTCCTGTTTCAGCCAATATGCCTTCCCCACCAGCGGACTGGGAATGGATGCAAAGCTGGAGGCCATGGTGGTACCCTATACGCACTTATCCTATAAACAGGAGTCGAGTTCTTGCAGAACCTAGACAAGAAAAACAGATTGTCGAAGTCATCCACGTTCAATGCCACGTGGTTATGCCCAAACTGTTTCTTCTAAGATGCATCACACTGTACCCTTACAGACAAGCATCGTCAGAAGATTGTTCCCTAATTCTGTCAACATGTTCTAGCCAAAATTCTTCGGCAGACTCCATTTCCTCCTCTCCAATTCCCTTCTAGAACCTCTACAATCTGGTTTCTGTACATTCACTCCACTGAGATTGCTCTCAGCTTGATCACCTATGACCTCTTCCTTGCTAAAAATAAAGAACTGAGAAGCAGTACAGCCAAGTGGGAAGAGCATGGTCCTGGGCATCAGAGGGCCGGGGTTCTAATCCCTGCACCACCACTTATCTGCTGTGTGACCTTGGGCATACAATAATACCACCAATTGATTGGTCTAAAATATGATGATTTTGGTCCAAGTATGTGAAATTTGAGAAGGGGAATCTGACAACCCTCATCCTGAAACAGCATTCTGAGGAATTGGGAAAAGACTGATGGTGTCTGGAGGGCGAACTTCCTTCTCCTGGTGCCCATTGGGAAATCTAGTAACTTCTGAAAATTTAAAACAAAGTAACATAAGCAGTAGTGTACTAGTTGAAAGCATTGATCCACTCAGTCCAGTATTTTCTCTCCGATAGTGGCCCCAGAGGGTTTTTTTGAGGAATAGTGAGATAGCTAATCTCCATTATAATAGATACTGTCTAAATTCATTAATTTTCCTAAGTTGTATTGGCTAATTTTGGCCTTGGGCTGGGAGGACAAGATCCCCTTGACAACATGTTAAATGGGACTTCTCTTTTTTGGGAATTAAATTCTGACCTTCTGTAAACTTGCTTGACTGGAGAAAAAGGGATTTTTCTGAGTAAAAATTGCTCTGATTGGGCTTCCAAAGAGATTTATACAAATCCGGGCTGAGGGTCTGAGTCTAATCAAAGAAACTCATCTTCCTACTAGAGGAAAGTAGGTTGTAGGGGATTCACCTTCACCAGGAGCTGTGCCATCTATCTAAAGAATAGACTTCTAAGGTGAAATAGTTCTAAGGAACAAAGAAATTCCCTGATCAGATAATTTCTTAGTCTCCTCAGTTCCTCCACCCCTGAAGAGTGAGGTTTCACTGGTCCTGAGGACAATATAGATTTTCAGGGAGGGTTTGAGTAACCCTTTACCCCTCTCCATTTCAAGGTCCAGGAAGGGTGACTATGGCCAGAGTTCTCTGGAACAAGTGATCCGTAGCTGGTGAGGCGAGGACCTCCTCAGCGTCTCACTTCAAACCGTGGAATTTGATTCTGCAAACTGTCTGTACACCTCAAAGTTGTGTTGGGGGTTTTTTTGGTGGTTTTTCATTTTTTTTCAGGATTCCTGCTCTTCCACTCTGCTTCAGGAAGTGGTTCCCAGCTAGAACACTTTGGCATTACAAGATGTTCCTTGCCACCATCCAGTGACATTAAAAAAAAAATAAAATCACAAAATGACACTGGAAATAGCCCTTGTCTGAAAAGTAGCTGCCTTACAAAAGGATTTCCCATTTCCTTTTCTAAGAGTTTAGTTATAAACGAGCCCATGGATACCCAGAGCATAATACATGCAGTTATTACTTTTTATTAAAAAAGTTAGAAAGTATTTTATTAAAACTATAGGTAGAGCTGGATATTAGGTAAAAGTACAAGTAAGCAAAAGGCGTTGAACAAGAATGAACCACATGATCTTAAATATGAATAATTCCAGGCAAAATGAGATGCAAAATGTGATATTTCTTCTAGGTTGAATACTAAGCTAAAATTTTGCTCATTTTAGATAGATTTACTAAAGCTTTCCTAACACATCTCTCCTTCCATTACATTGACAATTATGGTACTTTAAGTGCTTACTAAGTTCTGTGTTAGGGTATATACAAGATAATCAGATTGGACACAGTCCCTGTCCGACATGGGGTTCACAGTCTCAGTAGGAGGGAGGCCCTATTTAATTAATTATTAATTAAAAATTAATGCATTCATTAATTTCATTTAATCCCCATTTTACAGGTTAAAAAAAAATCTACGGCCCAGATAAATTAAGTGACTTGTCCAAGGTCTTACAGTCAGAAAGTGTTGGAGCTAGGATTGGAACCCAGGTCTTCCAACTCACAGGTCCATGCGTTTCCCTCTAGGCCATGCCCTTTTTCTTACTCATTCTACTTCCCTTGGATAGGGCTAGCCGTCTTCTCCGTTAGAGCCAACTGCCTCAAGAGCCAAGGAAGTATATTGTAGAAAAGAAGGCTTCCATGTGCTGTCATATTTTCAAGAGAAACCTGGAACCAGTCTTAACAGTGAGCTCACAGATACCCTCTCTGACAAGATTTGGCACCTCACTTGCTGTTCATCAGGGTGCCCAAGGGACATTTCTCAAGTTTGCCTAGAATTAGGAACTCATGGGATGAGTACTAAAGAAAAGCCTGGTCCGAGTTAGTCCAATAATGCCCCCAAGTCCACCCCTGTCGGCTAATGGATTAGTTATCTCAGCAATAAGACCCATCCTAAGTGAGATCATGAGATAATTGACTGTCAAACAGCTGAGCAATGTTAAGGTCAGTTGTAGTGGAGGTCAATTCATTTGAACAATGGACTCATTTCTGAAGGGTCGCCTAATGCTTATAACGATAACTTTATCCTAATGGATGTTTTCGGTGTTGTTAGGGAAGAATGAACTATTAAGCGATCAGATTAAATATTGCCTAAAATCGGGTTTTTAGAGAAACCATTTGGCTGTAGCAAAGGCGAAATACCCACCTAGGGAAAAATCGGTTTTAGAGAGCAGCTGGATTTAATGTTAGAAACAAATGATTCCTCTCCAACCCTCTTTACCAATTGACTTAAATTTATACTGCTCTGCCCATGATTATTCCCTAACTGTATATTTATACCTCCCCATTTACATTTTCCAGAATAATTAAAAATTTAACCTAGAACAAGCCATTTACGTGGAGGTGAATGAAAACTCTAATTTTTAAATTAACTATATTCTATACGTCCAGTGGGTTTTTCCTAGTTCCAGTTAAAGAGAAATGAATTTCTGCCTTTCTGGGCTCTTTATAGGCTCCCATGGTGTGAGAGATTAATTGAGCCTTCTAATAATAAGTCTTTATTCTTATTTAGCACCTCTCCCACAGGGAGCTCCAGGTATCTTTTAAATATTATCTCACCGAGAGAGAGAGGGAGAGGGAGAGAGGGAGAATGTTGGGAGTTCTTACTTGATTTTGCAAAGGGACAAAAAGACACCGGGTTATCAAATAACACCCCCCTGACCCAAACATAGTGAGTCTTTCATCAGAGTTCATGGAGAAGGTGACTCTAGGGTTCTTTATCCACTTGATTTAGCTGCATCAGATTCCATGTTTTCCTGTCTAGTTTGCTCTATTTGTAAGAGTTGGGTTGTTTCCCTGCTCCGCTCTCAGAGATCCCAGTTTTGTGGCATGGAATCAATTCCCCAATCCAAGTAGGTTTGTGGGGAGTGTTGGGATGCTCAAATAGCTTAAAGTCATTTGGTCAGTGCTGCAGCAGTAGGAATGGGGATTTTGTGAGCTCTCTATTCTTTCAGTCCCAAACAGGAAGAAGAGGAAGGAGGGGCAGAGGCATATCTGTTTTTATAAGAGCACCTTGCAAAAACCAGCAAACATAAGGCATTGTTCCTTTTCTCAGTTGCTTGGGAGAGAGATTGACTCTGCTGGGTGTGACACAGAAAGAGCAGGGAAGGGAACTGGGTATGCTCGCTTTGTTCAACCAGCGAGGGCTATGGTTGGAAGTTGAAGTTGGACCCCCTCCACTGGTCTTTCCAGCCAGGCTGGCCCTCTCCTCAACACCATTGTCAAGTTCAGCTCATCAAAGTGGGAGAGGACTGCTGGAGTTGCTTTTACTTGCTTCCCAAGCATCTGGAACAGTGCTCTACAAATAGTAGGCCCTCAGTAAATACCTCAAATCCTAATACGGATTTCCTAGCTATATCTGACTTCGTGTTAAAAGTCAGGGCGGCTGTTTTCAAAACATACTTATCCACGAACAGGTTGTTTACTTCTTGGAAGGTAGCACAAGTCCCTGAGCAAATAGGCTAGTGGTTATTTCCAAGGATGATCCTTACTTGACTTCTAGTTATCTGGAGCAGACCACAAGGCATAGAAGACATTTCATCATAATCATCAACATCTTCAAAAAACATTTATTGGGTTCCCACTATTCAATCAATCTATGATATTTATTGAAAGCTTACTGTGTTCAGAGCACTATATTACGTGCTTAAGGGAGTGCAATAGAGTAAGTAATAATAATGATGACATTTATTAAGCGCTTACTATGTGCCAAGCACTGTTCTAAGTGCTTGGGGGGGGGGATACAAGGTGATCAGGTTGTCCCACGTGGGGCTCACAGTCTTCATCCCTATTTTTCAGATGAGGGAACTGAGGCACAGAGAAGTTAAGGGACTTGCCCAAAGTCACAGAGCTGACAATTGGTGGAGCCAGGATTCGAACCCGTGACCTCTGACTCCAAAGCCCACGCTCTTTCCACTGAGCCACGCTGCTTCCCCAAGTAGATACAAGGAATTTACAATCTGGCAGGGGAGTCAGACGTTCAAATAAATTACAGGTAGGACAAAGATATACACAAAAGTGCTATGGGGGACAGTAGGGAAGGTGAGTATCAACCTATTTAAAGGTTAGGAACTTAAGTGCAGTGTGGTTTACTGAAAAGCAACTTGGCCTAGTTTAAAGAGAACAGGGCTGGGAGTCAGAGGACATGGGTTCGAATCCCAGCTCTGCCACTTAACTGCTGTGTGACCTTGATCAAATCACTTAATTGCTCGGGGCCTCAGTTTCCTCATCTGTAAAATGGGGGATAAAGACCATTAGTGTCATGTGGGAAAGGGACAGCGTCCAATGTGATTGTATTGTTAGTACCCCAGTATTTAGTACAGTGACTGGAACACAGTAAGTGCTTAACAAATACCATTTAAAAAAGTGCATGGGTGACAGCGTAGGAGGAAAAAATAGGTGGGGTCATGAGAGATTAGTCAGGAAGGACTTCCTGGAAGGGAGGTGATTTTATAGGAAATTATACCCACTGCAGGGACCAGTAGAAGTTAGTGTGGCATAATGGACAAATCATGAGCCTGGGAGTCAAAAGGTCATGGGTTCTAATCCCAGCTCTGCCATTTGTCTGCTGTGTGACCTTGAGCAAGTTACTTCACTTCTCTGGGCCTCAGTTCCTCATCTGTAAAATGGGGATTGAGATCGTGTCCAACCCAATTTGCTTGTATCCACCCCAGCATTTAGTACAGTGCAGCGTGGCTCAATGGAAAGAGCCTGGGCTTTGGAGTCAGAGGTCATGGGTTCAAATCCCAGCTCCACCAATTGTCAGCTGTGTGACTTTGGGCAAGTCACTTCACTTCTCTGGACCTCAGTTCCCTCATCTGTAAAATGGGGATTAAAACTGTGAGCCCCCCGTGGGACAACCTGATCACTTTGTAACCTCCCCAGCGCTTAGAACAGTGCTTTGCACATAGTAAGCGCTTAACAAATACCATTATTATTATTATTATTATTACAGTGCCCCACACATAGTAAGTGCTTAATAACTACCACAGTTAATATTAGGGCAACTGCACCCCCCCTTTATATGACAGGCTTTGCACCTTTCTAGGTTCATTCTCTGTGAAAGAAGGGAGTCTAAAAAGGTGCTCACCTAAACTAGGCACCTCTCTTTATCTGCACTTTCATTGTTTGGGCTTCAACATGCCGGTAACAGCTGGTCAAATCTAGTGTATAGTGTGTTTATCATTGAGTAATTATGTTTTGTTTTCATATTGGCAGACCTGTTATTTGTCCCCTTAGGAGCTATGGACATCTTGTGTTCACAAATGAATTAATGTGACAATGGCTTTCAAGTTGCAAGGCGCTGAATTATTATTACCTTCATCTGCAGGGCTGTTATATAAATACGCAGATCTGTTCATCATGTTGCCTATCTCTAATGTGTTTATCCAGCCACAAATTCCATTAGATCATGCAACCAAAAGGACAGCGATTGCAAAAAGAGATAAATTACATTCCTCTCTTTATATGAATTTGAATCTCATCCAAAAATCCAAGAGGTTTTATTATGCATAGTAACCATATTGGTTCGGGTAGTTCAAGCTGGTTCATCATGAAGCATCAGGAGTAAAATCTTCATAAAGAATCCTATGCTGACCTCAAAAGAATGAGCCAAATGATCATATATGCCCTCTTATTCCAATTATTCAATATACATTTCTTTGTCCTCAACAGAGCAACAGGCATTATGCAGAAAGCATCACTTTCTGTAGTTTAGAATCAGTCTTAATTAGGCAGATAACTATTAAAGAGCTGAGGATTTTAGGTAGCAGCTACTGAACTGATATCTTTGGACACCTAGCGTATTCTTGGAGGGGTCATTGGAAGTAAGGAGTGTTGAGCAGAGATACAAAGGAGGAGAGAGAGGTAAGTCACCTACTGATCAGATGAAAGGCTGGGAATTAAAAAGGTGCAAAGAGGTAGGAATGGAACAGAGGAAAGACAAGGACAGAGTGACAAAGTGAGTTACCTCAAAGAAGGGAGTGAAGAGAGTCATATAAAGAGAACCCAGTTATGGAGTGCCCTGAAAGTAAATCGGAAATTCAAATGGCTCTAGGGAAAGTAAAGTTAACAGAGGCCTTGGGAATGGAGATAGAAGTCTTCTTACTCAGGGAGAGGCAGTTTCATCCATTTATGAGTTGAACTGGAAGGAAAAGAGACTAAGGAGGGTGGCAAGAAGGCAAAAATAAAGTAGTTGTAGAGTTGTATTCTGGAGCTAGTGCAAAGGAGGAGGTGGGAGCAACTGAAAGCACAAAGGAAAAAAGGAAGGGAAAAGGGGCAAAGCTGCACGGTCCAAGTGTCATTGTTGAGATCATTTTTCAGCAGAAATTCAGTTTTTGATCACTGTGTCCAAGGGGCAAACCCAGCTTCATTTTTCTTTCAGTAGATTTGTCTATCACAGCAGAGGCAAAGTGAGCATTTTTGCAGGTAAATACCACTGTTCTACCCCAACTAGGAAACCTGGTCTTAGCCCCTTTCCTTGATGGCCAGCTGCATGTTAGTATTTTATCCCACCCAAGCTCTGCCCACTGAGCCCTTGCTACCCTGATACACTCTGAGGGAACTAAGGCCCCCTCAAGCAGAGGAGAAAAGAGAACCATTTTCTTACCACTGCATTACCAAGAAGGTCTGTCTGCTATTTACTAACCAGCAGGAAAATGCTGAATAAACACCAGGAGATGAGCTTTGTCTCTACAGAAAACAATAACCCCAAATTGCACATCTTTCTGATTATTTCAGATAAGGAACAATTAGCACATCAGAAAGAGGAACAGATAATGATAATTCTAGCTACCTGGCTGTTGTCCAGGACCAATCGACCAACCGCCTATCATAGGAACCAAAATCACCGTTGAGATATCACTAGCTTTGAGCATTTCCAACGAACAGAAATTGGATGATGCATACAAACGATAACCAAAATAAGTCACAAATCCCCCTTTCATTTTATGGAAAATGACATTCATGTTGACCCCAAGAGCAATGCGCACAAGAGGACAAACTAATAACATTATTTCTAGTGATAGTAACAAGCATTCCTTCCTGTCCCTGAAAAAGTTAGCAAAGCAAAATGAAGAACTTGTCTGCGGCCTCGGAAGGCTGTGCCGCCTCACTTTAATCTGATTTTTTTCTTGGGGAAGAGTGAAAAATGATATTGACCTTGCTCCTTCTGACTATTAATATTCACCCTGCAGGGCTGGTGGAGGCATAGACAGCTGTTGAAAAGCACGGGAGCGCGTGCTTGTGTGCCCAGCATGTAACTTTATTTTAGTAACTTTTATTAGCTGTGTCTGTTTTCTGGTTGAATGTTCGCTGTTTGATTTAGATTTTATGAAATCAGTCTTGGCAGTTATGTCTGCACTATTGAGATGGATCTAGGCTACCAGCAAAGACCCAGTGATGGCTATAAAATGTCTTCTATATGTTTTTAAAGAGTGATGGTGGTGTTTTTGTCAGTGATTGGTGAAAAGTGACCAACTGATAAGCCTGAAGCTAATAGACAAGTGTTTGGTGCTAGCTCATTATACTAATCATTTGTGGGATTTTATTTCATTCATTTAATTGTAGTAAGTGCTGATTGTGTGCAGAGCGCTGTACTAAGCACTGGGGAAAGTACAATACAACAATAACAAACAATGACATTCCCTGCCCACCACAAGCTCACAGTCTAGAGAGGGGGAGAGAGACAAAAATACAAATAAATAAAATTAGATCTATCCATAAGTGCTGGGGGGCCGGGAGGAGGGGAAGGGAGAAAGGCAGGGCAACGCAGAAGGGCGTGGGAGATGAGGAAAAGTGGGGCTCAGTCTGAAAAGGCCCTTACTAGGTGCCAACCTTTGAACTAAACACTGTCCCACAAGGAACTCAAGTTTAAAGGAGAGAACAGATATTGAACTTCCATAGTAGAGATGAAGAAACTGAGTCACAGAGAAGTTATGTGAGTTTCCCAAGGTCGCCAACAGGCAAGTGGCAGAGCCGGGTTTAGAATGCCAGTCCTCTAACTCCCAGGTTAGTGCTCTTTCAGCTAGACTATGCACCCATCCCTTTCGCTCCCCATTCCCCTTCTCCATGACCACCTTCCTTGGTTCCCTCTGATTCATTCATTCAATCGTATTTATTGAGCACTTTCTGTGTGCAGAGCACTGTACTAAGCACTTGGGAAGTACAAATCGGCAACATATAGAGACGGTCCCTACCCAACAACAGGCTCACAGTCTAGAAGGGGGAGACAGACAACAAAACAAAACAAATAGACAGGTATCAATACTAACAGAATAAAGAGCTATAGCTATATACACATCATTAATAAAATAGAGTAATAAATGTGTACAAATATATACAAGTGCTGAGGGGAAGGGGGTAGGGCAGAGGGAGGGGGGCGATGGGGAGGGGAGGAGGAGAGGAAAAGGGGGGATCAGTCTGGGGAAAAAAATAATAATTATGGTATTTGTTAAGTGTTTACTATGTGCCAAACACTGTTCTAATGACTAGGGTAGACACAAGGCAATGAGGTTTTCCCCCGTGGGGCTCACAGTCTTAATCCCCATTTTACAGTTGAGGCAACTGAGGCAAAGAGAAGTTAAGTGACTCACCCAAAGTCACTCAGCTGACAAGCGGTAGAGCTGGGATTCGAACTCACGACCTCCGACTCCAAAGCCCGTGCTCTTCCCACTAAGCCATGCTGCTTCTCTGATGCCTATCAGCCCCAGCTTGACCGTTAATAAATGCTACAACCCAAAGGTGGAACTGATCAATCCCATCCCTTTGTCCCAGTGGCCCATAGAAGGCCACCTCTTTGATAGGCTTTGTGTATATTATTCCTCAATCCAACGATTTCATAATAATGATAATAAAGAATTTTAGTATTTAAGCTATTATTGTGTTTCAAGTATTGTTCTAAGTGCTGGGGTTGATACAAGACAATCAGGTCAGACACAGTCTGTGTCGCAACACAGGGCTCACAATCTAAGTAGGAGGAAGAATAGCGACTGAATCCCATTTCACAGATGAGGTAGCTGAGGCACAGTGAAGTGGTTTGCCCAAGCTCACACAGAAGGCATGCGGAGGAGCTGGGATTACAACCCAGATCCTCTATCTCCCAGGCCCATGCTCTTTCCATGGAGAAGCAGTGTGGCTCAGTGGAAAGAGCACAGGCTTTGGAGTCAGAGGTCATGGGTTCAAATCCTGGCTCCACCAATTGTCAGCTGTGTGACTTTGGGCAAGTCACTAAACTTCTCTGGGCCTCATTTACCTCATCTGTAAAATGGGGATTAAAACTGTGAGCCCCCCGTGGTCCAACCTGATCACTTTATAACCTCCCCAGCGCTTAGAATAGTGCATTGCATGTAGTAAGTGCTTAACAAATACCATTATTATTATTATTATTACCTCCACCACCTAGGGGGCTGTGGTCGGGGGCTTCTGCAAAATGATTGAGGAGAAATAGTTTATCTTCCCCTACCATCTCCAGGGATCAATAAAGTCCAGCTTGTGCCCGAGCTGACCAGGGGAAGGGGTGGGGTTTGAAATGCTGCTGGCAGGGTTTAATCCAGCAGTACAGGCTGGTAGAAAAAGCACAGGCCTGAGAGTCAGAGGTTCTGGGTTCTAATTCGGCCTCTGCTATTTGTCTGCTGTTCACTTGCCTTGGGCAAGTCACTTCACTTAGCCTCAGTTACCTCATCTGCAAAATGGGGATTAAGACTGCCAGCTCTAAAGACAGGGATTGTGACCAATCTGATTATCTTGTATCTATCCCAGCATTTAGAGTAGTGCCTGGCACATAGTAGGTGCTTAAAAAATACCATTAAAAAAAAAAAATCCGAGAGAGCAAACTAACCCAGTGGGAAATCAATCCTGTGCATGACCCAGAAGCAAGTTCCCACAATAAGGAGGCTGAGTTTCTCTACTTCAAAGCCCAGGAAAGGAAATGAACCGTTCAAGTAGAGTCAATATTGACTCTTGGATCATTTAAATCTGCCCAGGCAACACCCATGGTTCAGGTGCCCATTTAGAAAGACAGATCTAATTAGACCCTCACTCCTTTGGAAACTGCTCAGAGGAGCCTAAACAGCTGGGGTACCTGGAAATAGTCAATCATATTTATCGAGTGCTTACTGTGTGCAGAGCACTGTACTAAGCGCTTGGGAGAGAGCAATATAACAAGATGATGCATTCCCTGCCTACAATGAGCTTACTGCCTAGAAGGTAGGGACAGATGTGAATATAAATAAATAAATTACAGGGAAGATAGTTTAGGCAGAAGAGAGATTGATAATGCTAATAACCAATCTCAGCACTCCAGCTGGTGGGTTCGTTTGCTGTCCGTTTAGGAATTCAACTGTGGAAGCAATGTGGCTGAGTGGAAATAACCCCAGCTTAGGAGTCAGAGGGACTGAGTTTTAAACCCAGCTTTGCCAGTGCTGGGTGACCTTGAGCAAGTCACTTAACTTCTCTGTGCCTCAGCAAATCTGAGCCCCACATAGGACACAGACTGTGCACAACCCGATTAACTTGAATCTACCCCTGGGCCTAGTACGGTGCCTGGCATATAATAAGCACTTAACAAATACCATTTAAAAATAAATTGTATATATTGATAGCCACTCTTCAGGTAAGAAGGTCTAGGAAAGTTACTAAACTTGCACCATAACAAAGTTGAAAGAGGAGCAGGTAGCACATACTATTGGCCATTTCACAGCTAGGAAACTGAGGCAAAGCACAGAGAAGCATCTGACCTCTGCTCACACCGCAAATTAAAGCAAGGAGGGGTAGAGAATGTGGTGAGTTTACAGGTCACCAAACCCGACCATGGAATCAGAATGCATAGTGGTTCCAACTTCATGCTCAACTCTTGTTGCCCTTTTGCAGTCTTCAGACTACAAAATCAGAGAAGGCCCAGGGCCACAGTTATAGTCATATGGGCAAATTAAGGGCTTTGCTTTTCTCACCCTGAAGCATGGCCACAGTGGATTTGGCACTGGTCACTGTTGGAAGTCTTGGCTTTGAGCAACTAGTTTAATGGAGCCAAATCCACTCCCGTGCTTTGAAACCCATCACCACTCAACATTTCTCTTGGCTTGGACTCAAATTGTATCTGTCAACAGCTGACCAGTGAGAAGATTTATATGGCGAGGCAAGGGCATCCAAGATATATTTTAATGTGGCTTAAGCCTTGAGAAGCAGGGAGAAGAAATTGGAAATAACCTTGTGTAATAGACAGTCAAATTGGGCTTTAAAGCAGGCAGGCTGTGACATATTTTAATGATCCCAACACAATGGACATTTTTCTTACTCCCTCCAACCTCCTAGCTGCTATTGTTTTCAAAATAAGATAAGCCCAAGAAGGTGTTATTTCAGGGCTGGAAGCAATCTTTATTTTTTTCTGACTGGTCGGAATGAAAATTGAGGGCAGACGGAGCCTAGAGAGTAAGGGAGGACTTGGGAGAAAGCAAGAGGATCATGGAAATCATTGATCATAACCTATTCCGCATCCACTGCTTCAATAAATGCTCCCAGTGGGTATTCTCAACCTACAAACCCCCTCCAGAATAGTCTAAGAACATGAGAAGCCTCTGGCACTGAAATACTCTTGCTTCTTGCCCAGATCAAATAATGCTTAGTGGTTTTTGGTTTTTTTAAGATTTGTTTCTTTCCCTAAAATGGCTTTGCCTCTCAAACTGAGCCTAATAATGGCTAAATGATTTAATTTTAATGCTTCAGTGCTGGGGTTGTCTGAGGCTTTTCCAACTCTAATGAAACTCGTTTCCAATCCCTCTGCTTCTCACTGCTGCCGGGGATGATGCCACTATTGATTTCCAAGACTTCGTCGTGACTCGAAGACCCTCAGCAGGGAGGATAGAGAGTGAGGAAATCTGGGCTTCAAGAAACTAGGTGAATAGTGGGGGACTGCCAACAGCCTAGCATGGTGAGAGTTGCTCAAAGTGAGGAGAGCTGATTGGTGTGACTGGGCCCCTGGCTGCTGCTGGGGTAGCTGGGTGGACCCCACAGAGTCTCCTTCTGCCTGTTCTCAGAGTCTGTTGGCTTCTACTGAGGCTGGTGCAAGAAGAGCTTCCATAGGGTAGTGGAAAGCACCAGAAGAAAGAGTAGTAACCTTGGGTCCAATGCTGACCTGCTGGAAGACCTTGGCTATCAAAACCTCAGTTTTCCTTCCTGTAAAGTGGGGAAAGCGCCTACCCAGTTTGAATGTCTGCCACACGCTTAGGCGGGCAGAGTGACCTCTTATCCACCTTTTGTGTGGGACTTGAAGAAGACACTCTATGGGAGTACAGGAGCCCAGGGAGTCTGCCCTGGAGATCCCACAAAGCCTTAGCGAAACACTGCAACAAGGCACTTGGTCAAATCAGTTCATTCATTCATTCAATTATATTTATTGAGCATTTACTGTGTGTGGAGCAACGTACTAAGCAGTCGGGAGAGTACAATATTAAATTAACAGACACATTCCCTGCCTACAACAAGTTTACAGTCCAGCACTTAGAACAGTGCTTTGCACATAGTAAGCGCTTCACAAATGCCATTATTATTATTATTAGAGGGGGAGACAATGCCATTTTAACATCCTAAATCTACAGAATCCATATTCCAAAGTGCTCAAATCTGAGCGCACATCCCCCCACTCTAGACTTTAAGCTCATTGTGGGGAGGCAATGTGTCTACCACCTTAGTTTATTTTTATATTGTCCTCACCCAAGCATTTAGAACAGTGCTCTCAATAAAAGTGATTGATTGATCGATCTGAGGGGCCCTTGTGGGATGATGTGGGGGCAGTTCTGCAGCTGAAACACTGGGATGAAGGACCAAAGTCACGTGCAATCAGCATCAGCTGAGCAGCCTCCAATCCCACTACCAGGTTCAGCAGTTTAGTGACCACATTTTTCACCAGTGGGAACGTGTGTTCTGCACTCTTCCAATGTATTTGCAGGTCCAGGACTTTGGTTTGTTGTACAATTGGTTAGGTTAAGATCCATTTCTTGAATTTTCTTTTTCATTAAAAAAACCCTTCACAGTTGCCCAAGTGGTTGGATTGGGCTTCTGGCCAGTTCCCGCCTCACTCCCCATCAGGGAAGACCCCCTGTCTCCAAGCCTGGGGTTATCCTGCTGCTTAGCCCAGAAGTCAATGATGAGGCTGGGACCTTTTCTCCCTGACCATAATTCCTGCTTGAAGAGTTGCCAGGGTTCCCCCTCCTGAAATCCCGCCGGCCCAGTCTCCTCCAGTGGGAGGGAGACTTCAGCTGATTGCATTCTTGTTGTAACCTGAGGATCAAAGAGGCCCAGCTTCTCCTCCCACACCTGGACATTCCCCTCTAGTTTAAACAAAGATTGTGTAGTCTACTGGCCGATGGGGTTTTAAGGTTCCATCTGTTGGTCCACTTGGAGCAGATGGTCTCCAAAGGGTACAACTTTTTTTTTCTTTTTTAAGCATTTCAGTTTTCTCTGAACAGGGATTTCAAATCAATTTGGGGCTCTCATTCTAGGGATTTTAACCAAACACACAGAGTTCCTAGTTAAACACAAAGCAGTCACTTGGGACCCGCTAATGACATTACAAAGACATTCAGCTTTGAGAAAGCTAAGGGGGAACATGATCTATTCTATTCCACTGGGCTAAATACTTCCATTTTTTTTCCTTTTCCTTATTCCACTTTCCTCCAGGACATTAAGGTTCTGATTTTTTTTTCTCTTGAAGTACATCACTAACCTTCATTTATTATTTCATTTCACATCACTATCCCTTCACATACTGTAATTTAATTTAGTGCTCTCTTGTCACTAACTGGAAGTTTCTGATTAATAAAGAGAGGTAAGATTTTTCCAGGGGAAGGTGGGCAAGTTACTTGGCAAATGAGAACGAGGATCAGAAAAGTCCATGACTGTCCAACTCTAGATAAAATGAAGTAAACACTTTGAATCAAAATGAATTCACAGACAAGAATGGGAGACCTCTGCGATATTGTCTGGCTCATGTAATCCCAATAAACAGCCGTGGTTCCCTGTTCCTGGTAGGATGGGCAGAGTCTGAAACCCGAAGACTGAAAATGTCAGTATTCAGAGCAAAAAGAACTCAGTGTTGTTTTTCTTAGTCTGCTTAAGGCTGGCCAGATAGGATTATATCCCAATAATATTGGGTTTTCTTTCCTCCTGTTGCCTGGAGTCTGGCCATTACTGTGATATTGGCAGAGATGTGGCCAGTGTTAGCAAGGATGTTTGCCTTGTAAGTCTTTAACTAGAGTTCAGCCAACCCTTTAAGCACTTTGTTCATCAGGTGAGCTTTGGAAGATTTCTCCCTACAGTACTGGCAAGTTTGTGTTGAATCTGGTTTATGCACAAGTCTAACCCACTTGTCTGAGTGGCTTAACCAGTTTTTCTGTCTAAGAAAAGGAGAGAGAGTATAGATCCTTTAGGTTTGATTGCTTGTCCACATTGCAGATCCAAGGTTTAGTCTGGCTTGAGCACAGACTCAGTTTTGTTATAAGAGGATTGACATCCTGGGCTACTCTGTTCAGGCAAGTGGATGGGACCCTGGGAAGATATGAATTGGCACTGAACTGAAAATCAGATCCGGTATTTTCTTTTGAAACCCAGTAGCAGGAGAAGAAATTAAGTGGCTCTTAACTAGAGAATGGGTGACTGAGAGTTGATGGGGATGACTCAAGATAAACTAGTTTATATTATGTCGAGCAGATTTCAATTTTGTCATACAAAACATTTTGACTTTCCCACGGATGTCTAAAACCATCAGGGGCATGGAGTTTAAGAGGAATCTTTGCTATCTTTGTCCTGCTTTTTTCCATCTTCAACGATCTCAATTTGAACTCTAGTCATGTCGTTTAAAAGCTGCCTAACTAGACTCCCTTTTTGATTTTACTTTAACTACTTACAAGCTGTGAGGCATGAATCTGACTTTGGAATCCTTCCGTATTTCTCCACCCCTCAATTTTCATCAAAGGCTTTTGTAAGAGAACGGCTGCAAAATAAAAATTCTTACTTAGCAATGAAATTATTATAAAGAAAAGAGGCAATTGTGCTCTATCCCTTATCAGGCCCCAATTTATTAAATGTCACTGGGAAAATGGGCAAGTTACCTATTCGTAGAGCTTAAAAGCTAGAACAGATGTGACCCATCTCCTTGAGGTCAGTTTGGAGGAACCATGTGATTTCAGTGCATTGACTGTAGGTTTTGTTTTTTCTTTCATCAAACAAGAGCAGGAGAACCAGTACAATTACATATTGTTTAACATTTATAGATCTAGACACTTTCCATTCCCATTCACTGCCTTATACTTTCAATCATTTTAGTATAAATATTTCACAACATCTCTGTCAAGGGAACTAAGAGACCAAAAACCCTCTCCCCAAAAGATGGTTGAGAATCAATCAATCAAGGGTATTTATTGAGCACTTACTATGGGCAAAGTACTCTACTAAGCACTTGGGAGAGTACCATACAACCAAATTAGCAGATGTTTCCTGCCCATACTGAGCTTACAGTCTAGAGGGAGAGACAGACATTATTACAAATAAATAATTTCTATTTCATAATTCAAAGATAAGTTACATTAGTGCTGTGGGCTTGGAGGTGGGGTAAGTATCAAATATCCAAAGGTCACAGATCCAAATGCACCGACGAGAAGTGGGGAGCATTGTTTTATTAGTCAACCATATTTATTGAGTGCTTACTGTGTGCAGGGCACTGTATTAAGCGCTTGGGAGAGTACAATAAAATAGACATTCCCTGCCCAAAACGAGTTTACAGTCTCAAGGGGAAGAGGTTCTATTACCTTCTTCAGTGCTGACAGTGTATCAGGTGTTATTCAGAGTTTAGAATTTGATACTCTCCTTGCCCAGGGATTGCTTACTTTAAATCAAATGGGCCAGACCTAAGCATCACCGCCTATTTACCTAAAAAGGAATTAATACAGAGAAGGTAAGCATGTTTTTTATTCTACCAGCTTGTAAGCTGATTGTGTGCAGAGAACGTGTCTACCCACTCTACTGCATTGTGCTCTCCCAAGTGCTAAATTAATCCATTTATTCATTCCATCGGGTTTATTGAGCACTTACTGTGTGCAGAGCACTGTACTAAGCACTTGGGAAGTACAAGTTGGCAACATAGAGAGACGGTCCCTACCCAACAACGGGCTCACAGTCTAGAAGGGGGAGACAGACAACAAAACAAAACATGAGGGCAGGTGTCAATTCATCAGAATAAATAGAAATAAAGCTAGATGCACATCATTCACAAAATAAATAGAATAGTAAATATGTACAAGTAAAATAAATAGAGTAATAAATCTATACAAACATATATACAGGTGCTGCGGGGAGGGGAAGGAGGTAGGGCAGGGGGATGGGGAGGAGAAGAGGAAAAAGGGGGCTCAGCTTGGGAAGGCCTCTTGGAGGAGGTGAGCTCTCAGTAGGGTTTTGAAGGGATGAAGAAAGCTAGGTTGGCAGATGTGGGGAGGGAGGGCATTCCAGGCCAGGGGGAGGATGTGGGCAGCTCTGCACACAGTAAGCACTCAAAAAATACCATTGATGATGATGATGATGATGCTAATGATTGATAAATAATAGCAATCCAAATTTGGTAGGGAAGAATATATGAGCTTCTGTGATTTTTCTAAAAACTATGTTGCCTTTGCTTCTGGCAGATAAAATCTGGTCTGGGACCATTCGGGCTTCCTCCTGGAATTCTTCCCCCTTAAGTCCATCCCAACCTAACCCATTCCATCAAATCTGCTCCACTGTCAGGAGCCATGCCATTTTCCTGCTTATCACCATCCAACACCTTTCCATCAACCTTTGTATCAAGTCCTTTCAACTCTAATTTCTCCCTTAATAACTGCAGTATTAGTTAAATGCTTTCTCTGTGCCAAGCCCTGTACTCTATGCCAAGCACAGCAGACAAGTGGCAGAGCCTGGCTGGAGGAGAGGCTGACGCTGCTGTCATCCACAGAGAAGCAGTGTGGCCTCGTGGTTAAAGCACAGGCCATGGAGTCAGAAGGACGTGGGTTCGAATCCCGGCTCCACCACTTGTCTGCTCTGCGACCTTGGCTTAACTTGGCTATGCCTCATTTACCTCATCTGTGAAATGGGGATTTAGACTGTGAGCCCCGTTTGAGACAGGGACCATGTCTAAATGGATTACCTTCCATCTACCCCAGTGCCTAGAACTGTGCCTGGCCCATAGTAAACGATGAAAAAATAGCATTAAAAGAAAAAAAAACCTGCCTTTCCAATGACAGAGCTGGCTCCTCCCCCATATCCACATGGTGGGGTCAGCAGCTTGAAGTAGGTTTGGGGCTCTGCTCAGCAGGAGAGTTGGGAGAAGATTACCAGATATTAGGAGATCAAATCCTGATCCTGGAAGCAGCTCACTGCTGGGATCTGATAGCAATTTCCCTGGGATATTTCCTTGCATTAGGGAGAGACTAGATGCCCATGATTTGATGGGAGAAAAGCCAGAGAAATGTGATAAGGAAGTGTCCTCTGTCACTTAGAGAAGCAGCATGGCCTAATGAATAGAGCTCGGGCTTGGGAGTCAGAAGGTCTCGGCTCTGCCACTTGTCTGCTTTGTGACCTTGGGCAAGTCACTTCACTTCTCTGAGCCTCAGTTTCCTCATCTGTAAAATAGGGATTGAGACTGTGAGCCCCACTTGGGACTGTGTCCAACCTGATTTGCTTGGATCCGCCCCAGCACTCAGTACAGTCCCTGACACATAGTAAGCGCTTAACAAATACCACAATTATTATTATTATTGTTATTATTACAGTTTCTGTTGAACTTGACTCAAGATGGTGAATGAAGCCATCAGGAGTTAGCCCAGTCATCCGTAATCATTTCCGTTTTGGGCCGTTTGGTCATCGCAACGTGAAATTCTGTTCTGAGCTGTCTGTAGTCTGGGAGATGAAGCTTAGTTCATTCTGCTTCCTGGGGAAAGAATTCAGACAGCCAACAGTGCCAAAAGAAATCTTAAAATTCCATCTCATCCTTCAGGATTACTGCTCCCATGTGCATGTTCAGGAGAGGTCTTAGGTTTTGGGATCATTTCCAAATGCGTGTGTTAAGCGGACCCTGGCTATCCGAAACTGCCCCTGAGGCTCTCTTGGCCAGTTATATTGCGGGTGGCGAGGGGGTCGGGGGAAGGAGGGGAATTTTTTTTTTATTAGTTTGATGCCCTAGAGAATCCCACTATTTCCATTTCTCATCTCCTGCCATGCAGAAGATGGAGACAGCACCATCTCTTAAAAAAATTAAACCCTGTATATCAGCCCAGAGAGGCCGAGTGGCAGAACAAATGCTTTCTCGCCTCTTCAAGATGCGTTCAAAACCTACTGCATGTCGACAAGAAGAATGTATCTGAGGCACAGGCTGATGCTTTCCAACTCTGTGCTACTTTCTTGCCCCTTGGTTGCAGGCGGGGGAGATGGTATTGGAAATGATGGGTTACTGCAATTTTCCCATCTCTGACTTCCGTTGGTGGTTAATTCCAGGATGCCTGTCTGAGTGACGAGAGCATGCCTTTCATGTTTCTTCTCCAGGTGTTTTATGGCCTTCATTTCAGTAACACTTGCATAAGTTTCTCGAGCTATGCTTCCAAATATTGAAATACAACACTGCCACAACCAGAAGTGATTTCTCTCTCTATTTCTCCCTCTTTTTTGACCTTAAGGAAAATAAAATATGGCATTGAAAAGAGTCAATTTAATCACACTGGCATTCTGCCCTGGTAAAGGGAATGTGAACAAGACTTCATTGTTACTGCTTAGACAGCTGGATTTTGGGGGAGGCGTGACAGTCTGATTCTTTTGCCTTTTTGAAGGATAATTCCATTTTGGGGGCCACTAGCAATTGACTCATGACTCCTATGAATGCCATTCTGACCCCCAGATATTTTGGCCCAATGCTGTCCAATCACCTGCCCCACACAATTCCGCAGCTGTTTGACCTGTCCCCCTTGCCCTGGGCAGACATCAGCAGGGCATGTGATGGAACAGTTATGTGGGATTAGGTTGCTACAGGCTAGCCTAGAGAAAGAAGCATGATCTTGGGACTCAGGAGGCCTGGGTTCTAATTCCAACGCCACCACTCGCTTGCTGTGTGGTCTTGGGATAATCACTTAACTTCTCTGGGCCTCATTTTCCTCATCTGTAAAATGGAGATTCAGTACCTGTTCTCTTCCGCCTTTAGACAGTGGATCCTATGAGGAACAGGGACTATGTCTGATCCGATTGTATTGCTTCCATTCGCATTCTAGACTGTAAGCTCTCTGTGGGCAGGGAATGTGTCTACCAACTCTGTTACATTGTACTCTCCCAAGTGCTTACTACAGTGTTCTGCACACAGTAAATGCTTAATAAGTATGATTGATAATTCCTGCACTTAGTGCAGTGCTTGGGGCATCATGAGAGCCTAACAAATACCATGATAATCGTTATTGTTATTGTTGAACTATTCAAGGGAAGGGGTGGTCTAATCTAGTCACAGCCTCAATCCCCATTTTACAGATGAGATAACTGAGGCACAGAGAACTGAAGTGACTTGCTCAAGGGCACAAAGCAGACAAATGGCAGAACCAGGAGTAGAATCCAGGTCCTTCTGACTCCTGGACCCAGGCTCTATCCAGTAGGCCACACTCCTTCCTTAAATCTGGGATTAGAAAATCCCCAACAATGAAACTGGCGGAAGGGGCCAGGACACGGGTTGGCACCTTAAATTTGTGATTCTTCCTGATTCCGCTACAAGGAAGAATAATACGGGAAGCAGTCCTGGCCTATTGGACAGTCATAGTCTGTGGCAAGTGAAAAGCCACCACCGCTCAGATGGTCTCATTATTAGGGAAAAGTCAATTTGATTATTAGGCTATCTTTCCATTTTAATAATTTGAAGTGGTTCTAGCAGTGTTGGTTAGGAATTCCTTTAATATATGATCATGACAATGCCCTTTAATAATAGTACAGTGGTGTGTGTTTCTAGTTCATCTTTCTTCCAAATAGCCTGGAGTGCTTTACGCGTATTATCTCATTAATCCTCAGAACGGACACAGAGGTAGCCAGGAAGTGTTACGATCCCCATTTTATATGCCGGATAACCAAGACTTAGGTAGGTTAAATGACTTGCCCAAGGTCACAGAACAAATCACGGGAGATAGAAACGCAGATTTGCAGACCCCCAAACCAGCCTATCGGATGAGACCCCTTCCTCTAGCCAGAGGTGAGGATCTTTGCTCAGGTAGAGCGGGACTGATTCAAACGAGTAGTTGATAGGAAGGCTTTCCGGAGAGCTGGCTTTTCTCTCAGGCTGCGCAGAAGACATTTTGACAGGGAGATCTTGGCCCGAGAATTTGGCTCACCCTCGGTTAGACGGAGACAATCCTGAACCTGACCGGCATTCCCATCGCGTATGAAAGTGCATTCTCCCTCTAAAGGGAAGGGCCTTTCTGTCCGCTGAAGTTCATTCTCAGAGCTTCCTGGTCTTTGTGTCACTTATAAGACATTAATTATGCAGTGCCGGTAAAGCTCTCTGAGATCCCAAGATGAAAGGCACGGTGACAGTTCAAAGTCACTCTGATTTGTATTCTGGGAGACGTGTTTTGTCAGGGAAATGGACTCAGAATCACAGGGAAGGTAAATTTCTGGTGGAGAAACCGCATGGCCTAGCGGAAAGAGCCCAGGCTTGGAAGTCAGAGGACTGGGTTCTAATCCCAGCTCCGCCACTTGCTGTCTGCTGTGTAACCTCGGGAAAGTCATTGAACTTCTCTGTGCCTCACTTACCTCATCTGTAAAATGGGGATTAAGACTGTGAGTCCCAGTTGGGACAGGGACTATTTCCAACCGGATTAATTTGGGTCTACCCCGGCACTTAGTTCACTCCCTGCCACAGTCATTCATTCAATCATATATATTGAGCACTTATTGTGTGCAGAGCACTGTACTAAGCACTTGATTGTAAATGCTTAACAAATACCATTAAAAATTTAGTAAACTGGGGAGAGGGGGGAAAGGATGAAGGCTGCCTCCGTCCCCGTAACATCCCCCATTCCCCAAAGGAGCTCTTAAGGCAACCGAGTTTCCCGAAACATTTTGCATTTTTACAGAAATTCCTCCTAGAATAATCAAAAGCTCACAGTAAATTTTTCAATATCATGTAGCTCTACTAACTGAAAACTTTGCTTTACCTTTGTTCACTCAGCGAGCAATCTTGGGAAAATAAGGGGCTATTAGTAGCTTTTTTCATGCAGGCAGCCAGGCAGGGGAATTCATTTAGGTGAAAATATCTAAATGATAACTTTGCTTAGATCTGTAAATCGTGGACTTAATAGTTTGGGGATATATTAAATTATTTCTGTGTGCTAAACACTGTGCTAAGCATTTGGTAGGTACAGGGTAATAAGGTCAGATATAGTCCCTGTTGCACAAAGGCCCAACAGTATCAGAGGGAGGGAGAACAGGAATCTTATCCCCATTTTGCAGATGAGGAAACTGAGGCAGTTTTGCATTTCCCAGGAGTCTGTGGAAGAGCCTACAACTCCTGAGAACTTTGTGCCTGGTTTCTGAATGAATCCTTCAATGGCAATGTTTTTCTTTTTTTGTAATCATGGAAGGAAAATGATTCAAAACTACCTTTAAAACACCCTCATCCTTTTCCTACCTGGCTACCTCTGTAGGCTTTCATAAATTCATTCATTCATTCAATCATATTTATTGGGCGCTTACTGTGTGCAGAGCACTGTACTAAGCGCTTGGGAAGTACAAATCATCAACATATAGTGACGGTCCCTACCCAACAACGGTCACAGTTTAGAAGATAATTATGGCATTTAAGCACCTGCTATATGCTATGTGGTGGAGTAGATTCAAAGTTAGGTGAGCAAACATGGTCCTTGCCCCATCCGAGGCTCACAGTCCAAGAAATGGGAGGTCCGCAACTGCAGATTCCTACTCTTTTCTCCTCTAGCCCTTATCCAGTCAGTCAGCCAGTTGTATTTATTGAGAGATTACTGAGTGCAAAGCTCTGTACTAAGTGCTTGGGAGAGTACAATATAACAAGAAACAGACACAGTGAGCTTACACTCTAGAGGGGACTTCCCTCTATCGCTCTTCACTCCCTTCTGTCCAGAAGTACTGACAAAAACAACTGTGGCATTTGTTAAAGCCTATACTAAATGCTGGGGTGATACAAGATAATCAAGTCAGACACTGTCCTGGTTCCACATGGGGCTGTCTGTCTAAGTGGGAAGGGTAAAGAGGTATTTAAATACTCATTTTGTGGATGAGGTGACTAAAGCTCTGAGAAGTGAAGTGACTTGCCCAAGCTCACGCAGCATCAAAGCCTTACTGAAGGCATAACTCCTCCAAGAGGCCTTCTCTAAGTCCTCCTTTCCTCTTTTCCCTCTCCTTTCTGTCACCCTGATTTGCCCCCTTCATTCATCCTCCCCTCCCAGCCCCACAGCACTTGTGTACATATCTGTAATTTCTTTATATTAATGCTTCTCTCCCCTTCTAGACTGTAAGCTCATTGTGGGCAGGAAATACGCTTATTTATTCTTACATTGTACTCTCCCAAGTGCTTAGTACAGTGCTCTGCACACCGGGAGCATGCAATAAATAGGATTGAATGAATGAAAAGGGCTGAACTGGGTTTAGAACTCAGGTCCTCTGATGGCCGGGCTCCTGATCTTCCCAGTAGGCCAAGCTACTCAACAGCTCAGCCAAAGCTGCTCAGCTGTCTTTCCCACCTCAGGGCTTGGGACCAAATCTCTGGGAAGGGTGACCTTTTGTGCCTAAAGTGTTGCTTACTGATTCATTACTGTAGAGTGTGTTCATAAGACACATTAGATAAAGTGAAGTGGTTTCCCACTGAGCATGTGTTAAGCATTTGCTTTGGGACTGTGCCAAAAAGGAGAGGCAGAAGTAGGGATAGCATGGAAAAGAGAGGATGTTAACTGCACCTAACTGTTCTTTTTGCAAAGGAATCTGGAAAGGAATCTAGCTGAATTTCACTGAATTGCTTGCCCAGCCCCAGTAGGGAAATAGACTGGAAATAGGCCCGATAGAGAAAATAGGAAAAAAAAAAAAACCCAAAACAAGCTTATCCTTCTCCCCAAGACCGGCCTTCTTTGATCCATTTTGGTTGCTCTTAAGGGTACGTCTGTTGAACTCTCCTACAGAGTGCTGAAAATGGTATAGATACTTTCAGGCCTACGTTAACTGCCCCTTCTGACCTTGACCAAAAAATGAAATAGGCATGTCAATTTGGTGGGAACATTTCCATCTTTGAAAGTCCCTTTAGACTAAGCAGATGTGTGCTCTTTGCCGATAAATATTCACAACCTTCTTCCATCAGCTGTCAGTCATGACCTGCCTCTTGCGCTCTCCCCTGTTCAACAACCGCTCACCGCCAAGTTTGACATCAAGAAGGCTATTTATTTGTGCCCATTAAAGCTATGCCATGTGACACAAAATCATTGTAAAATAATACATTATTAAGTGTGTTTTCAAATACGGAAAAGGTGATCTGGCAGCCTGTCATTGATTGTTTCACTGTTGGGAGGGAAATAAATAAGTAAAATGTGGAATAGGAAGACCATACATTGTTCTTAGACATTCTAAACTGCAGTATTTGCTCCACTTTATTGATGTAGTTTTAAAGAGCACGCTCACTTCAGAGCCTAGGAATCCAGTGTCGTATATTTCCACAAAGGCTTTCTTGGAGAAAGCTTTAAATGCATTCTAGACACATCATTCAACCTCACAACTTCTCTGTGAGGTAAGTCATGGACGGGCCTTACTGCCGTTTTGGATCTTGTTATCGGATAGGGTCATGGTAAGGTCAACAGACTGCACCAAGCCTAGATCTCACCCACCCAAAACTGCAGTGTTAAAGGGAGAATCAGGCAGGCCAGAGCGGTTGTGCTTGTTAGAGACAAGTTCAGAGAAATTAAGTGATTGATTTGTGATTACTGAAATACGGACAGATCTAGATCTCTGATCTCCTGCCTTCCTAGTCTGCATGTCCAGAGTTCCACTCACATTACAAAGAATGACCAACCTGGAGACTCAAAAATGTCAAAAACCAAAGGAATCCTATTCTTTGCCCAACTCTTCCCTGTTTTCTACAAAGCTTCCAATTCCTGTTTCAGGTTGAGCCAACCCAATCTAGAATAACAGAACAGAACAGGTTCTTTCCTTATAGGAGAACTTGGCCTCAGCTGATGCCTGAATTCAATCCCTGATTTTCCTGCAATAAACTAGAATAATGGCAGTGCCAAATGTCATGTGACTCTGTGGCGTGGGTTCCTGACAGGTGGCCTGCCACTTCCATGGTGATTTGGTGGCACCTCTATCACTGTTATTGTTATTATTATTGTTTGCTAAATGTTTGCTATGTGTCCAGCACTGTTCTAAGTGCTCAGGTAGATACAAGTTAATCAGGTTGGACACAGTCCCTGCACCATGAAAGACTCACAGTCTAAATAGGAGGAAGAAGAGGGAAGCAGTGATGCCTAGTGGATAAAACACGGGGCTGGAAGCCAGAGGACCTAGGTTCTAATCCTGACTCTGCCATTTGCCTGCTGGGTGATACTGGAGGAGTCTCAACTTCTCAGTGCCTCCGTTTCTCAACTGCAAAGTGAGGTTTTGATACCTGGTCTCCCTCCTACTGTTAGCCCCACGTGGGAGAGTGACCGCATCTGTTAGACAAGTCACTTAATTTATCTGTGCCTCAGTTACCTCATTTGTAAAATGCGGATTGAGACTATAAGCCCCAGGTATTATAATAATAATAATGATAGTAATAATGGTATTTGTTAAGCGCTTACTATGTGCAAAGCACTCGATTATCTTTTATCTACCCCTGCACTTAGAACAGTGCTTGACACATAGTAAGCGCTTAACAAATACCATTTCATATATACATGCATTAATGTTGTGGGGCTGGGAGTGGGTGACTATCGAGTGTTTAAGGGGTACAGATCAAAATGCAAAGGTGATGCAGAAGAGAGGGAACATTGGGAGATGAGGGCTTAAGCAGGGAAGGTTTCTTGGAGGAGATACGATTTTAGTAGGAAACATTGTAAATCAGATGAGGAGCAAGAAGGGCTAGGGAGGTATATTCTTCTCTTAATCATATTTATTGAGCACTTAGTGGCTGCAGAGTACTGAGAAGCAGCATGGCTTAGTGTCAAGAGCATGGGCTTGGGAGTCAGAGGTCTTGGGTTCTAATCCTACCCCCACCACTTGTCTGCTGTGTGACTTGGGGCAAGCCACTTAACTTCTCTGTGCCTCAGTTACTTCATCTGGAAAATGTGGATTAAGACTGTGAGCCCCACGTGGGACAAGCTGATTACCTTGTAACTACCCCAGAGCTTTAATAATAATGATGGCATTTGCTAAGTGCTTACTATGTGCCAAGCACTGTTCTAAGCACTGGGGGGGATACAAGGTAATCAGGTTGTTCCACATGGAGGCTCACAGTCTTAAGCCCCATTTTACAGACGAGGTAACTGAGGCACAAAGAAGTCAAGTGACTTGCCTTCGCCACTTATTGGCTGTGTGACTTTGGACAAGTCACTTCTCTTCTCTTTGCCTCAGTTACCTCATCTGTAAAATGGGGATTAAGATTGTGAGCCCCCTGTGGGGCAACCTGATCACCTTGTATCTCCCCAGTGCTTAGAACAGTGCTTTGCACATAGTAAGTTCTTAACAAATACCATTCTTCTTCTTCTTCTTATTATTATTATTATTATTATCGTTATTATTATTAAAATGGGGATAATGACTGTGAGCCCCACATGGGACAACCTTGATTACCTTGTATCCCCCCCAGCACTTAGAACAGTGTTTGGCACATCAATCAATCAATCAATCATATTTATTGAGCGCTTACTGTGTGCAGAGCACTGTACTAAGCGCTTGGGAAGTACAAGTCGGCAACACATAGAGACAGTCCCTACCCAACAGCGGGCTCACAGTCTAGAAGGGGGAGACAGAAAACAAAACCAAACATACTAACAAAATAAAATAAATAGAATAGATATGTACAAGTAAGATAAATAAATAAATAGAGTAATAAATATGTACAAACATATATACATATATACAGGTGCTGTGGGGAAGGGAAGGAGGAAAGATGGGGGAGATGGAGAGGGGGACGAGGGGGAGAGAAAGGAAGGGGCTCAGTCTGGAAAGGCCTCCTGGAGGAGGTGAGCTCTCAGTAGGGCCTTGAACAAATACTAACATTATTAATATTATTCTTAGGGCATTAGCTTGGGCACCAGAAAACCGTGACTCTAGACCTTACACTTTATATGACTTAGTTTCTCTAGATGTGCTCCCTAGATAATCGCTCTTTCTTCTAACCTTCTTGGGGTACTGTGAATTTATTGAAGTAAAATGCTCTGAGCTGTGTAAATGCAAAAATCTCACAGAAAGTGCCCTCTTTCCTCTCGAGTAGGTCTTGAGAGTCCCCTCGGCAGATCCCTGCTGTTTCCAAGCCTTTCAAAGATGTGGGAATTTAGCAGCTCTAGGTCTGTCCCCAGGAGCCCGGGAGGAAGGGCTCTGGAGAGCCAGCCCAGCCCCAAGAGCAAAACGCTGTTTTAGAAATAAGATGAATGAAAGTACCTCCATCTTCCGGGTGATGGAGAAAAGTCGAAGCTCTAAGGCACAGCTTCAACTCCGATCAGCTCTGGGACACTGCTGCTTCAGAGGTTGTGTGAGTTGGGAGGGAAGGAGGGAGAGGGAGACATTTCTTGACGGCTTCTGGGCCTGTGAGCCAGAGACCTGCATTGTGATCCCTGTTCCACCACTTGTCTGTTGTGTAACATTGGGCAAGTCACTTAACTTCTCTGAGCTTCAGGTATCTCATCTGAAAAATGGGGATCCCCATGTGAGACAGGGACTCTCTTACAGCACTTAGTACGGGATAGCTCATAGTAAGCACTTAACAAATAGCATTTAACAAATATCATAGAGAAAGACCTTCACAATAACGTTTGAAAATTCTCTAAGGCCAAATGAAGAAGTTCAGGCATTTTCAGGTCTGGTTCAGATCCTAAATACGGGCCTGATGTCCTGATGGGTTTCAAAGGACTCCAGATGATTTTCCCAACTCAGACTAGGTAGAACCACAACAAACCCTCGAGCCAGGGGCTGTTGCATTCATGAATCAAGCAGAATGCTACCACCGAGCCCAAGTCTTTTTACGTGGCCTCGAAGTCTCATCCAGGACTAGAAAAATTTGAGTTCTGATTCCTCCCTCTCCGATCAAGTCCCAGTGAATCAACCAATCAATAAATCAATTGTATTTATTAAGCATTTTGGCGCCTTTTTAAGAATGAGGGAATGTGATGCTTGAGAACTTGTGTGCAGAGCACTGGCCTAAACACTTGGGAAAGTCCAGTATAATGGAGTTGATAAACATATTCCCTGCTGCAGTGAGCTTACAGTCCAAAATCCATTTTTTCTAGACTATAAGATCATTTTGGGCAGGGACCATGTGTACCAGCTTTATTATAGTGTACTCTTCCAAATGCTTATATGGTCCTCTGCCCACAGGAAGCATTCAAAAAATGCCATTGACTGAAATAATTAATATAGTCAATGTGGCAGAAAGGTTTGAGTTGCTTAGTTTTAGTTTAGCTCTCATTGATCCACTCAGGTAATTGTCAGGCCTCACTCCCTGAGCGGTGTAGACGCAACACATGTTATTTTACTCTAGATGTATTAGAGAGATTATCAATCAGTATTTGTTTCTTTGTCTTTATGCCCAGGGGAGAGCACAGTGGACTCCACATCAAATAAACCTTCAATCCATCCTGATGTCTTTGCCTGGAATATAACCTGGATTATGAAAGACTCCTCTCCATTCCCCTCTCACCGGGGCCGATACGGTAAGTGAATAAGCATCTTTCAAATGTCATTTACTAATTCCATGTTGGAGAGTGTGGCAAGGCATGACCTCCTTGCATTGTCAGTCAGTTGGTCAATCGAATTTACCGAGTTTACATTGTGCAGAGCACCATATTAAGCAGTTAATAGGGTACAATATAACAATAAAACAGTCACATTCCCTGCCTATAATGAGCTACCCCACCACTCTCATGATGCCTCCTTCGCTCTGGGGTCTAACATCCCCCCCATCGAATTTTACATCAAATGCTGCCTGTTCTTCCTCAACAATATTTCTAGAATCCACCCAATTTTCTCCACAATACTAGTTCAAGCTCTTATCACATTCCACCTGGGCCACTGACTCTGCTTTTTTGCTGGTTTCCCTGCAACCTGCCTTAATCCATTCAAGTACCATGCATGGTCATGAGGATGAAGATGAGGAGAAGGATGAGATGGTATTTGTAGGAGGAAGGAAGAAGCGATGATAAAAATAGAAATAATATTGGTGGTATTTGTTCAGTATGTATTAGATGCCATATGTTACCGACTTGTACTTCCCAAGTGCTTAGTACAGTGCTCAGTACACAGTAAGTGCTCAATAAATATGATTGAATGAATGAAAGAACTGGGGTAGATAAAATCAGATGAGACATAGTCCCTGTCCCACAAGGGGCTCCCAGTTTAATGGAGAGGCAGAACCGCTAATTTAATCTCCTTTTTTACAGATGAGGAAAAGTCACAGAAGTTAAATGATTCACCCAAGGTCACAGAGCAGGCATGAGGTGGATCGAGGATTGGAACCCAGATCTTTCTACTAGGATAAACTGTTTCTCTAGAACAGGCTGTTTTTCCCAGAGCCATTTGCAGATGAAACTGGTGGGTTTCCATTCCACAGACTCCTGCATTTGAGCCTTTCTAGATTACAAGTGGACATCTTTCCCAAGCTGGAAAAGACATTTTAATGACAGTTAATAACTTGGTTCATTTGAAAGCTTCACACTTGGACAGAGTTTAAAGAATTTCAGCTCTGAGTGAATTTTTTACATGGTGCATGTTATAAAGATGCAGGGGCACCTTTAGTCACTGCTGCTAAAATGATTCCCTTTCATATGGAAGGTTTGGTGTCAAAATCTGAAATACATTATGCATCAGGCTGAACTCAAAGTCAGCTCCCCTGCCATCATGCCCAAGGAAGTCAGTGGCATTGGGCTCTGATATAATAATAATAATAATAATAATAATTGTGCTATTTAAGTGCTTACTATGTGTCAGGCACTATACTAAGTGCTGGGGAGGATCTAAGCACATCAGGTTGGACACAGTTCCTGTCCCACGTCTCAATCCCCATTCTACAGATGAGGTAACTGAGGCACAGAGAAATGAAGTGATTTGCCCAAACCCACACAGAAAAGTGGCAGAGCCAGGATTAGAACCCATGACAGAGGAAAAGACCCAGAACAACCATTTCCAGCAGTAGTAGTGGCATTTCAAAAAAAGTGGTATTTATTTAACCAGGAACTATACTAAGTGCTAGGGTAGTTACAAGATAATCAGTCAGAAATAGTCCCAGGCCCTCATAGGGCTCACAGTCTAAGATGAAGAGAAAAAGAATCTGGAATTCCCATTTTACAAGTGAAGAAATTGAGGCACAGAGAAGTTAAGGGACTTGACCAAGGTCACACAGCAGGCGAATGGCAGAGCTGGGATTAGAACCCAGGACTTCTGACTCTCAGACCCACGCTCTATTCATTAGACCACACTAGAGGAAAGGACAGGAGGAAGGGAATGACGACTGTAGGTGCCCAGAGACATCCAGAAGCCTCTGTTCTCTGGCTCTCTCTCTCTAAACCTGCTCTTCCCTGCTGACAGTGTTCTGGTCAGAAATATTTTTCACTTTCAGCAATGCCTTCCGTGTAACATTTCCTTCTGCAGACACATGGCTGGGCACCAAACAGAGCTGTATCTTGGGTCCTGCAGAGTGGAGGGCAGTAGTAACTAGCAATAAAACAAACCACCAGTATCAAACCCGGGGGTGGCCAGTCAGCCAGCTCTGTCCTGTTTCAGACAGATGCCTCCCTTCTCACCAGGATAGGTGTGCGCTTCCCCACCTTTGTTTTATGGGAAGAGATGAGGTGGAGAGAAGGCTAATAAGATTTACTCACCCCCAGCCTATAATTATCTGCTTGAGGAAAAAGTTTGACCTACCTTTTTGAAGACACCCCATATTTCTTCAAATTTATGTCCGGGCCTTCTTTGTTGCATGCTATCTATCCTCTCCCACGGCAGTTGGTATTGGATTCCAGCTTTTGCCTGTCTCCTCGCCTGAGCGACAGAGGCCTGTTAATTTCACCCCCCACAAGCGGAGCGCCCCATCTTTTTGATGGAGATCTCCCAAAGTTTCCACTGGGCCTTTAGTATTTGCTGCCTAGGCTTGGGGATCCCTCAGCTGACTTGGCCAAAGCTCTGGGCCTGGCTATCTGGCTGAAAGATGTAAATTCCCCCAAGAAAAGGTGGAGAAAGGTAGACTCCCCGCCAAAGACACAGAGCCCTGACTTGAATATGAGGCATGGTGGAATTTTGGTTGTTTAGTAGTCCAGAGAGGCGGAAATGGATCAACCCCTGATCTTTCCTACTTCCATACAACTGTTTCCCTTAACAGGGATGTCCTGGGTGGGAGATTATTATTGTCATTATTACATCCATCTTTGTCAAACAATGTACTAAGTACTGGGTGAATTCATGATCATCAGGTAGTACACAGTCCCTGGTGCACATGGGGTTCACAATCAAAGGGGAAGGAAGAACAGGTGCTTCATCCCATTTTACAGATGGGTAAACTGAGGCACAGAGAAATTAAGTGATCACACAGAAAGCAAGTGTCAGATCCTGGGCCTGGGCTCTTTGTGACAGTACACACTGCTTCTCTGATGTCTTATTTACTCTTTGGATAGTAAAAGGGGAAAGAAAAGACCATGTGGAGGGAATCCTCCACAGAGGAGGGAGTCCCGGGTTTAGCCTGGAGCCCAGCACATGCAGTCTACCACACCAACCTTCTTGCAGGGTCCAGGGTGCCTTTTTTCAATTTGGGACAATCCCAAGAGAAATCAAATGAGTGATAGGAATATTATCAATGGTCACTCTTGGTCTCCCCCTATATTACAATCTCCCCAAGTCTTTCCCAGCCCTTCCTACAGTGTTCTGTCCCTTGGGGACATGAGCGATTCTTCTAATCGAGAAAGGTTGATAGTCCTGACTTGGACTGTATAGGCACTGGAAATTGCATCTTCCTCCCAATCTCCAACCTGATGCTTGGGAAGGGAGATGGCTCTCTTTCTGAAGAGAAGCAGTGTGATCTGGTGGAAAGACCGCAGGCCTGGGAGTTGGGGGTGAGGGCGTGGCTAGCGAACAATAATAATGATAATAATATAGTAATAGTGTTTGTTAAGCACTTACTATGTAATGAGTACTATTCTAAGCACTGAGTTAGATACAAGTTACTTAGATGGGACTCAGTCCATGTCCCACATGGGGCTCACAGTCTGAGGGAGGGAGGACAGGTATTGAAACCCCATTTTTATAGTTGAGGAAACTGAGGCATAGAGAAGTTAAGTGACTTGCCTAAGGTCACACAGCAAAAAGGGGAAGATCCGGGATTATATATATATTATATATCTGTAACATCTGAATAAATCTGTAATGTATTTATTTACCTATTTATTTATATTAATATCTGTCCCTCTAGACTGTGAGCTCATTGTGGGCAGGACTGTGTCTGTTGTTATAGCGTACTCTCCCAAGCACTTAGTACAGTGCGTTGCACACAGTAAGCACTCAATAAATAGGAATGAATGAATGAATGCTTAGAAGCCAGGTTTTCTGACTGCAAAGCCTATGCTCTATCCACTAGGCCCTGTTGCTTCTACTCCCTGCTCTGCCACTTGTCTGTCATGCGACCTTGGGCAAGTCGCCTGTGCCTCAGTTTCTTTCTAATATGGGAATTATTTACCTCTCTTCCCTTCTACTATGAGGCCCTGATGGGGCAGGATCTGTATCAGAGCCACATATATTCCATTCCTCCAGAACCTCACACAGTGCTTAACACCTAGTAAGTGTTTAACAAATAGTAGTAGTAGCAGCAGTAAGTCCTTAACAAATACCATTATTATTATCATTATTAATTATTTAATCCTGATCCGCAACCCTGGAGCACCATCCGGGCTTCTGGTATTAACTAAAACTTGTATTAAACCTCTGTTTGTGTTTAGGCCCATGGGGACCCAACTAATTTAGTGACTGGCATTGTTGAAGAGGAGGAAAAATTAGTCTCCTTAATTACTCTTTCTTTCTCGTCCCGTTAATGGATCAATTTTTTTTTATTGAAAAGGCTGAGTGAATTAAATATTAAAAAACCCCCACAAAACCAAACAGGACAACTGGAAAAGCCCTGAGCCTTCTGATGAATTGGCGCCAATGACTCTGGCAAGCAGAAGCTGTGATCATTTTTCTAAAATGACCCATTAATATGCCTGGCACAAATCATCGCCGCAGGCTTCTGGAAAGGCAGCAGGGTTAGGAAGTCGCTCCCGGCTCCTTGTTACACTTCTAGTCAGAGCTGGTAGATTTCCAGATTGGCTCAGTGGAAAGACCCCGGGCTTTGAAGTTCAAATCCCGGCTCTGCCAACTGTCAGCTGTGTGACTTTGGGCAAGTCACTTAACTTCTCTGTGCCTCAGTTACCTCATCTGTAAAATGGGGATTAAAACTGTGAGCCCCCTGTGGGACAACCTGATCACCTTGTAACCTCCCCAGCGCTTAGAACAGTGCTTTACACATAGTAAGCGCTTAACAAATACCATCATTATTATTCCCTTAGCTGGAAGCTCCTACCCATCTGAGTCATGCTCACCTGTTTCTGTCCATTTCTCCCCCTGCTCTAAACAGGAACCAATCAATCAGTGGTATTTATTGAGCACTGACTGTGCAGAATGCTGGACTAGGTGCTTGGGCGAATACATGGGAAGCAGTAAGGCCTATTTGCAAGAGTACAGGCTTGGGAATCAGAGGATAGGGAGAAGGGGTCACCTTGAGCTAGCTGGGCTCTCACCTTACAGTAGGATGGTCAAGGCCAGACAGCTATTTCTTGTCAATGAAGATAGCAGGTGCGGCAGCATGGATGGCTTTCATCCAAATCCACGTGTACTTTCGACCGAGGTTGGAGATTGTGGAATGCTAATCAAATCTGGGGACTGCCTCTGAGGCCCTGGGTGCATCACTCAATACCTTGGAACTTCACTTTGTCCCCCTGAGTAATGGGAATAGCCTCTACCCACCTCTGAGTTAGGGCTGATGTGAGGAATGACAAGCAGGGAAACTTGTAAAGTGCCGTTGTAGCTCTCAGTATCTTTCATTACTGTATATAACTGTAATTTATTTATTGATATTAATGTCTGTCTCCCCTTCTAGACTGTGAGCTTGTTGTGGTCGGGAATGTGTCTGTTTGTTGTTATATTGTACTCTCCCACATGCTTAGTACAATGCTTTGCACATAGTAAGAGCTCAATAAATACAATTGAATAAACAAATGAAAGATGTAATGCTAATGACATTGGATGATCTGCTAAAAGAGGGATTTCTGAGTCCTATTCTAGACCCTGCTGGCTCACCACCCCAGTGATAACGCATGCCCCCTTGGGCTTCAGTTTCCTCAGTGCGTTCATGCATGGTCAGACAATTGTTTAATGAGTTATTCTCCCTTGTTAAGCTCTTAATGAAATCCATTCTCCCCTTCCCACTAAGGTAAACACATCTGACAACCATCCTCTGCTCCCTTCCCTGATCCGGTTTGTCAGTCAGTCAATTGTTATTTTTTGACTGCTTACTGTATGCAGAGCACTGTACTAAGCACTTGGGGGAGTGTAATAGAACAGATACATTCCCTGCCAACAACAAGCTTACAGTCTAGGAGACAGATGTTAATATAAATAAATTACAAATATGGATGTAAATACTGGGAGGGAGGGTGAATAAAGGGAGCAAGTCACAGTGATGCAGAAGGGAGTTGAAGAAAAGGTAAGGGGGGCTTAGAGAAAGCCTCTTGGAGATGTGCCTTCAGTAAGGCTTTGAAGGGGATCCTTCCTCATGTGGAGACAGGGAGACTAGCTTGGCTTTCGCTTATAGAAATATTTCCCAACACTTATTATTGTCACTATTACTATCATCATCATCATTGTATCATTAAGCCTGTATTTGTTAAGCTGTAAGCTTCCTGTGGGCAAGGATCACGTCTATCAACTCTGTTATACTGTGCTTTGCCAAGCACTTGGTACTGTGCTCTACATACCCTATGCAATAAATGGGGATTAAGACTGAGCTCCATGTGGGACATGAAAAGTGTCCAACGATTATTTTTTATCTACCCCATGCTTAGTACAGTGTCTAGCACAAATAAGAGCTCAAAAAATACTATTAAATAAATACCATGGATTGATTAAGCATTTCCTATGAGCCAAACGCTGTCCAGAATATTGGGGCCAATACAGTGCTTAGAACAGTGCTTTGCACATAGTAAGCACTTAACAAATACCATCATCATTATTATTACAGGGTAATCATGTCAGATACAGGCCCCGTCTCACATGGAGGCTCTCATGTGGAGACAACGGGTGTAGCAAAAATTTTAGTTAGACTAACACTCCCGTGATGTTGGGTAATACTATGTGTGGGGATGCCAAAGCACCGAAAAACAGAAATAAGTTTGCTTGAAGCCATGTAGTCACTTCCGGAAGGGTGACACCAGCCGCAGGCCATTGGAGAAAATGAAGGCCATAATGATTGCTCCCAAGGAATGACTCAATGGGAGCGGAGGGCTCATATCGAGATTATGTTTCTTAAATGCTGGCTGCATGCAAGATGTTGCCATCCCTAATTACTTTTCCTCCTGCCCTTTGAAACCTGGCAAAGGGAGATGGGCTGGGCGGCCTTTCCAATTCTTCAGGGGCTGACGCTACTCTGCTCCTACCAGCTGCCCCATCACAGGAGGTTTAATTAATATGTGTAAATTACTCTGTGGTCCCTCCCCACAGGCCTCTGAAAGAGGAAGGACCATTACCATTATTGAGCTTCTTGCAGCTATTTCGAGTGAGAAGGGTATCGCAACTGAGTGGCCTGGCTCAGTTGATATCCTTGAGATGAAATGACTCTGTTGCACTCCTGAGAGAAAGAAAAGTTCCCAGTGCTCAGCTCCTTCATGCGGTTATGGAAATTAAAGTCCAGAAAGACCACCAATACAACTCCCAAGGGCCGGCTCAAGATAATTCCCTGCCATGTACCACTTAAGAAAACCCTGCCTCCTTGTTTTTAATATCCCAAGTGCTCATGTTTCCAGGACTTGCCTGGGGTGTCTATTGTGAATAATAAGAGTGGCATTTGGTAAGAATATATTATGTTCCAAGCACAGGAGCCTCTCTTGATCTCCAGCTAGAGATTGCCTGACAATTTCTCTGCTGTCCTGATAGTGGATCGGGAAATCCAGTCCAGAGCTGGACTCTCCCAAATGCTTAATACAGTGCTCTGCACATAGTAAGCTCTCAATAAATATGATTGAAAGAATGAATTAATTCTCTTCTCACTCTTGCTACTGAGTCACTCTGGCAGAGCCACTGGTCTCTTGACTCTAATAATAATTAATAATTATGGTATTTGTTAAGTGCTTAACTATGTGCCAGGCACTGTAATAAGCACTGGGGTGGATACAAGCAGATCAGGTTGGACACAGTCCCTGTCCCACGTGGGGCTCACGGTCTCAATCTCCATTTTATAGATGAGGTAACTGAGGCCCAGTGAAATGAAGTGACTTATCCAAGGTCACACAGCAGACAAGTGGCAGAGCAGGAATTAGAACCCATGACCTTCTGCTCCTGTGCTCTATCCACTACGCCATGCTCAATCAATCAATCAGTGGTATTTCTTGAGCACTTACTTTATGCATAACACTATTCTAAGTGATTGGTAGGGTATAATAAAACAGTTGGATGAGCTTATAATCTAGAAAACTGTATTAAGCACTTGAGAGAGTACAATAGAGAACAAGAGAGCTGGTAGACACAATTCCCTACCCACAGGGAGCTTATAGTCATGTGCTTGGCTCTTCTTTTGGGGTCTCTGACTCGCTAGTCCAGGCCTTGATCCCAAATTTCTCTCTACCTTTGCCAAAGATGGTGAACATTTCTGGAAACAAGTTCTCTCTTCCATTTCCTTTATTCTTTCCTCTCTCTCCATTCATCCTTCCTTTGTTCACAGAGAGGCAATCCGTCTTCCTCCTTGAGGTTTACCCTCTTCAAATCTCCAAGCTCGGTTCAACCGGTCTTTCCACACCTTTCACTCTGCCTGCGCAAAAGGCATCTGTGCTTACTGGCGGACTTCATTCATCCTGTGTAACCTTCTGAAATTCGCAGGAGGGCCTCTTTGAAAGAGAGTGTTCTAGTGATTGTAGCCCTAGGATTGCTTTTTCTGCCATCGATGCAGAACTAAGAGGCAATGGCCAGGTTGCTTTACATCTTTGTCCTGATTTATGTATTTCTCCAGCACCCATGACCCTGTTTCCTTGGCATGCTGACAAGCATGCTATTTCCTTGTAAGATCAAAATAGTCAGGGAGGAAACCTTTTCCACCTTTAAGGGGCCCCAGCTCCAGGGATTCGTGCAGGACAATGCAAGGGCAAAAAAAAAAAAAGCTGATGGAAATCGTTTCTCTTCTGGACCAACTGGATACTGGGGATACTGAATTTCTGAGTTCACTGACTCCCCTACATTATGTGGCAAATCATGATGCTTTGGACCAAGGGGCTGATGCTTTGTGTTCACCTGGACAAGCTTCTGCTGAGGGCCAGCCCAGCTCTCTGTGGGCAGGTAGTGTGTCTGTTTATTGGTATATTGTACTCTCCCAAGTGCTTAGTATAGTGCTTTGCACATAGTAAGTGCTCAGTAAACACAATTTCTAGACCATTTCTAGACTGTGAGCCCGTTGTTGGGTAGGGATCGTCTCTATATGTTGCCAACTTGTACTTCCCAAGTGCTTAGTACAGTGCTGTGCACACAGTAAATACAGTTGAATGAATGAATGAATAAATGAAGTGTAGGAGAGTTAGTGAACTCAGGAATTGAGAGAAGCAGCCTGGATTAATAGATAGAGCATTGGCCTGAGAGTCAGAAGTGTCTGGATTCCAACCCTGGCTCTGCCACTTGGCTGCTGTGTGTACTTGGGCAAGTCACTTCACTTCTGTGGGCCTCAGTTACCTCATCTGTAAAATGGGGCTTAAGCCACACATGGGATATGGACTGTGCCCAAGCTGATTAACTTGTATCCACCCCAGTACTTGTGGGGTATACACACAGAAGGCCATAGAAAAAGGAAGGCCTTCAAGTGCAATCTAATTAAGCTTCCTGAAGCTCTGTTTTGAACCCCAGGCTTTGGGCAAGTAGTAATGAGATATGAGAAAAAGAACAGAGGAGGCTGGTGTCTTTCATTTGACATTCATTTCATTCGGTGTCATTCATGAGAAGCAGCGTAGCTCAGTGGCAAGACCAGAGGCTTGGGAGTCAGAGGTCATGGGTTCTAATCCCGGCTCTGCCACATGTCTGCTATGTGACCTTGGGCAAGTCACTTAACTTTTCTGAGCCTCAGTTACCTCATCTGTAAAATGGGGATGAAGACTGGGAGCCCCAAGTGTGACAACTTGATCATCTTGTATCGTCCCCCAGCGCTTAGAACCGTGCTTCGCACATAGTAAGCACTTAACAAATGCCATCATTATACTCATTTCACTCCTTGTGAACCCACTCCCTGTGCAAGGGGTGGGGCTGGTGAAAATATTTCCAGAATTGCTGAGGTTTCAGAAAGGGTGGGCTAAACTCAGAGACAAGGCTATCAGCAACGAAGTCCTCTTGCACAACCGCTGCAGTGTTTACACTAAGGATGGAACCTTGATGCAATTAGGGCAGGGGGTACCGCCAGTCACACATCAATCTCTTCAGCCACTCCTGGAAAATAACACCAACAATACATCTCAATCGCAAAAATGAAGGACGAAGTTGTCGTGTTTCTGATGACTTTTTGCTTACACAATCCGAAGGAAAAAAAAATCGAAGACTTTCATGTTATGAGCAGAGATTTTCCAACGTTCACAATGAAAGTTTAAACCAACTTAAAGGGCAGTCTAGAAAGATTTTGCTGTAGGTGATGTGTTTGTGGGAAGTAGCATGGCGTAGTGAATAGAGCACGGGCCTGGGAGTAAGAAGGTCATGGGTTCTAATCCTGGTTATGCCACTTGTCTGCTGTGTGACCTTGGGCAAGTGACTTCACTGGGCCTCAGTGACCTCATCTGTAAAATGGCGATAGAGACTGTGAGCCCCACATGGTACAGGAACTGTGTCCAACCCGATCTGCTTGTATCCACCCCAGCGCCTAGTACAGTGCCCGGCTCAGAGTTAAGTATTTAACAAATACTATAATTGTTAATATTGTGTAATTGAGATATGGGAGAGATGGGTAATAATAGCTTTGTTGCTTCAGAGATGATGCTACCACTTTTAGGATTGTATCCATGGATATGATTCAGTTGGGTAACTTTCCCCGACTCCTATACTCTTTAATGCTACTCCATTAGATTGTACTCTCCCAAGCTCTCAGTACAGTGCTCTTCACACAGCAAGAGCTCAATAATTGCGATTTATTGATTAGCTTGAGAAGCAGGGATTCACAGGGTACTTAGAAAACAAAGCAAGAGTGGCCTCAGGAGGGAGCGAAGCCCTGTTGCTGCTGGGCTCTTTGTGGCCCCGCTAATTGCCCCGCTTCCCTCTGAATCAAGAAGTGAGTGGTAGTTATTGAGTGGTTACTATGCGCCGAGCACTGTACTAAGCATTCAGGAGAGTACGATGCAAGAGAATTAACAGACAGGCTCCCTGCCCACAACAAGATTACAGTTTAGAGAGGGCAACCAGATAGCCCATCAGACCAGGACTGGGGAGATTCTTCAACTGGAGACTCTCTGCCTCTTCTTTTTAGTTTTCTACTGAGGCTTTGGTTTTGAGACAGGGGCAGGCATAAACCCATAATCTTTAACCTCCCAGTGGAAAGATAAAGAAATTAAAGAAAAGAGATGGCTCAGGTGGAGTAGGGGCAATGCACTCGCGATCTTCAAATGTATGGTTTTCATTTGCACAAGGGAAACAGAGAAGCAGCATGGCCTAGTCAGTTAGTCAATCATATTCATTGAGCACTTACTGCATCCAAAGCATTGTACCAAACACTTAGGAGAGCATACTATAACAGTGTAACAGACATTCCCTGCCCACGACGAGTTTATAGGCCTAGTGAATAGAGCACAGGCCTAGGAGTCAGAGGACTCCACCACTTGTCTGCTGTGTGACCTTGGACATGTCACTTTGCTTATCTGGGCCTCAGTTACCTCATCTGTAAAGTGGGGATTAAGACTGTGAGCCCTTTGAGGGGCAGGGACTGTGTCCAACCTTATTAACTTATATCTACCCCAGCACTTAGTACCTTGCCTGGCACCCAGTAATCACTTAACAAATACCATTAAAAAAGTAAGGAGCTGGGCTTTAGAGTAGATTAAAAAATTATTTGCCAAAAATGGGTCGGGGGAGAATCTTAGCTCTTTACTTGGGGTTTGGGAGGATGAAGGATGAAGTTGTCGTGTTTCTGATGACTTTTTGCTTACACAATCCGAAGGAAAAAAAAAATTGAAGACTTTCATGTTACGAGCAGAGATTTTCCAATGTTCACAATGAAAGTTTAAACCAACTTAAAGGGCAGTCTAGAAAGACTTCATGTCGCCATGATGGGACACTTTCTCTTCCTGAATAGGAGGGTCCGGCTACTGATCCAGAAACCTGAGGTGCCCATCATTGATTAAACACAATCTTGCTTCAAAACAATGGACAGAGCCTTCTCCATTGTTCAGGGTCAGCTCATTTCCACAAGATTTATTCAGTGTCTGCTACGTGAGAATCCCGGGCTGTGGTGCTTGGGAAAGCAGGGTAGCCTAACGGAAAGAGCACAGGCCTGGGAGTCGGAGGATGTGGGTTCTAATTCCGCCTCTGCCACTTGTCTGTTGTGTGACCTTGGACAAGTTACTTAACGTCTCTGGGTCTCACTTATCTGTCAAATAGAGATTAAGACTGTGAGCCCCATGTGCGACAGGGACTGTGCCCAACCTGATATCTTTTTTCTACCCCAATGTTTGGAACAGTGCTTGACACATAGTAAGTGCTTAACACATATCATTGTTATTATTACATACAATAGAAGCAAAAAGTATGCCCTTGCCCTCAAGGAGCTTGCATTCTAATGGGGCATGGCTATTGCAGTTTAGCTGCTGGTTCTGGGCTGCTGCTGTTTTCACACCTCATTCTGGCTCAGGTTTTGGGGGACCCCATTAGAAGACAGGATGCCATGGTACAGACAGAGCAGAAGGCAGTGCTGTGCCAGCAAGAATGGGTAAGCGGGCCTATGTCAGGTAGTGACAAGACTCTGGGCTCCTGTCTCCTCTAGACCAAAACTTTTGTTGATGTGGCCTACTTCGTTACTTGGCATGTAGTGGGGCTGTGGGATGAACACTTCAAATGTTCCCTCCTCACCTCTACAGGGAGAATTGTATGTTCCCTGAAGGTCTTTAAAACTGTGCATTCCCTTAAAGAGCCTGTTCACATGGCTGAGAAGCTCACCATTTAGCCTAGCTTCCAAAGAGGAGAAGCTTTAAGAACCTCTTTTATGGTTGAGCCGGCTGTCTCTCCCTAGGTGAACTGTTGCTTTCATAAATAATTGATGTCGCCATGGAGGCTTTACCATATTGCATGGTTGCTTTTTGTCCTGAATCCAAAACAGCTCAATATCAAAAGGAGGCCATCCCTCTCTTGGACTAAGACTTCACACAAGTTGTTTCCTTGGGGAAGAAGACTTACGGAACTGAAATGGTTCCTGTCTGGATAATAATGATAATAATAATAATGGTATTTGTTAAGCACTTACTGTGCGCCAGTCACTGAACTAAGCACTGGGGTGGATACAAGTTAATCAGGTTGGACGAAGCCTATGTCCCACATGGGGCTCACAGTCTGAATTCCATTTTGCAGATGATGTAACGGAAGCCCAGAGAAGAGAAGTGACTTGCCCAAGGTCACACAGCAGATGAGTGATAGAGCTGGGATTATAAACCAGGTCCTTCTGACTTCCAAGCTTGTGGCCTATATACTAGACCACACTGCTTCTCTTGTCTGGATATTGAGGTCATGACTGCCAAATGCCATAGACAGCCAGTCACAATAGCATGGGGGCAGTAGGGAAGATGACCAGTCGATAATCAATCAATCAGTGGGGTTTATGAGCATTTACTATGTGCAAAGTCCCGTACTAAGCATTTGGGAAGCCTCCAGACAACCAGATCTGTGTGGTCAGGGGAACTCTCTCAAAAATCGGAAGCAATGTGGCCCAGGGTAAAGAGAACAGGGAGTCAGAGGACCTGGGTTCTAATCCTGGTTCTGCAATTTACCTGCTGTGTGACCTTGGGCAATTCATTTCACTTCCTCTGTGCCTGCTTCCTCAACTGTAAAATGAGGATTTAATACTTATTTTCCTTTCTACTTAGATTACGAGCCCCATGTGGAACAGGGACTGTGTCCAACCTGATTATCTTGTATCTACCCCGGTGCTTAGAACAGTGTTTGACACAGAGTAAGTGCTTAACAAATATCATTAAAAAAAAGGTGCTTTGCACATAGTAAATGCTAAATAAATACCATTGATTGGGAAAAATACACTACAGTTAGTAGACAAAATTTCTGACCACAAGAAGCTTACATCTTAAAATGGGGAGACAGGGATTAAAATAAGTTACAGATTGAGAGTGTCAAAAAGTGTTAAAATGTACATGTCAAGGAATTTCACAAATGTGACAACTGTAGCCCATTCATCCCTTTGGAGAAGAAAGAGGGAAAACACAAGACTCCTCATTTTAACAAAAGCCAGAGAGAGCAAAAGCAATATGACAAACCGTCAAGTGATATGTGATGTGCTAGGCTCCCTCTGTGTGTTTGAGGAATACTTGTTACATGACAGTGCGGCTCCAAACCTGGTTTCTGTTATCATTCATTCATTCTTTCATTCAATTGTATTTATTGAGTGCTTACTGTGTGCAGAGTACTGTACTTGGTGGTTGGGAGATTACAATATAACAATAAACAGACATATACCCTGCCCACAAAGAGTCTAGAGGAGGAGACAGACACTAATATAAATAAATAAATTGCAGATATGTACATTAGTGCTGTAGGTCTGGGAAAGGGGGGATGGATGAAGGGAACAAGTCAGGGCGATGCAGAAGGGAGAGGGAGAAGAGGAAAGGAGGACTTAGCCAGGGAAGCCTTCTTGGAGGAAATGTACCTTCCACACTCTCAGTCTGGAAGACCAGAAAACATATTCAGAGCTTTTCTTCACCTCCTGCCCACCATGGTATTTCATTTTCTAAGGATCTACCCTAGATTTAGGTTTGCCAGTCACTTTTTTAGTCCAGAGTGGTGAGACCATTCACATCCGAACACTGCCCTGAGCTGCAGAAATGAACTGAGAGAGGCAGCAAGATTTCCCCCGATTAGATTCAGCACCTTCATTTCCCACTGTCAGTACAGAGCTAGCATTAAACACACACCTCTGAGGGGAACATCGTTTTCTCCTCTATGAATGAAAGCTTTTGTGCCTAAATATTTCAAGTTTCGAGGAGAGCAATGCAGCCGATCTCCCTAATGTGTCACTCTCTGGCGGCCGGAGCTGAGTGGGGAAAGAGAAGAGGGTTTTCTGATGCTCCTTTTCTTTCCCCAAGCTCTCTTGCAAGGTTGTGCTTACACATGATTGATGCAGGAATTCTGGGTCTTCCCCTCGCAGCCTGATTTTAAGCAAGCAAAGCAGCTGTTGTGAATTTGGGTGATTAGGTCCCAGATGCAGACTGAGGGACAGTGAAATGAATGTTCGCTGTTCCCTATCAAATGGAGGCCGCTGGAGGGAGTGGAGGAGTGTCAGGTTTATTAGTTACTTTTAAGAAGGAAATGGCCAGATGTGAGTGGCACCTGGTGGATTCATTTCGAAGGCAACTAATGGGATCAGTTCCTCTTTGGGACCTGGATCTGACGGAAAGGTAGGAGCAGCAGAATAATCAATGGAAAGTGTCCTCGGTTCTGCCATCTCCTCTGCTGACCTGCCAGGGTCGAAGCAGCGAACCTTGGTTTTGCCATCTGTAAAACGGGAAGGAGGAAGTCTTTTATCATTTTTCAGGGGAGACAATGAGAGGTTATGTAGTAGTTGGGATGAGAGCTGGTATATCTCAGTAAACACCACTTATTGGGCTACTGGGAAGCAGACCCTGAAATGGTCACTGTTAGCTTGATCATCAACTTCACCTTGGTTTATTCACCCCACCCTCAGGCCCACAGCACTGATATCCATATTCATAATTTTTTTTATATTAATGTCCATCTCCATGTCTAGACTGTGAGCTCCTTGTGGGCAGGGAACATATCTACCAATTATTATACTCTCCGAAGTGCTTAGTACAGAGCTCGGCATCCAGTAAATGCTCAATAAATACAGTTATTACTTTAGTCTTGCTTTTACTTCCCCACAAGAAAAGTCAATTTCACCGCAAAGCATTGGCGCACATTTCTTTGTTGCTTCTCCTAGCCTAATGTATTTTTGTGTATGGCTCCCCAGGTAGATTGTAAGTACCCTGAGTATAGGAATAATATCCACTTAATTGTACTCTCCCAAGTACTTGGTAAAGTATTCCGTAAGGAGTAAGTACCCAGTAAATACTATTTATTGATTGGTGGGTTGATTTCAATGTCCCTTTTTCAGCCCTTATTCTTGAGAGAGAGGAGTTCTAATAATAATAATTGTGGTATTTGCTAAGCATTTACTATGTACCAGACACTGTATCAAGTGCTGAGGTATATACATATTAGACTGTGAGCCCACTGTTGGGTAGGGACTGTCTCTATATGTTGCCAATTTGTACTTCCCAAGTGCTTAATACAGTGCTCTGCACATAGTAAGCGCTCAATAAATACAGTTGATGATAATGGTATACAAGATAATCGGGTCGGATAGAATCCTTGTTTCACATAGGGCGTCACAGTCTTCATCCCCATTTTACAGATGAGGTAATTGAGGCACAGAGAAGTTGTAATTTGCCCGAGATCACACAGTAGATAAGGGGAAGAGCCAGAATTGGAACCCAGGTCCTCCGACTCCCAGGCTTGTGCTCTATCCACTAAGCCACACTGCCTTTCTAACTGCTTTGGGGTGAGAGGTTAACAGGACTAATGCTAATATGAGAGAAATAGTTTCCCTGAAGCTGTCTCTTTCCTCAGAGTTGTCTGTGGCACAGGGCTGCTCATTTGAACCAAGTCCCACTTGATACAGTGTGGCTTTAAATTCCTGTCTGCCAAATGAATGCAAAGGTTTTGGCTCTACTAGATAGCCTGATAGTTTCTTGAATATGAAAATTGGATCTTGGAGGACTACCGTGACATTTAGTGTCTATTTAATTGTTGAAGAACTCCCAACAGCAGCTTAAATGTGCAAGTACCCTGCTCTTGGTCTTCTGAGAAAGTGGATGTTCAAAAAGCACAATAAAAACAAAAAGCTAGTTTCTGCTCTACTAGGCAGGGCTAATCTTGACCCTGCCGTATGGTGAAACATGGCCAGCACTTAGGAGGCATTTCAGGGGATATAGAATCAATGTGGCAAATGCTGTCAGAAGCCAGAGGTTGGCAGAGTTAAGGCCTTTGTGCCAACACATATTGAGAGCATTGAAAAGCTGCCCATTGGGTACCCCTGATGGTAAACTCCACCATTCAGACCCAGCGTGTGCCCAAGAGATCATTTTATTCTGGTATTTAGTATGTGCCAGCCACTGTACTAAGTGCTGGGTTAGATACAAGATAGCCTTGTCCCACATAAAGCTTACATCCTTAACCCCCATTATACCGATGAAATAACTGAGGCACAGAGAAGTTAAGTGACTTGTTCAGGCTCACACAGCTGACAAGCTGTATGGAGCCAAGAGTCAGTGTGACCAGTGTGACATCCCCAGAACCCTAAAAAAATGTAACTCTGAAATCTTTTGGTTAATATTCTTTTAACATTTTCACTATCAGACTGTCCTTAAGTAGATTTACTAATTCCTCCATCCGTTGCCTTGGTTGGTCAATTGATGCCTTGCATTTGGGTGGTGAGTTGTCAGTATCTCCATCACCAATAAGAGAAGTGACCTGACCACACTGCTTCTTTTGCTCTCTTCAGAGAAAGGTGCCATTGGAAAGGAGTGAGGCGGATTCGCTCTAATTGTAGATGAGTGAACAGGTATGCAGAAGAGCCATGCAATCACAACTAGCCAACTAGCCTAGTTGTATGGGAGGAGAAGCCAGCCCTGGCTTCGCTTCACATGCTCTGAGGGGTGGCTCAGTCATCCTCTGGGTTTGTGCCATGACTAGTGCACAAGAATCCAAGCGGGCATAGTGGAGTGTACTAGTGAAGTTGGTATACTAGTATTCATGTGTACCCCTGGTTTTTCTGCCATGCCATGCAGTTCTGAGGCTTTCAGAGATAGATGACTCACTCTCCCCTTCAACTAGGCAAAAGTCTGTGATGGGAGACTTTCCCATATATCAATCAGTGGTATTTATTAAGCATTCACTGTATGCGGAACACTGTACTAAGCACTTGGGAGAGAACAATACAACAGAATTTGGTTGACATGTTCCCTGCCCATAATGAGCTTACAATCTATAGGAAATACATCACGGGGAAGAATTATTCAACATACTCTTTCTTCATCTGCTGTATTTAAGTTGGGGCATGGAAATTAAAGGTTTTGCCTGATCCAATCAAATTTCCATTCCCACAGAATTTTTAAAAGCCAGGATAAAACATCCCCAGAACCCTAAAAGAATGTAACTCTGAAATCTTTTGGTTAATATTCTTTTAACATTTTCACTATCAAACTGTCCTTAAGTAGATTTACTAATTCCTCCATATAATAATAATAATAATGGCATTTATTAAGTGCTTACTATGTGCAAAGCACTGTTCTAAGCGCTGGTGGATACAAGGTGATCAGGTTGTCCCACATGGGGCTCACAGTCTTAATCCCCATTTTACAGATGAGGTAACTGAGGCTCAGAGAAGTTAAGTGACTTGCCCAAGGTCGCACAGCAGACATGTGGCGGAGCCAGGATTTGAACCCATGACCTCTGACTCCAAAGCCTGTGCTCTTTCCACTGAGCCACGCTGCTTCCCTGTATGCTTCCCCATATGTTGCCTTGGTTGGTCAATTGATGCCTTGTATTTGGGTGGTGAGTTGTCAGTATCTCCATCACCAATAAGAGAAGTGACGTGAATTTTGCAATGTGATATTAGGGGGGATTGATCATTTTTACATGCATCCTAAACATACATTTTTCTTCTGAGGACTTTTCCCTCTCCCCACTAAAAAAGCCAGTGCTTCCTGGAGTAGCTTGCCGTTTGCTTGGGCAGTTTTTATTTATCTCTTGTGAGTATCATAATTCTTCCAACACCAATATACAGTTTTCACTTCAAAACCAATATATGGACATCGTTAAGTTTAGGATTGTTGCTGGAGTCCGATACAATAAATTGCCTTAATATTGCTGGGTGTGCTGCCAGATTCCTGGGATGGCAGGCCCTTTTGTAGCCATTCATAGCAATTGCAAATGCCCCCAAGTAGTAATAGTAATGAAGAAACACTGGGTGGATGTTTTTATTTGCAAATAGTAAAAACCAAACCTAAATTCAAGCCAGAATTTTTGAAAATTTAAACTGGCATTTCCCCAAATTTAAAAAATAAAATCCAATAATCATCCCCTGAATTACGTGTTTTTGAAACCTGGAAAAAGCAGTAACCTAGGTGAAGTCTGTTTATCGATACCTACAGTTTCTTGTCTTTAATGGGCGCTATTTGATGCAGACATCCAGGGTTTATTCTGTGTTAACTTTATGGCTAGTAGGGAAGGGGGGGTTAGTAAAAGAATCACATTCTCTCTGCCTCGTCTCCAGCATCCAGTGTAGTTGTTTCCAAATCTTCTGAGCACAGAAAATTTGCAGCATCATTCAGACATGTGGTTTGTTTTCGCCTGACTGATCTGGCTCTTTCTGGTTGGTTGCCCATTAGAATAGCATGGAGTCCCCAGGCTGGCTATTAATGCATTTTATTTTTTAATAAGGGACTCCTACCTTGGGCCTTCTCAAGGCAATGCGCAAAAAGATGAAACTGTGCAAGTACCCATCTACACAGACATGTGTAAAACTTGACTGAACCTCCAGGAAATGTAGTCTTTCCCCAGGGTACCACTTAATAAGCTTCTTTAAATGTGCCAGGTACTGACTGGGACCCGTCACCCATCTCCCAGAGAAGAGTTTCCTTTTCTTTGCTTCTGCCTCACTGAGTTCCAGGTGCCATGACCTTTAAGCAGTCGTACCTTGTCCCCCTGGATAAGTCACTTTAAACAAGTAGGCCTCACTGCTGGCACCGCAGCAGCATCGTCTACTGAATAGAGCACGGGCCTGGGAGACAGAAGGACTTGGGTTCTAATCCTGGCTCTGCCACTGTCTGCTGTTTGACCTTGAGCAAGTCATTTAACCTCTCTGGGCCTCAATTACCTCACCTGAAAAATGGGGATTAGGACGGTGAACACCATGTGGGACAGGGACTGTATCCAACCTGATTCTAGACTGTAAGCCCGTTGTTGGGTAGGGACCGTCTCTATTTGTTGCCGAATTGTACTTTCCAAGTGCTTAGTACAGTGCTCTGCACACAGTAAGCGCTCAATAAATATGATTGAATGAATGAATGCTCTGCACACAGTAAGTGCTCAATAAATATGATTAAATAAACTGAATGATTAGCTTGGATCTACCCCAGTGCTTAGTACAGTGCCTGGTGCAAAATAATGATGGTATTTAAACACTTACTATGTGCAAAGCACTGTTCTAAGCACTAAACAAGTACTGGTAAAAAGTAGGCTTAATAATAATAATAATTATAGCATTGGTTAAGTGCTTACCTTGTGCCAAACAGTGTACTAAGCCCTGGGGTGGATACAAGCAAATCAGGTTGGACACAGTCCCTGTTCCTCTTGAGGCTCACAGTCTTAATCCCCATTTTACAGATGGGGTAACTGAGGCCCAGAGAAGTGAAGTGACTTGCCCAAGACCACACAGCAGACAAGTGGTGGAGGCAGGATTAGAACTCATGACCTTCTGACTCAGGCCCATGCTCTATCCACTACGCCAAGCCACTTCACTGCTGGCACTGAAGATTGAGAGCGCTGGGGTTCTGATGGTCTCTTTAGAACCATCTTTTCAAGCCTCCAGGACATCTCCACTTGGATGGAGCATGGGCCTTGGAATCAGAATGTCGTGGGTTTTAATCCCAGATCAGCCACTTTTCTGCTGTTCGACCTTGGGCAAGTCACTTCATTTCTCTGTGCCTCATTTACCTCATCTATAAAATGGGGATTGAGACTGTGAGCCCCACGTGGGACAGGGACTGAGTCCAACCCACTTTGCTTGTATCCACCCCAGAACTTAGTATAGTGCTCGGCACATAGTAAACACTTAAAAAACCATAATTATGATTATTATTGTTAAGGCCCACTGGCACTTCAACTTCAACATGTCTAAGAATCTTTAATCAATCATATTTGAGTGCTTACTGTGTGCAGAGCTCTGTACTAAGTGCTTGGAAAGTACAGTTCAGCAGCATGGCTTAGTGGTAAGAGCATGGGCTTGGGAAATCAGTGATGGTGCATTTTAATCCCAAGTCTGCTACTTGTCAACTGTGCAATTTTAATAAAATAATAATAATAATAATAATGGCATTTATTAAGTGCTTACTATGTGCAAAGCACTGTTCTAAGCACTGGGGAGGTTATAAGGTGATCAGGTTGCCCTATAGGGGGCTCATAGTCTTAATCCCCATTTTACAGATGAGGTAACTGAGAAACAGAGAAGTTAAGTGACTTGCCCAAGTCACACAGCTGGCAATAGGCAGAGTCAGGATTTGAACCCATGACCTCTGACTCCCAAGCCCGTGCTCTTTCCACTGAGCCATGCTGCTGCTCTGATTTTGGGCGAGTCACTTCATTTCTCTGTGCCTCAGTTACCTCATCTGTAAAATGGGGACTAAGACTGTGAGCCCCACATGGGGCACAGGCTGTGTCCAACTGATCAGCTTGTAAGTGCCCCAATGCTTATTGTCACCCTTGGATTTTACAATCCAAGGAATAATCCAGGGAAGCAGTGTGGCTTAGTGGAAAGAGCATGGGCTTGAGAGTCAGAGGTCATGGGTTTGAATCCTACCTCTGCCACTTGTCAGCTCTGTGAGTTTGGGAATGTCACTTAACTTCTCTGTGCCTCAGTTGCCTCATCTGTAAAATGGGGATTATGACTGTGAGCCCCACATGGGACAACCTGATTACCTTGTATCTACCCCAGGGCTTAGAACAGTGCTTGGCACATAGTAGGTGCTTAACAAATTCCATTATTATCATTATTATTATTAATAAAGAGAGACAATCCCTGCCCACAATGGGCTTACATTTTACAGAGGAGACAGACAGCAAAACAAGTAAACAGGTATCAATATAAATAAATAGAATTATAGATATATACATATATACCTAAGTGCTGTGGGGTGGGGGGAGGAGCAAACACAGAGAGAAGAGGTCAGACACCTTAAATTCCACCCTTTCAGGTGCTTTCAGCGTGGGCTGCTAACATAGAGAAGCAGCGTCGCTCAGTGGAAAGAGCACGGGCTGGGGAGCCAGAGGTCGTGGGTTCTAATCCCGCTCCACCACTTGTCAGCTGTGTGACCTTGGGCAAGTCACTTAACTTTTCTGTGCCTCAGTTCCCTCATCTGTAAAATGGGGTTGATGACTGTGAGCCCCACAGTGGGACAACCTGATTACCTTGCATCTATCCCAGCGCTTGGCACATAGTAAGCGCTTAACAAATACCACCATTATTATATTATTATAATTTTAACACACTTATTCATTTGCATAAGCCCATCCCTAGCTCCCATCCCCTGAAAATGCTCCTCGGGGCAAACCATGATTAATCCAGGTGCTGTGGGTGGGATTCTGGGGCCTGTCATTGGTGGTTGAGCAGAAAGTTGGCATCGTTTGGCCTCCAATTGTCCCCGTTGATGGCTCTTGGTCCCTCCTCCTGCTCCTCCGGACCCCACTGATCTCCCCCTCGTGGCTTGATTTTTGGAGCCACGTGGCTCATTCCCCTCGTGGCACCGCCCAGATGCCAAGGAGTTGGGCAAACAAGGGGCTCCGGGGTCGGGCACTAGAGATACCCTGCAGAGGTTGTGGCTCTCCCCAGCGCTTAGGACAGTGTTGTGCACAAGGTAAGCGTGGGATAAATCGGATCGGATGAAAGGGCTGGGGGATGCAATGTGTCACCCCCGGGGCTGGTGTGTTTGTAAACGAGGGGTGCATCGCCGGTTAGGGGGACCCGGGTGTTAGCTCCCTGGAGGAGGCAGCTGGGACCGTCCTCTCTGAGTTGAGGGGGTCCCCCCCTCCAGGCCGTGGGGGTCACCCCAGACTTGGGGCTCCCCCCAGACTGCCAGGATGACAGCAGCTGGGAGCAGCCTTTCCGTGCTGAGGAGTCACCCCAGACGCGGGGTCAGAGACCCCCTCTGTGCTGTCGGGTCACCTCAGACACAGGACTACCCTCCAGACCCCGGGGGTCACTGTGGTTCAGAGACCCCTTTCTGTGCTGTGGGGTCACTCCAGACCCGGGATTCACCCCAGACTGCAGGGATGACAGTGGCTGGGAACCCCCTCTCTGCGCTGTGGGGTCATCCTGGACCATGGGTGTCACTCCAGATTTGGGTCTCCCCCCCGGACCATGGAGATGACAGGGAGTCGGAGCCCTCCTCTGTGCTGTCAGGCCAACCCAGATGCGGGGCTACCCCATCTCGCAGGGATGATGGGGGCTCTGAGCCCCCTCTCTGCTCTGCAAGATCACCCCAGACTCAAGGCTCCCCCCAGGCCACAGGGATGACAGCAGCTGGGAACCCTCTCTCTGCACTGTGGGGTTACCCCAGACTGTGGGATGACAGTGGCTCAGATGTGTTGTGAGGTCAACCCAGGCCATGGGGGTCACCCCAGACATGGGGCTTCCCTGGGGCCAGAGGAAGACAGGGGGTTAGAGCCCCCTCTGTTTTCCTGGTGGAGCTGAGGGGATGGGGAGCAGGAACACCCCTTGCTGGTGGCAGAGGCCGTAACCTAGGGGATCCAGGGCAGCGAGGTAAGATGGCACAAATGTAGGCTGCATGTGGGCACAGCCTAAGGGTCACCTTTCTTCCTTGGACCCCAAGGGGGAGGAAGACAAGGGTAACGGCAGCAATTACTACTTACTACTACTACTACTACTAATAATAATGATGGTATTTGGTTTTTTTTGTTTTTTTAAATGGCATTTGTTAAGCGCTTACTATGTGCAAAGCACTGTTCTAAGCACTGGGGGGATACAGTGTGATCAAGTTGTCCCACGTGGGGCTCACAGTCTTAATCCCCATTTTTACAGATGAGGTAACTGAGGCTCAGAGAAGTTAAGTGACTTGCCCAAGGTCACACAGCGGACTTGTGGTGGAGCCAGGATTCGAACCCATGACCTCTGACTCCAAAGCCTGTGCCCTTTCCACTGAGTCACGCTGCTTCTCTAAGCACTTGTTAAGCACTTTTGTTAAGCACCACATTTGTTAAGCACTTGCTATGTGCCAAGCACTGTTCTAAGCACTGAGGTAGATACAAAGTCATCAGGTTGTCCTATGTGGGGCTCACAGTCTAAATCCCCATTTTACAGAGGAGCTAACTGAGGCGCAGAAAAGTTAAGTGACTTGCCCAAGGTCACACAGCACACAAGTGGTGGACCTGGGGTTAGAACCCATGTCTTATGACTCCCAAGCCCTACTACTACTACTAATGATAATGGCATTTGTTAAGCGCTTACTGTGTGCCAGGCACTGTTCTAAGCCCTGGGGTAGATACAAGGTAATCAGGTTGGCCCACGTGGGGCTCACAGTCTTAATCCCTATTTTACAGATGATGTAACTGAAGCACAGAGGAGTTAAGTGGCTTGCCCAAGGTCACACAGCAGACTAATGGCGAAGCCGGGATTAGAGCTCTGTCCTCCGACTCCTAAACCTGTGCTCTTTCCACTAAGCCTTAATAATAATTATTGTATTTGTTAAGTGCGTACTATGTGCCAAGCACGGTGCTCTTTCCATTAAGCCTTAATAATAATTATTGTATTTAAGTGCATATTATGTGCTAAGCACTGTTCTAAGTGCTGGGGTAGATCCAGGGTTATCAGGTTGAACACAGTCCCTGTCCCACATGGGGCTCACAATCTCAATCCCCATTTTCAGATGAGATAACTGAGGCACAGAGAAGTTAAGTGACTTGCCTAAGGTCACACAGCTGACAAGTGATGGACCTGGGATTAGAACCCACAACCTCTGGCTTTCATTATCTTGCCACTAGATCCTCCACTAGAATCCAAGACCCACCAGAGAAAGCAACCCTTGGGAATCAGTAAGCATTAAATGTTGAACCCCTGAGGTTCCCCAGAAGGAAAGCTGCCATTCTCAAGAGATACAGAACAAATACAAGCAAAGCTTTCAATTAGGTGGCCAGGAATTCGGCAAAGTAATATTGGGAACGGACAAGACCCTGTCAAAACCATTTTAGTTCTTCATTGTTGAAGTGATTGTGTTAACAGCGAAGAGTCATTCCTCCAAGGGATTTTTCTCAATGCAATTGTACATCGTAGCCTACAATTGCACCAGTTGATATGCAGTTATTACACTGAGGTGTGCAATAGTTATTTTGTAGCAGATAAAATGCAACCTACAAGAGGAAGGCATGTTGGACTTAATTTGTGCCAGTCTCTCGCTGTGGGCAGGGAACCTGCCTGCCAACTCTGTTATAGTGTACTCTCCCAAGTGCTTAGTCCAGTGCTCTGCACACAGTAAGCACTCCATAAATATGATTGATCAACTCATCCTCAGGAAGCATGGCAGAGTTCTGGCACCGGTGGAGAGAACTCTGACCCTTCTTAGTACCGGAAGGGTGCTGGCCCCTGTCAGGGAGAACTCTGATCCCTCTTAGTCCTGGGTTTTGGAGGAGAGGCAGGAACCCTGCAGCTGTGCGAGGAATGGCAGCCAGAAGCACACAGCTTCCACTCCTCAAACCCCCAAAAGGAGTTTGATGTGTCAGTGAGGTAGGGGCCAGTTGACCAATTGTGGGTCACCTCTACCGGGACAAATTAAATCCTGCAGATGCAGTTTTGATAAACCTGAATTTTGAATAATTTGGTGTCAAAAAAGTGCCCAGGATCCCCCCACTAGATTGCAAGCTTCTGACTGTGAGCCCACTGTTGGGTAGGGGCCGTCTCTATATGTTGCCAACTTGTACTTCCCAAGCACTTAGTACAGTGCTCTGCACACAGTAAGCGCTCAATAAATACGATTGAATGAATGAATGAATGAACTCTATAGTATCATCCTCTCCCAAGGGCTTAGTACAGTGATATGCATTCAATAAATTCCACTGATTGATGTTTCAGGGGACTGGTTTGGGGGATAGAGTCCTGGACAAGCAAGCGGAAGTTTTGGCCGAAGCAAAGACTTTGCTCTGCCATTGACTGACAGCAAGTTCCTGGGCATTTTATTAACCTCTTTATTCTTCCCACGGCTGGTAAAGATGAGGCCTGTTAGGAACTCTCCTCAAAGCAATTTTGCAAGGGCTAGAGAGTGAGGTTCTTTGAAGCCCTGTGAATCCTTCAGAAGACAATATAGGCTGAGTGGTATTTAACTCCAGGTTGTTCTGGGAGATGATTTCCAGGGGCTCCTGCTGATTGGAGCTGACTTGTGCAGCAGAGAGAATTCCTGGCACTAGAATGTTTGACAAGAAATGGAATCTGAATTGCAGGAAAAAGCCTAGTTCCACAAACCACAAACCAAATCAGGAGTTACCACAAGCTCCCGATTTCTCTCATGCAGATTATTTTTCTAATAGCCTCTGCCTCCGGTGACTGTATCCACTGGGCAGCTGTTTTCTGTGACATTTATCTTCTTTTACATTTCTAAGAACCAAGCCCCTGAAACGCTGCAGTCTGGGCACACTCTCCTTAATAACAATAATAATAGTAATAGTAATGGTATTTGTTAAGCCCTTATTATGTTCCAGGCACTGTACTATGTGCTGGAGTGAATACAAGCAAATTGGGTTGGACCTAGTCCCTGATCTGCACAGGGCTCACAATCTTCATCCCCATTTTACAGATGAGGTAACTGAGGCACAGAGAAGTGACGTGGTTTGCCCAAGGCCACCCAGCAGACCTATACACATACACACATGGATACTCATTCTCCCTCCTTTGTTCAACAGAATAAATTCCACTAACTATCCTTATTATTTGTGGCTGGATTTGTAGGCTTCCAAAAAATGCCATAGATTTCCTCAGCAGCCAAATTGGAGTTGATAAATACCCTTTTTATGACATTTGTTATGTGCTTATTATGTGTCAGGCACTGTACTAAGTGCTGGAGTAGATAAAAGATAATCAGGTAGGACACAGTCCATGCCCCACTTGGGGTTTACTGTCAGTCTGAAGGTGAAGCCACAAATGCCACCAACACCAGGAACAGACACAATCTACTTATTTAATTACCCTAATGTTAGCAGGATAATTCCCTTGCCAGGAGCACTCCCTGTTGAGGCCTTCACTTCCACTGAGCATTTTCACTGACTGCAAGAGAAATCCAGTAATTTTTCCTATTCCTTGACCTCTTCTCTCGCACTGCAAGAATATGCTCAAATGCACCCTCTTTTTGCCAACTAAACTGAAACTCAGTCTAAGGAGAGCCTCCCTTTCCTGACCAACTAACTACTCATGGCCTTAGTGGGCTAGTAAACAAACTCCCAAGTAACTATTCAAGTGGGTTGACAATTTACCCAAAGAGCAAGATTAAATGCCATATTTACTATGTATCCTTTGTTCCTAGAAAACTTGAGTGCCATTTGCTCTCTTAACATCTGTGACAAAACCAGCTATCTAGTTATCCGTTTGGGGAAATTAAGATAGCTTGCAACTCATCTACAGAAAATATTATTGTCTCCTTGGAACAAAGAGGCAGTATGACTTGACTGAGAGATTGATAAAATATGGAGGAAGGAGAGTAGAATGTCACCTCAAGCAAGGTAAGATCATTCTCATGTCAGCCTGTCATTAGAACGGTGAATTGTCTGAAACAGAGAAAGGGCAATGGTATTAACCTGAGAACAAAAGAGGTGATATTACCAGATGCTAGCCAGAGTGCATAAATCTATGCAGACTGGGAAGCCGAAAGATAGTTAATAGAGAAGATGATTGAAGTTTATTAAAAAAAAACAACCCCACTGAAAAAGAAATAACCCATAAGTAGTTTGGCTACTGTCACCATAAGTTATTAGTTTTAATAACCTCGGTGATAAGGCAGAAACTATTAACTACCCTGGAAAGGAGTAATAATAGTTGTGGTCTTTAAGTGCTCTTTATGCACCAAGCACTGTACTAAGCACTGGGTTAATAAATCAGGTTCCACATGAGGCTCACAGTCTAAGTAGGAGAGAGCACAGGTACTAAATCCCCATTTTCCCTATGAGGGAACCAAGGCACAAAGATGTAAGTGACTTGCCCAAGGTCACACAACAGTTAAGTGGCTGTTAATTATTCCAAGAATAAGACAACTCTGGGAGAGAGGAGAGAGTGGCCTGGGTTCTAATTCCAGCTCCACCACTTGTCTGCTGTGTGAAGTCACCTAACTTCTCTGTACCTCAGTTTCCTCATCTGCAAAGTGGGGGTTCAGTACCTGTTCTCGTTCTAAGACTGGGAGTCTCATGTGGGACCAAAATATCTTCTGTGTACCGTAGTGCTCAGGATAGTACTTTACATGTGGTAAACACTTAACAAATAGCACAGTTATTATTATTATAGATTCTTCCATTCTCTGCCTAAATCTAGACTTGCCTGTTAGTGATAATTCAGAGCTAAAAGTATAATATATGCAGATAGTTCAGGCCAAAAAAAAAAGTTTTCATGGAAAAATCAAGATGTTTGAAGTCAAAGAGTATTTGGAGGCAGGAATCTCCATTGCTTTACAGTGCTTTGCACCTAGTAAGCACTTAATAAATGCCATTATTATTATTATTATCATTTGCTAAAGAAGACCCAGAGTGAATAAAGGAATATGGAAGAACTTTGAGTCTCAAATATTCTTGGATTTGAAATTCCTGCACGATATAGCATGTTCATGGGAAGCTATCTGATGATAATAATTATGATGGTATTTTATAAAGCTCTTACTTTGTGCTAAACATTGAAGAAGATATACAATAATCAGATCAGACACAGTCCCGGTCCCACGTGAGGCTCAAGATCTAATAGGGAGTGAGGAGAGGTATTTTACCCCCATTTTAGTGATGAGGAAACTGAGGAACAGAGAAAGTCAGTGACTTAGCCAAGGTATCACAGCAAGCAAGTGATGGAACCAGCACAAGAACTCAAGTTTCCGTTCTCTGCCTCTAAGTCACCTTGTTCAGTCCCCGTTTTTTTTTAAATAGTATTTAAGTGCTTATTATGTGCCAGGCACTGTACTAAGAGCTGGGGTAGCTATAAGCTAACCAGGTTGTGCTAAGGTTGTACTGTACTAAGTGCTAGGGAGAGTACAATATAACGATAAACAGACACATTCCCTACCCACAACAAGCTTACAGTCTAGAGGGGGGAGGCAGACAGGATAAATAAATAAGGCTTAGATCATAAGCTCTTTAAGGGCCTGAATCATGCCTACCAACTCTGTCATACTCTCTCAAGTGCTTAGTACAGTGCTCTGCCTACAGAGAGTGCCCAAAAGATATCATTGCTTGAGTGATGGCTGGAGTAAGCTGTGTAACTATGTTGCTGCTTGTAAAAGCAACAACTGAGTCATAAAATGTATCCTGTAATCACACTAAGAAGGGCCAATGAGGAAAGCCATGCGTCAAAAAGCAGTGGCTCTAATGATCCTTTAGTCAAGGAGTGTTTTCTCCATTGACTGTTCTCACAAATGGATGCGTCTTTGACATGTTTAGGATTTAATTATTATTAGTGGTAAAATAATAATAATGGCATTTATTAAGCACTTAGTATCTGCCAAGCCCTGTTCTAAGTGCTGGGGTAGATAGAAGTTTTCCAGGGTGGACACAGTCCCTGTCCCAAATGGGGCTCAAGGCCTAAGTAGGAGGGTGAACAGGTATTTTAATCCCCATTTTACCGATGAGGAAACTGAGGCACAGAGAAGTGAAGTGACTTGCTCAGGGTCACACAGAAAGCAATTGGCAGAGCCTGGATTAGAATCCAGGTCTTCTGACTCCCTGGATTGAGCTCACTTCACTAGGATATGGTGCTGCTTCTAATCCATGAAATGGTTGAAATCCTGATATCAGGACCAAAACTCCCCCACTTTACTACCAGTCACTTTGTCCTTCTCTGAGTTGGGGAGAAGCCTATTCCCACTCATTTTACCTCCCCAAGATTTGTATTTTTTTAATCTTGCATATTTCTATCAATCAATGTTATTTATTGAGCACTTACTGTAAGCAAAGCAGATCAGATCAGACACATCCCCGCCCACCTTACCTCCTTCCCTTCCCCACAGCACCTGTATATATGTATATATGTTTTTATGTATTTATTACTCTATTTATTTTACTTGTACATATTCTATTTATTTTATTTTGTTAATTTGTTTTGTTTTGTTCTCTGTCTCCCCCTTCTAGACTGTGAGCCCACTGTTGGGTAGGGACCGTCTCTATATGTTGCCAACTTGTACTTCTCAAGCGCTTAGCACACAGTAAGCGCTCAATAAATACGATTGAATGAATGAAAGCACTGTTCCATGCACTTGGGAGAGTACACAGTCCAGAGATTAATCAATCAGTCAAATGTATTTATTTATTACACTGACTGGAAGCATATTTGGGTTATTGCATATTTGCAAAGCGATACACAGTTCAGAAAGCTCAATAACTCCTCTCCCAACCTGAAGTTAATTCTTCCGAGAAGAAAGCCAACCCTCTGGTTCTCGCTGGAAGAACAAATCAGGTGCTACCAATGGAGGCAGAATTAGCAGGAGTGAAACCTACATTGGGTACACCTGGAGAGGTACTTAAAGAGAGATTCCCCCCCCCACCCCACCCCCCCCCCTTCAGCAGGGGCAGTCAGTCTGATGTGGAAGGGCTGGAAGGCAGAAGCAGAGGAGCAGGGTTCAGGTTATTTCTTTGAACAAATGACAAATATTGGCACCAAGTTTTGAGTTAATAACCCTGACACTGGTGTTTTTTCAACACTGAATAAAGATCCTGGAGAACTTTGGTTGGGACTGGTTGGCTCCGGAACAAGCAGAACTCAGAGATGGCAAGTTTCAACGAGCCTCTGTTTTGCAGGTTTGGAGTGCCATTTTGATTTCCCCTGTGACCTGGAGTACTCCCCGCCACTACAGGAAGACAGGGGCCTTCCCTGGACCTGGCGCCGAGTCACTGCTGAGGAGGCTTCCCGGATGAACCTGCCAGATGGGCCTGAGGAAGATCGTGCTGAGGGGCTTCGCAGAGGTAAAGGGAAGCTCGAGGATGCCCTTCCTCCTCAGAGCAGGGTCGGGTGTTTGTGTGTGTTTTCCCTGGAGAGATTCAGGTTCTATGGAATCTGAGTCCAGGCCTGGGTTTAGGTGGTGCAGACGGGGAGAAAGCAGGACTAATCCCTGATGATTAATCAGAATGGCTGTCCCACTCCACAGAGTGGCCTAAATAGCTATTTGGTCCTGGGGCTTGTCAGGCTCTTAGCCACTGGAGAAGGAGATACTCTGAAAAGGAGGTAAAAGTAATATCTGATGGAAAACAATTTGGAGACCCATATGGTGATAATGGTATGGGACCAGCGGTTTGGAAAACAATTTGGAGAACCACATGGTGATAATGGTATAGGACCAGCGTTCAAAACCACCCCAGCGGGTGGTATGTACTGAAGGTTTATTTTTTGTTTTCTCCTGACTGTTTTCCTTCCCCTTGGAAGTGTTGAGATTGAGCATTATTTTGTCCTTGTCCATTCTCTCTTTTAATCACAGCCGACAGCAGCATATTTCACTTGGAGGGAAAGATGACAGGATGATTCAGTGAGAGGCCCCTCTGTTGTCTTAATTCTGGGAGTGTGGGCAGGGAACGTGTCTACCAGCTCTGTTATCTTGTACTCTCCCAAGGGCTTGCTCCAGTGCTCTTCACTCCGTAAGTGCTCAATCAATACAATTGATTGAGTGGGTAAAGCCCAGCTCCCCATGCAAACAGGTGGGTGCTTTTAGACCCAGTGTGGACTTGGGCAGCCTTTGGAGTTGATGCAAAGTGAAATGAGGGGGGATGGTAAGCCTGGATGGATCAGGAAAAGTTGTCTTGGCTCCCCCCCAACGCCCCCGCACCACCCCAGGCCTAGATATGAGAAGCAGGGAAAAGGGCATGGAACTGGTTTCTAATTCCAGCTCTGCCACTTGTCTGCTATATGACCTTGGGCAAGTCACTTAACTTGTCAGTGCCTCGGTTTCCTCATCTGTAAAATGGAAATTAAAGTCTATTTCCTTCTATTTAGACTGTGAGCCCCATCTGGGACAGGGGCTGTGTCAAACCTATCTTGTATCCACCCCAGTGCATACCACAGTGCTTGACTCATAGTAAGTGCATAACAAGTACTATTATTATTATTATCATTATTATTATTATGGGCTTGTGGAAAGACCGTGGGTCTGGGACTCAGGGAATTTGAGTTCTAATCTCTGTCCCACCACTTGTCTGACTGTGGGCAAGTCATTTACCTTCTCTGTGCCTCAGTCTCTGCATGTGTAAAAAGGGGATTCTCCCTCCCCCTTAGACTGTGAACACCATGTGGGACAGAGACTGTGGCTGACTGGACTATCTTGTATTTAACATACTGCTTAGTACAGTGCTTGGCACAAAGTGCTTAAATACTACTGGTATAATAATTGATAATATTATTATGCTGCTAAATGTGGGTTATTTTTCCTCAGACAAACCACTTTTCCCACTGCCTAATGGTGGGGCTCAAAGGGAACTGGTATAGATAGTCTAGTGAGAGCTCAGAAATCCCCAGGAGATCTTTTCTTCTGGGCCCAAAAGATGGCTTGAACACAGTGCTGGAAACTTCCCCGCTGTGACAGATTGGTGATTCCTGACTAGTGTCTTTCCCATTGTGCATTCATTCCTGGGACGCTTCCTCTCCCTGCTTCCACTGGGGATCAGAGGCAGAAATGTCTTATTACCCGCAAGAATAAGTGCTTTCCCACAGGGGATTTCTGCCTAGATAGAAACAAACAGAGGGTAATAGGGTTTCAGAGGAAGCAGACTCTCAAGAGACTATGTAGCCAAGGGCTGGAGGGAAGAATAGCTGGCAAGGGAGAAACAGGGTGGAAGACCGTGGTAATTTTAGGTGCATATTGGAAAGAAGATTTGGTGTGTTGGTATGGAGGGAAGGCAGGTGAGTGTTGCTGAAGAGAGATTGGGGAGGGAGGTGACAGTGAAGTCGACAAAAAGCAGAGAGCAAAGAGCTGCAGAGAGGAAGGGGAGGGCAGGCATAAGCTTGGTCAGCAATCTGGGACCACAGGTGAGACTTCTTAGGCAGTATTATTGGAGTCTGGCATTTAAACACAATGTTCCAGGCAACGTATTAAGCACTGGGATAGATACAAGATACATGTCCCACATGGGATTCATTCAGTCATATTTGAGTGCTTACTGTGTGCAAAGCACTGCACTAAGCACTTGGGAGAGTACAATAGAGCAATTAACAGACACATTCCCTGTCCACAATGAGATTAAAGTCTAGAGGAGGAGACAGACATTCACATAAATTACAGATATGTACAGAAGTGCAGTGGGGCACAGTCTTAATCCCCATTTTACAGATGAGGTAACGGAGGCACAGAGACATTAAGTGACTTGCACAAGGTCACACATCAGACAGGTGGCAGAGCTGGGATTAGAACTCAGGTCTTCTGACCCCCAGTTCCAGGCTTTTTCCACTCGTCCATGCTGTGGGTTTCTTTTAACTTTCTCTCATTCCCTAGACATGCAGTAACTCCTCAGGGCTTCTGAACTGGCAGTCAGATACAAAGAAGTCTGGCCAAGGCCCCCAGTGACCCACCACTCAGGCACGCTGTTTCCTTTGTACATATGTTAGCCCTTATCTGCCATTTCATCTCCACTTGTGGATTGAGAGGAAGAGGAGGATGTAAAAATTCTGTTTCTGGATTAGCCCAACCTTGGCCCTGGGTTATCAGGCAAGAGGGGTTTGATGCTAATCAAGACAAGCACCCCAAATGCAGATCCATTATCCTTCCTTAACAGCCAAGCTGTTGCAGAGTGAACCTGATCTGTTTAACTGGTTTTAAAGTTTTTCACACACTCGTGAAGATTACCACATACAAGTATGTTATAGAATTTAAAGACTGGCTATTTGCTTTGCATTTTTCAATCAGTCATATTTTACTGAGCTCTTGCTGTGTCCAGAGAACTGCATTAAGCTCTCAGGAGAGTACAGTACAACAGAATCGGCAGATACGTTCCCTGCCCCCAATGAGCTTTCCGTCTAGAGCGGAAGACAGACATTAATATAAATAAATTAATTGTGGATGTGTACATAAGTGTTCTGGGCCTGAGCAGAGGTGAAACAAGGGTGAAAAACTAAGGCAACGCAGGAGGGAGCAGGGGAAGAGGAAACGAGGGCTTAGTTGGGGAAGGCCTCTTGGAGGAGATGAGCTTTTAATAAGGTTTTGATGTTGGGGAGAGTGATTGTCTTCAGATGTGAAGAGACTTTTCTTTCCAAGATTGTAAGTCCTTTTCAAATACTATCATATGAATCCTCAGGAGGTAGGGAAGAGATAGAACAGCCACCACTTTACCGATGGAAAAATGGAGAGTTCAGATGATCTTAAGTGCTTAGTACAGTGCTCTGCGCACAGTAAGTGTTCAATAAATATGATTGAATGAATGATCTGTCCCAAGGCCTCCAAGGACTGGGCATTTCTAAGTCCTAGCTCTGTCCCTGGCTTGCTGGGTGAGCTTGATTGGGTTACTCGGCCTCTCTGAGTTTGTTTCCTCATCTGTGAAATGGGGATAGTACACCTGCTCTCCCTACTTCTTTGAATTATGAGTTCCATGTAGGGACAGGGACTGTGTCTGATGATCCTGTATAATACTTATGGTATTTGTTAAGCACTTACTTTGTGCCAGCCACTGTACTAAGCACTGGTGTGGGGTAGATACAAGCAAATCACGTTGGATGCAGTTCCTGACCCACTTGGGGCTCACAGTCTCAATCCCCATTTTACAGATGAAGTAACTGAGGCACAGAGAAGTTGTGACATGCCCGAGGTCACCCAGCAGATACTTAATGTTTAGTCCAGTGTGGTGATACTTAGTGAGTACTAAAGAAATTCCATAATTAGTAGGCACCAAATACAGTGCTCTGCAATCAATAGGCACTCAATACAGAAATTATAATACTGATGGTACTCAATCTGATTCCCCTACTACAACCCAACTGACACTTCTCTGACAATCTACGCACTCTGCTTCGATCTTGTTTGTCATTGCTGCAGACCTCTGGTCCACGTCCTCTCTCTGGTGTGGAACTCCCCTCCTCTTTCATTTCTGACAGTCTACCACTCTCTCCATCTTCAAAGCCCTAGTAACCTCATATCTCCAAGAGGTCTCCCTGACTGTCACATAAACTGTGAGCTACTTGTGGGCAGGGATCATACCTACCACGTCTGTTGTTTTGAGTTCTTCCATGAGCTTAGTATAGTGCTATTCTAGAGCTGTCCTTCAGGTTTGCAGACAGCATTACCAAAGGTGAGATTTTTATGTATGGAGATATCAATCGATGGGATTTATGGAGGGTTTATTGTGTGCAGAGCACTGTACTAAGGGTTTGGGAGAGTACAACAGAGTTGGCAGACATGTTCAATCATGTCTCCAATAATAGGACTCTAGTTCACATCCTATGTTGCTGTTTTGTATCTCCCAAGTGCTTAGTACAGTGCTCTGCACACAGTAAGCGCTCAATAAATACGATTGAATGAATGAATGTTCCTTGCCCACAACAAGCTAACAGTCTAGAGGGGAAGCTTATGGCTCATGATTAATAGCCTGGTTCTCCCGTTATAGGAGGATTTCATTCATGCAGAATCCTGCATTAAGAAAAATTTACAACAACATGTACCCCCAGTGTCCAACTCTGGGTTTGTACTTACAGCTATTATTCTCCATGCAGAAACTAGACAGGCACACATTGTCGGAAATACCTTTCCTAATTCTCAAGTTGCACTCTATCTGAAAAATGTAGTGAAAATACATGTCCTGCCAGAACTGAGAATCTTAAATTTGTACAATGCTTTTATTCTGTCCAATGTGCTTTCATATTACTCATCTCATTTTATTCCAGTGAGGTAGGGAGAAGCAGGTAATACATTATAGATGCAAGAATTGAGCCACACAGAGAGAATTTAAGTGAATTCCCAATTGGCAGAGCTGTGACTAGAACCCGGGTCCTCTGATTCCCAGCCCTAATAATAATAATTATAACTGTGGTACTTAAGTGCTTACTATGTGCCAGGCCCTGTACTAAGCACTGGAGTGGATACAAGTGAATCATGTTGGACACAGTCCCTGTCCCACATGGGGCACACGGTCCTAATCCCCATTTTACAGGTGAGGTAACTGAGGCACAGAGGAAGTCAAGTGACTTGCTCAAAGTCACACAGAAGAGAAGTGGTGTAGTCAGGATTAGAACCCAGGTCTTTCTGACTCCCAAGCCCATTCTCTATCCACTAGGCCTTGCCACTTCCCACCTGTGCTGCTTCTCTCAGAATATACTGTATCCTAATGGTGGGGTTTAGGTTTTCTCTTGAGAAGCAGCGTGGCTCAGTGGAAAGAGCACGGGCTTTGGAGTCAGAGGTCATGGGTTCAAATTCTGGCTCCGCCACTTGTCAGCTGTGTGACCTTGGGCAAGTCACTTAACTTCCCTGGGCCTCAGTTACCTCATCTGTAAAATGGGGATTAAGACTGTGAGCCCCCCCGTGAGACAACTTGATCACTTTGCAACCTCCCCAGTGCTTAGAACAGTGCTTTGCACATAGCACTTAACAAATGCCATCATTAGTAGTAGTATTCTGCAGCATTTTTACCCATCTTCCCTAACTCTTCTCTCTCCAAGCCTCTCACGGACAGGGAATGTGACTACCAACTCTGGTGTATTTTACACTTCCAAGAACTTAATACAGTGCTCTGCACGTAGTAAGTGCTCAATAAATACCATTGAATGATTTCAAGAACATCTACCTTTCATTCATTCATTCATGCAGCCGTATTTATTGAGCTCTTACTGTGTGCAGAGCACTGTACTAAGCACTTGGTAAGTACAAATCGGCAACATATAGAGACGGTCCATACCCAGCAGCGGACCTCTGATTGCTGATCACTAATCCGCTTCTCTCGGTTTCACGATCTTCCAAAATCTCCGCTTCAAGAACCTACTTCACTTCTGTTTGCTAGGAATGAGGTGGATCTGTCATCTTTTACTGTCTCCCAAGTATCCATACAGTTGGAAGACTGGCTTCATGTACAGTGTTTCAAAAGATTTCTCAGAGTCCACTCTGGCTCTAGATAGGCATTACAGCTCATCTTCGAGAAGTGTTTGGATATTTCCCAGTCATCCATTCTTCTCACATGTTCCATTCAGCAAAGATGTGATGTGATCAGCATTATTTTTGTGTGGAGGACTATTTCAGGTCCCATATTGTTTCTGACCCCATTATGCTACTTGATGTTAAAAGTCAAACATAGAGGCATTGGCAAAACTGTTCCAGAAATTGGGTGTGATTTCAGAGGAAATTCCAGGGATACCCCTCTATAATGTAAGCTCACTTGTGGGCAGGGAAAGTGGTCTTTTAGCTCTAGTGTATTGGACTCTCCCAAGTGCTTAGCATAGTGCTCTACACATAGTAAGTGCTCAGTAAATACAATTGTTGGATTGATGGATCACAGCCTTAACAAAATTTGCTCTGCATAGCTTCAGTAGGTCCGGATATTGCTTCTTGTGGGCAGAGAATGTGTCTGTTTATTGTGATATTTTACTCTCCTAAATGCTTAGTACAGTGCTCTGCACACAGTAAGTGCTCAATAAATACAACTGAAACACGATTCAATGTGTGATGCCCTGTTGGTGCTATAATCTTCTCTTCAGTCTCCTAGTGGGTACCCTAGATTTCTTATTTCACTCTACCATCTCGTATAACTTTGCATCATCAAATATGCTACCCACGTAACAGTGTTCGCTGGTGACATTCAACTTCATGACACTGACGTTGATGGTTGGGTAAAGGGTTGTCACATGCAGGAAACATGTCCTGGAGTCCATGATGCTGTTCCCTAGATTTCTTATGCAACTGAGAGGCTGCAAAGATCAAGCCTGCTGTGCTCTGCACTTGTCCAAAAACCCATTGTGATTCTGGAGAGCATAGCTATTGACTTCAGGAATTGGTCCAGGAAGACTTCAATTAGGGCCTTACCTAGAATGGAGATCAGTGTAATCCCCCCAGAATTTCTGCAGTCAGTTTTCTCCCGTTTCTTCTTGACAGTGGTGATGGTGTTGGCTGCTTTTAGGGCAGCTCATCAGGCAGCTTGATACTTTTAATAGTTCTAATTGCACTGACGACTTCCCTGAGTGTGTGAGTGCAAGCTACGTCTTCATATGTTAGCGAGCAAACTATTCCTAACCTTCAGTGGTGGGAGGTCAGGTAAGGAGATGCAATACATCAACATCTTAATATTCTTTCTCTGATTTTTCAGTAATGACGAAGGGGTATATGGGTCCATTTCTTGAGCATTTTGTAGAAGTTCTTGGATTACCCTTGGCCATAGTAGTTTACTATCTCTTCAGGCTTGGCATCTCGTCATTTGTCACATGCTCCTTAGCTGTTGGAGTGTTCTAAGCTTCGGGCTTTGATAAGCCTCCCTTCGGTCAGAATCAGGAGGATCTGCAAGATGATGTTGCATTGCTTGTTTCACTGTAAGTAGCTTTTTGATCTTGAACTCATAATCCCTTTCACTGAGTAGGTCATTTGTGTTTTTATTAATTTGCCAATCTTGGGTTGTCCAAGTTCTCGCTTGGTGTGATCAGGATATAATTAGACCTCTTCTGGGTGTTTATGTTTATGATAAGTGACTGTATGTAATGAATGAAATTCCAGGAGGTTTGTTGCGTACAAAATTAATTTTAAAGGTCTATTGCTACAGAACTGCGGATACAAAAATGACACCAGAGGAATATATAAAATGGCGATTTTGTCTGTAGCCTTAGTTCGCCCTTGTGGTGAATTTATCACCTTGGCCCATTCCACAATGTAGGACAAAATAGATGAGGATTTGGGAATTCTCAGTGAAGTTGAAGAGGAAGGCACAAGGTTTTACAGCAGCGAGTCGATGGTAGAGCAAAAGTTAAATTTTAAATTTAGAACTTCAGTGTCCTTAAGCCCATTGGGTCCTGGAATTCTGTGGCAACCTGGTATGGAGGCATGGCCATAGAATAGACATCTATTAAAATTTGAGTGGTGTAGAGGGCAATATGGGGTGTGTGTGTTTGTGTGTGTTTATGTGTATAGAGGGGTGGGGGTAAGGGGATGGATGTGGATTTTTTTAAACCCAACACTTATTAGTCCAATGGCATTTAGAACCCCTTATAATTCTTGTCAGAGGGTAGGAAAGACCAGAGGAAGGGAGAGAGAAAGGCATCAAGAAAAATAGCAATCACAAATAATGAACTGTGGGAGTATAAATTCTGACTGGCTTTAATTTATCACCCCTGGAACAGAGGATAATAAGGAATATATGATTCAGAGCAATGAGATAATAAAGAATGATAATCTTGATGGAACACTATTATAAATTAATGAAATCTAAGGATAAAATTCAGAGTGAGGTGCTCTGTGGCTTTTCAAGAAGTGTTGGAGAATATTTGCTGTTCTAAATCTTTTCTTTTGGGGATGTTTAAGAAGGGAGCGATATTCTTTTTTTAAACTATCATTCAGCATGTTTTGAACACCAGCAGCATGCAAGGGACGGGAGAGAATCTGAAATCTAGTCCCGGTCTTGTGCTGGTGCCTTGCCATTTTGAATTTACAAGTGAGATACTGATTCCTTGAAATGATGATGATTGCATTTGTTAAGCACTTACTATGTGCCAGGCACTGTACTAAGCACTGGGGTGGATAAAAACAAATTGAGTTGGACTCAGTTCCATGTGGGGCTCACAGTCTGAAATGTGGCATTTGTTACACACTTACTATGTGCCAGGAACTGTACTGAGTGCTGGGCTAGATACAAGCAAAGTGGGTTGGACACAGTCCTTTTCTCACATGGAGCTCACAGTCTCAATCCCCATTTTACAGATGAGGGAACTGAGACCCAGAGAAATGAAGCAACTTGTCCAAGGTCACATGGACACATGTAGGAGCCAGGGTTAGAACCCATGTACTTCTGTCTCCTAGGCCTGTGCTCTATATCCATGGTTCTTCTCCTTTGGTGGAAATACACCCTACCTCCAGGCTCATCTTCCACCCGAGAGAGTGTTCTGCCTTGACATTTCTTGTCTCAATTCTGGAGCCTCTAGATAGCTGGGGATGATGGGGTGTCAGTTGTCCCTAACAAAAAAAATATTCATTTGCTCTCTCCTCTTCCTCTGCCCCCAGGAGCACATTGGGTCATCACCTCACAACCCAGGCTGCCAGGAACACCCCCGGGAGGTGGGCCTGGAGGGCTAGTCTGCCCAGGGTCCAAAGAGAAAAGATCAATCCCAATGCCTCTGTGGGAATGGCCTGTTTTGGAGGGATGGATTTGACTGGTCCCATCAGGCCCGTCATTAGTAGATAAGAACTCTCACCCTACCCAATGGGGAGTATGTAGAAGCAGCGTGGCTCAGTGGAAAGAGCACGGGCTTTGGAGTCAGAGGTTATGAGTTCAAATCCCAGCTCCGCCAATTGTCAGCTGTGTGGCTTTGGACAAGTCACTTCTCAGTGCCTCAGTTCCCTCATCTGTAAAATGGGGACTAAGACTGTGAGCCCCCTGTAGGGCAACCTGATCACCTTGTAACCTCCCCAATGCTCAGAACAATGCTTTGCACATAGTAAGCGCTTAATAAATGCCATCATAATAATTATTATTATTATTCCAGGACCGGGTTTCACCAAAAAGGAGGTAACTCTAACCCCAAACTCTTTCCTGCTGGAGACTGCAAACCCATCCCCATCACCTCTCCACCCTCAGCTCTCCTGTCTTTTAACTTGTAACATTTTTCAGCATTTCTAACCCTGCTGGTTCCTCAGTGAAGTCTCTGCTGCTGCCCCCAGTCCCTTCCATAGCTCATAGTTTCAGGGCTAGAGGTGTTGTGGGTGACAGGAAACTTTTTAGTGAGGGATGCAGAGAGAGTGGAGGGGAGAGGAAGAATTAGTGAGGGGGCAGAGATTGCCACTCCCCTTGGACCTTCTCCCACAACAGCCTCCCAGGATTGTAGTTCCGGAAGGCTGGGACCACAGGCCACAGAAGGGTTGGCTGTTCATCAAGGAAGCAGTGTGGCTCAGTGGAAAGAGCAAGGGCTTTAGAGTCAGAGGTCAGGGGTTCAAATCCCGGCTCTGCCACTTGTCAGCTGTGTGACTTTGGGCAAGTCACTTCACTTCTCTGTGCCTCAGTTACCTCATCTAGAAAATGGGGACAAAGACTGTAAGCCCCCTGTGGGACAACCTGATCACCTTGTAACCTCCCGAGCACTTAGAACAGTGCTTTGCACATACTAAGTGCTTAATAAATGTCATTATTATTATTATTATTATTATTATTATTATTATAATATACTGTATATGTGAGAAGCAGCATTTTGGAGTGGATGGAGCCTGGGCGTCAAAAGGTCTTGGGTTCTCATCCCGGCTCCACCACTCATCTGCTGTGTGACCTTGGGTAAGTCACTTCACTTCTCGGTGCCTCAGTTACCTGGTCTGTAAAATGGGGATTGAGACTGGGAACCCTACATGGGACAAGGACCATGTCCAACCTGATTTCCTTGTGTCCACCCCAGCACTTAGCACAGTGCCTAGCACGAAGTAAGCAGTTAAGTATTTTTAGCATTATTATTATTATTGCATACTCATGGAAGGTCTGAACTGGGTACTTCTCAGGCAGAGAGGCTAGACCCAGAGAATGATTTGTTTTCTTGTCTGTCTCCCCCCTTCTAGACTGTGAGCCCATTGTTGGGCAGGGACCAGCCTCTATATGTTGCCGACTTGTACTTCCCAAGCGCTTAGTACAGTGCTCTGCGCACAGTAAGCACTCAATAAATACTATTGAATGAGTGAATGAATACGTTAGAGGAGCCAAGATGGGCAACCAGGCCCAAATTTCAAACCGTTAGGTTGGATTTGTATTTTTCGGGCCACTTCTATTGGAGAGTGTTCTCTAACCTGTGCAGAGGGCAGGAGGAGTCCAGACCCACTCTCTAGATAGCTTGAAAGCAGAATATTGTGGCGTATGAACAAATAGACTCAGGATCAAATATAATTAGGAAAGTAGGGTGGCCTAGTGGAAAGTGTACAGGCCAGAGAGTCAGAGGACCTGAGTTCTAATTTCCGCCCTGCCATTTGTCTGCTGTTATCTTGGGAAAGTCACTTACCTTGTCTGTACCTCAGTTTCCTCTTCTGTAAAATGGAGATTAAATCCCCCTCCCTGCAATTTAGACTATGAGCCCCATATGGGACAGGGACTGTGTCCAACTTAATTATCTTGTATCCACACCAGCAGTCTGAACAGTGCCTGGCATATAGTAAAGCGCTTAACAAGTACCACATGAATAAATAAATAAACCACCGGTGATGTCTAAGTTCCAGAATACATTTGCAGCTTGTTCAGGATTCAGGATTCATGATTGCTGGACTGAAGAGTAAGCGAGAGTGTCTCCTTGCTTCCATCTGGCCCTAGAGCCTGTGACGGCAATACAGTCTCCCTTTTCCACAAGGAAAGGAAGGAATGGGATGGTAACAGATATGCAGATGGAAGTGGTCCATTTGAAAGGAGCAGTGTGACAAGGGAAGAAACAAATGAAAGCTCAGACCTGATTTTTGCTTTTCATCTCCCCACCCAGCCTGGCTATTTTGTTGGGCTTTGGTCTAATGAATGGGATGAAGCAGCTTTAGGGACCGTGAAGACCTTAATTAAATTTTTGTACCAGATGGAACGGCGTTCAGGAGCCCAAACGATGCATGTACCTCGGAAATGAAGTAAATACAATCTGCTTTAAATTCATTTTTTTTAATCCTCAGACCCAGCAGTAAGGCTCAGGGCTGTCATCTCAGGCCATTTGATCTTGTCTTATAATAACAATAATAATAAGGTCGCTAAGCGGTCTTTAAATCTCTCATTCCCCCAACTCCTCTGAATCTTGCCATTAAAGGCAATATCCCATCTTTCTCTGGTTCTGTTTGTGGGAACGTTACATGAAGCACTGTCATAAATCCCCCAGGAAAACGGGTCATTTGTGCTTAGATCTTGACCTCTGAAGTAGTCACTTCAACAAGCCCTGATGTGTGGTTCTTTTATCCTAATTCAATTCCGGGACCCACCAAGCCACCGATTTACCTTAACTAACTTTGTGTGGTTGTCGGAAGAGCTGAGTTTCAGGAAAGGCCCAGTTAAAGTTTTCTGTCTTGTCACGGCATCCTACTGCAGCCAAGGACAGGTGGTACCCAGATTGCATGGTGGCTGGCAGTGGAGATGGGGGGCTTCCACTAGATTGTAAGTGATTTGAGGGCAGGGATTACGTCTAAAATCTGAATCAATCAGTGGTCTTAATTGAAGATTGATTGGATAAGTGATATTCCTTGCTAATCCCCCCTGGCCCCTACTTCCACCATGAAATTTGGGTGAAACATCCCCTTCTATAGTCAGGAGCAGGAACTTTAACTCTTAGCCCACCTCGATCCTTAAAGTTTTGAGTGAGACAACAGAAGGTCTGATCCAAGAGAACCCTCCTCATTAAGAGGGTCAGGAGGTATTCTAGATATGGGTCCATGTTGGGCCACGTTTGGGGGGAGACCAGCAAATTCAACTCATTCTCATGATAGACAGGGAACGTGACTGCTAATTCTGTTGCATTGTACTCTCCATGTGCTTAGTACAGTGCTCTGCACGTAGTAAGTGCTCAATAAATGCCCCTGATTTCCAGTAATAAAATTTAATATCAATTTATGTGTGTAATTTTATTTGCACATACTCTGATCTTTAAACCCGAAAGACTTCTGTCAGTGCGATCTTATCAGTAAGGGTGACTGATCAAGCCAATGTGTGATTGACAGTCTTTTCTGTACCGTGGGTCAATCGAGACTGCCCTTGGTGCGCTCTTCTTACACCTTGGCTCCCAGTGCTCAGCACGGCTCATCTGTCTTTGACTGTAATCTCCCAAGGGTCTATTGCTATGCCACATTGTTTTAGGATTTGTTTCATTGGCATCTATAGCTTTTCTTCTTTCTGCACTTTTTATGGGCTCACCATAAGCTAGTTGCTTGGATAGCTTTCCTCTTTATATATAAAATATATATTATATACATATATATGTGTTTTCAAATGTATAATGTGTCTCAGCAAATAGATGATACAATTAGTGTGGCTTCAATTCCCTACTTCAATAGAGTGGGGAAGCAGTGTGGCTCAGTGAAAAGAGCACGGGCTTGGGAGTCAGAGGTCATGGGTTCTAATCCTGGCTCTGCCGCTTGTCAGCTGTGTGACCTTGGGCAAGTCACTTAACTTCTCTATGCCTGTTACCTCATCTGTAAAATGGGAATTAAGACTGTGAGCTCCATGTGTGACAACGTGATCACCTTGTATCCTCCCCAGAACTTAGAACGGTACTTTGCACATAGTAAGCACTTAACATGCCATTATTATTATTATTATTCAATGCTGAGGACAGAGGAGTAGGAGGATCTGGGGAGAAGACTGATAGAATGTAGGTGGTGTTGGCACTGCTGAGGAAGTCAAATATGGCATCTGTGGAAGGTCCAGTCCTCAAAGCCATAAATAAGGTTGGACAGTGGGATTTATTAAGCGCCAACTGTGTGTAATAAATAATAATAATGACATTTATTAAACGCTTAATATGTGCAAAGCACTGTTCTAAGCGCTGGGAAGGTTACAAGGTGATCAGGTTGTCCCACGGGGGGCTCAGAGTCTTCATCCCCATTTTACAGATGAGGGAACTGAGGCACAGAGAAGTTGTGACTTGCCCAAAGTCACACAGCTGACAATTGGTGGAGCCAGAATTTGAACCCATAACCTCTGACTCCACAGCCTGGGCTTTTTCCACTGAGCCACACTGCTTCTGTAAGGTAATGACTAATAACTGGGATAAACTGCAGTTACTCTGCATACTTTGATCTGAATTTGGGTTATGTTGACACAAAGGGCAAACTAACATTCTCAGTTCGGTTTTCTACATGGGTTTTCTTTAAGCTTGCACCCTGGTGGGGGGGGTGGGGTTGGTGTGGTGTGTGTGTGGAACTGCCTTTCACTTTTGAAGATGACTCTACTGACAATGACATCCCCTCCGTTTGTGAGGATGGCTGAAAAGAGCTACATGTCATTTACAATGTCTTCAAAATGATTTCTTGCCGCACTGCTATTTTTGCCTCTTGCAGAGCCTGTCTCTGCTTTTCAGCTTCCTCTTGGTATCTAGACCTTCCTGGACGTGCCGTTCAACCTGATTTTACTATCCACCAGGTTCATCTTCCTCTTGCAAGTGGTCTCTCAGCATTGTTACATTGTTTGCTGGCAGGCTTCTCTACGACTCTCAAACTTTGGTTCTCTTCCCTGCTTACATGATCCCTTTCACCATGCCTCGTCACTAGGGAATTCTTCTCACACCGCAAAAATCTGTTGGGATGAGCTGACTGTTTCTGCAGCTCCTGATAAGTGATCTTGGTCTGCCATTTGTTGAGAGAGGCTCCTGGGTGGTGTTAATAATAATAAATTTGGTAATTTGTTAAGTTTTTACTATGTAACAGCACTGCACTAAGTGCTTAGGTAGATACGAGATCATTGGGTTGGACACAGTCACTGTCCCAAATGAGGCTCACAGTCAATCCTCATTTTACAGATGAGGAAATTGAGGCACAGAGAAGTGAAACATCCTGCCCAAGGTCACACAGCAGACAAGAGACAGAACCAGAATTAGAATGCAGGTCCTTCTGACTCGCAGGCCTGTGCTCTTTTCATTAGGTCATACTGCGTCTCCTGAGGTGACTCTGAGACATAATAATAATGATGGCATTTGTTAAGCGCTTACTACGTGCACAGCACTGTTCTAAATGCTGGGGAGGATACAAGGTGATTCATTTAATCGTATGTATTGAGCACTTCCTGTGTGCAGAGCACTGTACTAAGCGCTTGGGAAGTCCAAGTTGGCAACATATAGAGACAGTCCCTACCCAACAGTGGGCTCACATTCTAGAAGGTGATCAGGTTGTCCCACGTGGGGCTCTCAGTCTTAATCCCCATTTTACAGATGAGGTAACTGAGGCTCAGAGAAGTGAAGTGACTTACCCAAGGTCACACAGCAGCTGTGGCGGAGCTTGGATTCGAACCCATGACCTCTGACTCCAAAGCCCGTGCTCTTTCCACTGAGCCACGCTGCGTCTCCTGAGATGACTCTGAAGAGGCTGCTCAAATCCAGTTGTTACACCTGTGTAGTCCAAGTGTCCCAGTCAGTGGAAGATTGGCGCCCATCACAGTTTTTGGTCTTTGGGTTTTGTAGGAAGCTTGATGCCTCATTGCTTTAAGCTGCCTGTCATTCTCCCATCCTCTTTAACAATGCCACACTTGTCTGCCGAGTGACCTTTTGGCAAGTCACTTCTCTGTGCCTCTTTCCTCATCTGTAGAATGATGGTCCAATACCTGTTCTACCTTCTACTTAAACTGTATTGTACTCTCCCAAGCGCTTAGTGTAGTACTCTGCACATAGTAAGCACTCAATAATTATGATTCATTCATTCAATCATATTTATTGAGCGCTTACTTGATTGTGAGCCCTATGTGGGACAGAGACTTTGTCCAGTCTGTGTATATTATACCTATCCCCGTGCTCAGTATAGTGCCTGGAACATACTAAGCACTTAGGTGCCTTTAAAAAAAAAAGATGTGGCTAAAGCTACATCCTTTCCATTCTGAAGATGGAAAAACTGAAGTCCAGAAGGAATTAGTGTCTTGCCCCATAGAGCTAAGGAAAGAACTTAAACTCTCAGCCAGAAAGCATCTACTAGTTTATACCTCTTTCATGCCTTTTCATTTTGCCTTGTTGCCTTTTATCCAATCCAAGGTGTGCAAAGCACTGTACTAAGTGTTTGGGAGAGTACCAAAGTCCTTCAAAGTGAACATCTAGTATGCATTTGGAAAAGCTAGCATTCTTTCTGAAATAGGGATTGTCTCCTTACACTTTCGATCTCACTTCTCTAGTCACATACTATGGAAATGATCCCTGAAATTGTAAAAAAAAAAAAAAAAAAAAAAAGTTAATGAACTACTGAATTTGTGCCTGAGAATTTTGATGACAGTGATGAGAGTTCCCAGGGGGAAGGTTTGGGTAGGACCTTGGAGAATGAATGAGAAATTCAAAATAAAATGGGTATCTTTAGTGGGTGTTAATGTACAGTCTTTCATTTAAAGAGGACTAACCAGTACCACCAGTATACATGAGGGGAGAATTGGGGTAGTCCTCTCATCATAAAGCACTTACCAGGTCTTCGTGGAGTTTCATGCTCAATTTGGGACCTCATAACTTAGGTGAGAAGTGGAGAAAGTGGCTAGGCTGAATTAGAGTGGGGAATAAAAAATGATTGAGGGGTTGGATAAGTATAGGGCCTTGGGGGCAAGAGGCTAAAGGAATGGGGTTTATTTGGCATGGAAAAGAGGTTTAAAAAGTGTCTGGGCGTGCCCAATTCTCCACCTCAGGAAATGGGGAAAGATCAGATTGCGGGAAAACTCTTGAAGTTCTGTTCACTCCTGTGGTCCGATGATTTAGTGACCTAAGTCCTCCAGGAGTGAGAGGAGACCTGACTTGGATACCAGATTTTCAATCAATCAATCAATCAATCAATCGTATTTATTGAGCGCTTACTATGTGCAGAGCACTGTACTAAGCGCTTGGGAAGTACAAATTGGCATCACATAGAGACAGTCCCTACCCGATAGTGGGCTCACAGTCTAAAAGCGGGAGACAGAGAACAGAACCAAACATACCAACAAAATAAAATAAGTAGGATAGAAATGTACAAGTAAAATAAATAAATAAATAAATAAACAGAGTAATAAATATGTACAACCATATATACATATATACAGGTGCTGTGGGGAGGGGAAGGCGGTAAGGCGGGGGGATGGAGAGGGGGACGAGGGGGAGAGGAAAGAAGGGGCTCAATCTGGGAAGGCCTCCTGGAGGAGGTGAGCTCTCAGGAGGGCCTTGAAGGGAGGAAGAGAGCTAGCTTGGCGGATGGGCAGAGGGAGGGCATTCCAGGCCCGGGGGATGACGTGGGCCGGGGGTCGATGGCGGGACAGGCGAGAGCGAGGTACAGTGAGGAGATTAGTGGTGGAGGAGCGGAGGGTGCGGGCTGGGCAGTAGAAGGACAGAAGGGAGGTGAGGTAGGAGGGGGCGAGGTGATGGAGAGCCTTGAAGCCCAGGGTGAGGAGTTTCTGCCTGATGCGCAGATTGATCGGTAGCCATTGGAGGTTTTTGAGGAGGGGAGTGATATGTCCAGAGCGTTTCTGGACAAAGATAATCCGGGCAGCAGCATGAAGTATGGATTGAAGTGGAGAGAGACACGAGGATGGGAGATCAGAGAGAAGGCTAGTGCAGTAGTCCAGACGGGATAGGATGAGAGCTTGAATTAGCAGGGTAGCGGTTTGGATGGAGAGGAAAGGGCGGATTTTCAAACCCAGAGAGAACAAAAGGCATCCTGGGAATGGCCACCCAAAAATTCAATCCCTGCTAAATGACTAGAACAGAAAAAGAGCAAGAAAACTGTGGCAGATAATGGAATTATGAGCAATAAGCATTATGGGTTTAAAAGGAACAAACCATGCCAGACAAAGTTGATTGCTTTTTTGATTAGTAGACTGAGGGAATAGAGTAGATGTAATATATCTTGATTTTAGCAAAAGGTTTGATGGCGTCTCATGAAATTTTACTCAGGAAATTAATTGAAAATGGCCTAGAGATGAGCAGTGTTGCGTGAACTGAAGGCTGGTGAAAGGGCCTTCGAAGAGACTAGAACATGTCAGTGTATCACGGTGAGGAGATGCGGGATCTAGCGAGTTGCAGGTCAGGGGCCGGGTTCCGTTTAATGACTTCATTAGTGAGCAGGGAGAGGAGAACCTCCCAGCATTTTAATGGGATGGACAGCTCGTCTGACCTACTTGGCTTCAAACCTAATTGAGTGGGAGCAAATCCGGGCTGATGCCTGGACTTTGCCGCTACTTAGCCATCTGATCTTGGGTCAGGTTGCTTGGTTGGTCGGTGCCTAAGTCTCCTTCCTCATAAAGCAAAACCATTTATGTCCCCACAGCATTTATGTACATATCTTTCATTTATTTATTTATATTTATGTCTGTCTCCCCTTCTAGACTGTAAGCTGGTTGAGGGCAGGGAGTGTGTCTGTTATATTGTACTCTCCCAAGTGCTTGGTACGGTGCTCTGCACACAGTTTTAAGTGGTCAACAAACACGATTTATTGACTGACTGACTGACTGACCGACCGATCTCCCTCCTACCTCCATTTCACAGGGTGCTGTGAGGATCGCAGATCAGAGAAGATCAGAGAGGATCAGGGAAGCAGCATGGCTCAGTGGAAAGAGCCCGGGCTTTGGAGTCAGAGGTCATGGGTTCAAATCCCAGCTCTGCCAATTGTCAGCTGTGTGACTTTGGGCAAGTTGCTTCACTTCTCTGGGCCTCAGTTACCTCATCAGTAAAATGGGGATTAAGACTGTGAGCGCCCCATGGGACAACCTGATCACCTTGTATCCTCCCCAGCGCTTAGAACAGTGCTCTGCACATAGTAAGCGCTTAACAAATGCCAATCATTATTATTATTATTATTATTATTATTATCAATAAGACTATGGGAATGAGGGGCAGAGGTAGGGTAGCTAACCATCTGCTGCCATCACAGTGCTGCATATCGGTGTTATTGCCTCTGGAGTTGGGAATCCGTCAATCAATCATATTGATACAGCATTTACTGGATGCAGAGTGCTGTACTAAGAGCTTGGGAGAGAACAATATAGCAGAGTTGGCTGACACGTTCCCTGCCCACAACAAGCTTAGAGTCTATAGGGGAATTTCCAGGTTGTTTTGAAGCAGATGGGTCTGTGCATAAGGGATGATAAGGGCCCTTAAGGGTCAGAGTCTTAAGTTTGATATCAAGTATTAAATATACGTCTGGGTTGAATGGGTGGCTATCAGTGCTGCCATCTTGCCTCTACAGCCTGGCTCCATTCTTCTGCTGCTAGTTATTCCATTAGTCCCAACTCTGGCCTAGAAGAGGAGGCCTTGGTTTGGGGTATAAGCTCATTATGGGCAGGGAGCATGACAGGCACTTTTCATACAATACATTGTACTCTCCCAAGCATTTAGTACAGTGCTCTGTGCGCAGTAAGTACTCAATAAATACCATTCATTGATTGTGGTGCAGACAGTTAAACTTCTCAAAGAATAGAGAGCCCAAGAAGAGCCCGAAAGAAGACCCATTTGGGCATCTTTGAGGCCTCCGGTGATGTCCTTTCTATGCTTGTTGGCCCTTCTCTGAGGCTCTGTTGGAGTTTGCAAGCAGCAGGGCGGGTGCCAGCTCAAAAACCCTTGGGGAAAAAAGAATGGCTTTGGCCCCCTAGGAGTTGGTGAATACGAATGTGTGTAAATAAGAACTAGCCTTGTGAGTGGAGTGGGGAAGTCCAGCCACTGACCCTGGCCAGACTCTGGCAGTGTTCTCTCAGGGTCTTCGTGGCCTGCAAGGTGGCACCTCCACAAATTCTAGCCAGGCACCTTGTGGCATTTTGCCTCCCATATACAGATTTGTTCCAGATGATCTCCGGAACATATGCAGGTGGTGTTTTACTTTGTCTACAGGAGGAGCAGCGTGGCCTAATGGAAAGAGCATAGGCCTTGGGGTCAGAGGACTTTTGTTCTAATACTGGCTCTGCCACACACGTGCTGTGTGATCTTGGGTAAGCCACTTAACTTCTCTGTGCCTCAGTTACCTCATATGTAAAATAGGGATTAGGACTGTGAGCTTCATGTGGAATGTGGACTGTTTCCAACCTGATTACCACAAATCTACCCCAGCACTTTGAAAAGTGCCTGGCACATAGTGCTTAACAAATACTGTTAAAACATTTACATATATATATATATATATGTATACAGAGTGTGTGTGTATGTGTTTAATTGAGTCTCCCCTCTGATCAGCTGCCTTGTGGCAGGAAGGTTGCAACATCCCCTTTGGATGCCCTGCATGTTTTGGGCAGATGCAACCCTCCCCACTGCCAACAGCTTGCACCCCCTCACTGACTGACTGTCCTGTGTTATCCTCGCTTCTTTCCCCCACACAAACCATCTTTACAGCCCTAGTCACTACACTCAGAGACCCCGCCAGATGTTATGTTGCCATTAGGGTTTATGATTACTACTAAAGCCCACAAGTTATCTTTGGTTGTAATCTTATACTGACTATTCTGACTATCACTGTCAGCTGAGACTACAACTGTAGGGACCTAGGGATATCAGAAACAGGCACAGGAAATAGCCCTATAAGATTGAAATGGGAAATATTCACGTCAGCTGCCTGAGTCATTTATAAAATCATGCAGAAGAGCTGTAGTGCCATGGAAGCAACCAGCTCCAGGGGAGCAATTTTTTTCCTTGAATTGAATATTGGCTCAATTCACACATGGAATGCAGGAGGGGAGGTGGAGGGAAATTTTCCCGTTACCAGCACTGGTACACTTTGAGGGGGATGGCACACGTGTTTTAGAATTGGACTTTGCAAAGTGAAATCTTGACACTTCCAAAAATAAAAATCAATCAATCGAGTGCTTGCTCTGCACAGAGCACTGTTCTAAACACTTGGGAGAGTACAATCCTCACTCTCTAGAAGCTTAGGATCCACCCCAGGGGACGACACTGAAATAAATTACAGTAGAGGAAAGTAATATTGACTATAAATACATGTATATATGTGCAGAGGGGGAATGTAAGTACTCAAGTGATGCACAAGTGTTGAGGAGGCAGGGAACTGCCTCTAGACTGTAAGCTCATTGTGGGCAGGGAATGTGTCTACCAACTCTGTACTCTCCCAAGAACTTCGTACAGTGCCCTACACACAGTAAGTTCTCATGAAATACCACTGATGATGATGAGGGAGGGAAATTGGGTGGGGAGATGAGAGAATAATCAGGGAGGACCACCTGATGGAGATGTGATTTTTTTGGAAGGGCCTTGAAAGTGGGAAGAGCAGTGGTCATCAGATGTGAAGAGGCAGGGAGTTCCAGACAGAAGGGTGGGTGTGAGTGAGGTGTTGGCCAAGGGAGAGAGGAGAGTATTTGTTACAGGCTTACTCTACATCAGGCACTGTTTTAAGCACTGGGGTAGATACAAGGAAATCAAGCTGGAACACAGTTCACGTCCCACATGGAGCTCATTCTTAATTCCCATTTTATAGGTGAGGTAACCGAGGCCCAGAGAAGTGGTATGACTTGCCCAAGGTTGTACAGCAGACCAGTGGTGGAGCTGGGATTAAAACCCAGGCCTGACTCCTAGGCTCATGCTCTATCCACAAAGCCACACTGCTTCTCCTGGGGGGATTGAGTGAGAGATGATAGGATGGAGTGGGAGAGGAATGAGGATCAGTAGTGGGGAGAGAGCTGATTAGGTCCCTTAAAGCCAACCTCAACTGATTGCTAACCGTAATTGTTGACAACCTTACCTCAGTGAGACTGATGTCTTTCCCCTTCAGTGGGCCAGGCTGTGCCTAGGGACCCCTCAGCTGCTCCAAATGCAGGACTAGCCCAGCTCTTTCAAGCAGAATAGGCTGTGTTGACTTTGCCAACCACTGCCCTATTGAAAACCGAACCTTCGTCAATTGAGCCATAGACGTTCGGCCTTTCGCTAACTTTCCACATCCAGCATTTTCTTGTGGTGTGCGGGTGGAACTGGACTCACTATTAACCTGGTATCTGGTATCTGAGGGAGTGGTAGAGATGACATTAAGTATAGAACCTCTACCCTTTTGTGCCAAATTTTACATTCCCCATACCTCTTGAAATTTTCCCAATTTTAAACTTTCTCAAAATATACAGTGGAGCCAAGGCAAGATCTTACAATAGATTTTTCTCAAGACAGATGGAAAAACAAAATTTGAGGCTGCTGTGCTTTGGTCTTCGAAACGCTGTTCCGTAAAGATGCATTTTCATGTATACTTGATGCATTGACTCTGCATCACACAAACATCCAAGATGTTACATTTGAGTTTTGTGAGGTTAAATTCTTCTCAGGGAAATTGCTAAAAAATTTCTATAACTGACGTCATTTGTTTCAACATTCTCATTTAAAGGGAGGGGGTGGAAATCAAGTCATTACCTGGTTCCAGAATTGTTTGTTTTAAAAATGGGTTTCTTTAAAGCATTGACTGATTGTTTACTTGAACTAACCTGGTATTAATAACAAGAGTGCAAGATTCAGGGTGGAAATGTGTGTGAACATAATCAAGATATTTTTGCTATGAAATATCCCCCAAGATCATTTTGAAAAATGCTCCAAGATACAATTACCAGGTCATTTTTGAAGCATGTTTTATGGCTGCCCCAAAAGATGAATTAGTGTACGTTTTAATGTGGAAACTTCCTTTAGAGCTTAGATCACTCTGATTTATGAATTGCCCTTTCAAAAAATATCATTTGAATGTGTGGGTTTATGAGAAGGAAATATAGTTTAGCAGGGGAAACAGTGTTCCAGAAGAGCAAATTCTCAACCTCCTATTTGTTATAACTCTGGTTAAAGTATGGAACTTTTCTGGGCCTGTTTCCTGTTTTTAAGTTCATTCAATCATATTTATCAAGTGCTTACTGTGCGCTAAGCACTTGGGCGAGTACAATATAACAATAAACTGACACATTCCTTGTCCACAATGAGCTTACAGTCTGGAATTCAATGTCATCTCTTCACTGAAGAACTAAAATATTTGCTCGTAATTCACTCATTAACCCCCTTGTTGTTTCTGTGAAGAGGTGAGTCCTTGTATAATCAATTAATGGCATATATTGATTGCTTACCGTATGCGGAGTATCATACTGAGTGCATGGGGAAAGTACAGTTCAATAGGGTTAGTAGATACATCCCCTGCCCACAAGGAGCTTACAGTCTAGAGGGGGAGTCAGTCAAATTTTGGATATGTACATAAATGCTATGGGGCTAAAGGTGGGGTGAAAATCAAGTGCATAAAGGGTATAATTAGAGAAACTGAACGACAGAGAATTAAATAATTTGCTTAGAGTCACATGGCCATCCAGACAGAGAACCAAAATAAGAGTAGAGCCTAAGGAGTGGGAAGAACCCAGGACTAGGAGTCAGAGGGCCTGGGTTCTAGTTTTGGCTCTGCCCTTTGCCTGTGGTGTTATCTTGAGCAAATCACTTCCCATGCCTCAGTTTCCTCATTTGCAAAACAGGAATTAAATCTTGTTCTCCCTCAGATGGTGAGCCTCATGTGTGACAGTGACTGTGTCAAATTGGATTAGTGGAATGCTTAGTAGAGTGACACACAGAAAGAGCTTAACAAATACATTTATTAGACTCGCCATCCATGAGACTGTGCTGCCTTCTCCACACCTGACACAAGGCAGAGAAGCTGGTTGTCACTCATTGTCAGCATCAACTGTATTTACTGAGCACCTTTAGTAGCATATGGATATCTGCTATAAACTTCCTATTGCAGCTGGCCCTGGATGTGTTTACAGAGGTCCACAGAGAATCTACTGATCATCCACTGATCATCAGTCAGTGCAGTACCAGGCAGGGATGTTTTAATAATCTGACATACAGCCTCTCCGAGTCCCAAATGACCCCCAGATCTCCCTAAATAGAAGCCCAACCAAATAAAATCAGTGCCTGAAATGACTCTGGATCCTCTCTGAATCCTCCCCTCTGTCTCTCCTGACCCCTTTAGTGCCTCTCTTCCTGGACCATCTCAATTCCTCTAGACTGTAAGCTTGTCATGGGTGGGGACTGTATCTGCTAATTCTGTTGTAGTGTACACTTTGTGCTCTGCACATAGTAAGTGGTTGATAAATACCATTGATCAATTGATCAAACCTGCTTCCTCTCAAGTCAGAAGAACATATTAATTAATTATGGTATTTGTTAAGCACTTACTAGGTGTCAAGCACTGTTCCAAGTGCTGGGGCAGATAGATCAGGTTGTCCCACGTGGGGCTCTCGATGCCAATCCCCATTTTACAGATGAGAGAACTGAGGCACAGAGCAGTGAAGTGACTTGACCAAGCTCACACAGCAGTCATGAGGCAGAGTAGGGATTAAAACCCACGTCCTCCGACTCCCAAACCCGGGTTCTTGCCATTGGGCCATGCTGCTTCTCTATAATCTGGACATAAAGACTAGTTTTAAGGCAGTTTTAAGACTAGTTTTAAAAGACTAGTTTTAAGGCAATGAGAGGCCCCTCCTGCCCTCTCATTGGCCACAGGTTACTGCATTGGGACATTCTGCCAACTTGCATTCAATCCAAATTGGTAAACAGGAGTACCCCTTCTGTGGTCTAAAACAAGCATCAGGCATGTCTTCAATGACCATATCCCTGCCTTCCTGGAGAAATGCAGAAACACATTTTCTGAGTTTTAATAATACTGCCATTTCAGCACTTACTAAGTACTGGGGTAATTTTGAAATAATCAGGCTGGACACAGTCCCTGTCCCACATGGGACCTCACAGCTTAAATAGGTGGGAGAACAGATATTTCATCCCCATTTTATAGATGAGGAAACTGAGACGGAGAGGTTGTGACTTGCCCAAGGTCACGTAGCAGGCAAGTGGTAGAGCTGGATTAGAACCCAGGTCCTCTGACTCTGATTCATGTTCTTTCCACTAGGTCATATTGCTTCTCTTACAAAGAGGAATAAGAGAATGACTACACTGCATGTTCTCAATTGGCATGCAGAAATGAAACATTTCCAAAATACCACCAATTAACCAGAATATCATCATCATCATTATCATCATCCTTACCCTTGCCCTCAAATTGCACCACCTCCATCATCTTCATCATCATCAATCATTCTGTGCAGAGCACTCTTCTGAATCACTAGGGAACACACAGAAGAAATGAAAGGCAGTACATAAATCTACTAAGTCTACGTCAAGGGGCCAGGAGAGGGCTACAACCATCACGGTTTCCTTTTAGGCAGTGTCTGCATTGCATAGTTCTCTTATTTTATGATCCACGATTTTCTTCATAATCAACCCCAGGGGAACCCAGGAAGCAAAGAAGGGAGTGAGAATTTAGATCAGCCAAGGAAGAGCTAAGTGGATGAAAGTCAGAGCTGTTGAGCAGTAAGGAGTTACTGAGGGAACTCAGACTATGAATCCGTATATGGGACAGGGGCTGTGTCTGACCTGATTATCTTGTATCTGCCCCAGACCTTAGTACAGTGCTTGATATATGGTAAGAATTTAACATGTCCCAACTGATTTTTTTCATTGAATTTCTTAAGCACAGTACCTGGCACTGTACTAAGTGCTGGGGTAGATATAAACTAGTCAGGTTGGACACAGTCCCTGTCCCACATGGGGCTCACAGTCGTAATCTCCATTTTACAGATGAGGTAACTGAGGCACAGAGAAGTGATGTGACTTGCCCAAGGTCACGCAGCAGACAAGACAACTATTCATTATTATTATGTTTATTTTATGTTTATTTCACTCCACCAAATCTAAGAACCTCAAGGACAGGATTGTGTCCTAACTCTGTTGTTCTCTCCCAAGCACTTAACGGAGTGTTGCGCACACAAACGAGAGATTGAACTCTTTATCCATACGTTATAGTTTCCTCTTTCTAGGACCATTTATTTCTTTCTAAAGCCATGGGGAATGGAATTGACAAATCCTCTTTCAGTCCCGTGATGCCCCCCCAAATTTTAGAGATTTTTTGTTTTTAATCCAATTCCAACAGAACAGCTCTCCCTGACTTTTCTAGACACTCCAACTTTACCCTAAACTAATGGGCACCCTTAGAGAACTTCAAAGGACTGTGCATTAAGGACAGAGGAGGAAGTCTTTCTCCTGCCCCTTTCCTCAGGCATTCAAACATGCTGGAAGGTCTCTGAAGGTGACAGAGGAAGCGGGCCTGGAGAAGGGTCACGTTGGAGGTAGCATGGGTCATGTAATAATAATAATGAAGCATTTATTAAGCACTTACTGTGTGCAAAGCACTGTTCTAAGCACTGGGGAGGTTACCAGGTGATCAGGTTGTCCCATGGGCGGCTCACAGTCTTCATCCCCATTTTACAGATGAGGTAACTGAGACCCAGAGAAGTGAAGTGACTTGCCCAAAGTCACACAGCTGACAATTGGAGGAGCTGGGATTTGAACCCATGACCTCTGACTCCAAAGCCCGGGCTCTTTCCACTGAGCCATGCTGCTTCTCAGTGTAGAATGGGTAACTTCAGCATTCCAAGTCAGGGTGATGGCATTAAGAGCAAGAACAGCTGTTTGAGAGGAAAAGCATTCTCCTAGATGGCAGTGACCACCCACTTCTGTTTGGGAAACCTGAGATCCCTGTGTTCCTGTCCACAGAGGACACTAATTAGAAGCAGCTCACACTTCGACCTCTTTTTGACCCACCAGCAAATGGATGGAATCGTCGTCAGCAACTTAGAACACAAAGACAAGGATACATATTAAAATGACTATTAAGAATAATTAGGCAAATTTGTATTAATTAATCCACCCCAGAAGCTGATTATGCAGGAACAAACATGCACACATTAAAAAACATTCCTCCCACTTGCAAATTAAGTTTGATCGCAAATCAAGGAAAAATGCTAGTACAATGCCGTGAGGACGTGCGACCTTGTTGCAAATTTAACCAACTTACAAAGCAGTGTTCAGTCACCCCTAGCAACCAAGTTCCTCTCTTTTGGCCTCAGTTTCTCTGACTGTAAATTGGGAATAGCGTCACGTGCCTGCCAGCTAGACTTTGCTCAAGGGTTGTTCGAGTAGCTTCTCTGAGAGTCCCACTCAAGTAGAAAGTGTTCTCTGTTGGCTCATATTCCTTGTGAATGGCAATCAGTCAATCAGTGGTCTTTACTGAGTGCTTACTATGTTCAGAGCTCTGTACGAAGTACTTGGGAGAGTACGATACAATAGGTTTCAGTACGGTTGCCTAATCAAATTGAACCGGAGGCAGATATGAGCTGCCTGTCCTTCATGGGGAGGCCTGTTCCCCCAGCTGTTTGTGCAATAAATTCTCACCCCAGCAAGTGACCTGGAATAGCAGGCAAAAATTAATTACCTTGCTGTGGAACTAATAATAAAGCTGCCACGTTTTCCGTCTAACACCGTCTTCAGAGAGTTTTTCATTTCGAAGGCGATCTGTGCGAACGCTACCGTTGTAGCCAGCATAACGTCATTAGTTACAGAAACAACGGTGGCCAGAGCATTGGACAACAAATCATTGTTTTCTCCGCAGCTGGGATGACCTGACATGTCATCTTTCATTGTTTGGTTTAAAGCAGTTTCTCCTTGCCTCCCCTCCCCTTCCCTGCCTCTTTGAGAAGAGATGTTCAGATGAATCCATGACACTGAATTCTTTTGCTGTGTAGCACATCTCTTTAGGGTCCGCTGACCTGAGGACCCCAGGGATGGGGAAATATGATAGCTGCCTGCCACTCTTCTCCTTGCCTTCTAACCCCAAAGATCTATCCCATTTGCACTACTTAGACTGTAAGCTCCTTGAGGATAGAGATTGGGTCTACCAACTCAAAAAACTACAGTGGTTACCCATCCACCTCCACATCAAACAAAAACTCACCATTGGCTTTAAAGCATTCAATCACCTTGCCCCCTCCTACCTCACCTTGCTACTCTCCTGCTACAATCCAGCCTGCACACTTCGCTCCTCTTAATGCTAATCTCATCATGCTTCAGTCTCACCTATCTCGCTGCCACTGACACCTTGCATACCTCCTGCCTCTGGCCTGTAACGCCCTCCCTCTCCAGATCTGATAGACAATTACTCTTTCTTTCTTCAAGGCCTTATTGAAGGCACATCTCCTCCAGGAGATAGTCCCTGACTAAGCCCCACCTTTCCTCTTCTCCCACTCCCTTCTGAGTCACCCTGATTTGCTCCCCTTGTTCTTCCTCCCTCTCCCAGCCCCACATCACTTATGTACGTATCTGTAATTTATTTATATAAATGTACATCTTCTCACCTCTCGACTGTAAGCTCATTGTGGGCAGGATCTATTTATTGTTATAATGTACCCTCCCAAACGCTTAGTACAGTGCTCTGCACATGGTAAGTGCTCAATAAGTGCAATTGAATGAATATTGTATTGTACTCTCCCAAGCACTTAGTGCTATACATACAGTAAGCACTCAAATACCATTGATTGATGGTTTCTCCCCTGTCATACCTTAATCCTTCAATTCCTGGCAGCACACAATAGAAGACAGGCTTGGTGTGTGAGCAGTCCACCTGTCTACATGTTTTGTCACCTGTCTACATGTTTTGTTTTGTTGTCTGTCTCCCCCTTCTAGACTGTGAGCCCGTTGTTGGGTAGGGACCATCTCTAGATGTTGCCGACTTGTACTTCCCAAGTGCTTAGTACAGTGCTCTGCACACAGTGCTCAACAAATACGATTGATTGAATGAATGAATAAATAGGGACTGTGAACCCCACAATGACCTTTTCAGCCAGATCTGTAGGTGAATTTTACCCTCAATGGTATGGTCTTGGATGATAACCACATCAGTATTTCCAAAACCTGCCAACCCTCAGGTTTCTCTCTCAGAAGGGTTATGTCCTTGAGGGTAGGAAGGGTGAGGAAACATCACTTGACAGTGCTATTTGCCTTGTTGGGGAGGCATATGGAGGGTGGTCCAGATTGCTTCCTAGGAATGTAGCTTTTTGGGTTTTTTTTATGGTATTTATGCTCTTACATGTGTCAGGCACTGTACTAAGCAATGGGGTAGATACAAGTTAATCAGGTGGGGCGCAGTCCGTGTCCCACATCAGACTCACAGTCTTAATCCCCATTTAACAGATCAGGTATCTGAGGCACAGAGAAGTTAAATGGCTTTCCCAGGGTCACAAAACAGACAGGTGGCATAGCCAGAATTAGAAGCCAGCTCCTTCAGATGCCCAGGCCCTTGCTCTGTCCACTGAGACATATTGTTTCTAGTCCTTCGAGCTGGAATCAAACCAGGGACCATCTCCTCTTGAGAAGCTCTTTTCAGGAGCCCACTTCAGTGAATGCTTGTGTCGCCACTCCTGATTTCATGGTGGTGTCCAATGAGGTGGAAAATAGGGAAACAGAAAGACCAAATGAGGTAGGGAAGGAGACCCCCTTTAGACCCAGAACTCGATCACCCAAGCAGAAGCCTAGAGGTTTTAGAGGGGTGGTTGGCTCACCGTCTTAAAAACCAGACCAGAACTTTCAGCCCTGCCTTTGCATGTCTGAGCCATTTTAGTCTCTGACTCGGGTTTCTTCATCTGAAAATGAAGATGTTGATTCTTTGCTCCTATCCAACCCACCAGGGTGCTGAGAGAAATTATGGAAATATGCTATGTAAATTCAATTGGACCTAATAATAATAGCAACACTGTTGCGTTCTACTAATGTAGAATTTATGCGTTAAACGCTCAGAGCCTCCGAGACCCTGTGCCCTCCAGATGATTTAAGAAGCGCTTTTAGCTCCTCAGAAGACTATGAATAGACGTTGATGTTATTCCTTCCGGCTGTGCCTGGGTTACTGGACTGCTCAATAGGGCACTGTGTAGACAACTGGGAAATCTGAATTGGCAAATAGTTTTGAGCACTATTAGGCCCACACATTTCAGTTTGTTCCTAAATTGACTCCATTTAGAGCCACAGGGAGTGGGACAGGGATGGATATGACTTTGGGCATTTGATATTCCCCCACTGCACTTAGGTGCACACCTCTAAACTAGATATTATACATTATTGATAGTAATGTCTGACTCCCTCCCTCAAGACTGTCAACTCATTGCAGGTAGGGAATGGCTTTGTCAACTCTGTTTTACTGTGCTCTCCGAAGTACTTAGTATAGTGCTATGCAAAGAGTAAGCATTCAATAAATACCACTGAGGATGATGTGAGAAGTGTCGTTAGAAAATTAAGGTGAAGAAAATACAACCAAACACTGAAAGATCACCTTTTTACCCCAGATATGTTGTAACATTCAAGTCCAGAGGTCAGTGTCGGGGCATGTAAGGCTCTGCTCAGTAACTGCAAAGTATTGCTAAGGTTCCTCTGTGCTTCTGAGATGCTGTTCTTGGATACGATAATTTGATCCCAACTAATGATCATGTTGGAGGTGCCCTTATTTAAATAGGCCAAAATAAAATACTTGTTTTCTTGGCCTAATATGAACTAATATTGACAGGGTCGGGGAGTTTATCATCTCTTCTATTATAGGAGATGTCACAATAATTGATGAGCAATTTTTTTGCCAAGGGGTCATTTTTCAAATAGATGGATTTTTGAAGGATTTTATCTCCTCCATTGACAGCATCCTAGTGAGGGGAATGTGATCACAATCCATTTTCATTATCATTGTGTAGCTAATAAGGCCAAAAATAACAACTCTCTATTTGCTTTGTAGTGATTGATTACCCCAAAACAGTATGAAAATAGTTTGTTTAAATGTAACCGGAGAGTTGTATTATCCTTTTTTAATTTTCTTGCCCCCAAACAGTAATTCCTTCCTGTAATTTCCTACATGCATATAGTTCAACCTTCTTATTAATCTGGGCCATGTACATTAGGCATGACATTTAACCTTATTTTAGTGGCAGCTGATTTATTTGCATATATAATACTTCATTTTTTTCTCTTGTCATGTCCCATAGCCTGCATTTCTCTTTCTCCGTAATGTCTGGATGCTTGCGATCTCTCTATCCCTTCCCCACATAAGTGCCAGACTCTATTTCCTCTCAGGCTATCTCCAAGGGCTGTTACTCCTTTCTCCATTCTAGTCCTGTACAGGTTAATCCCCCCTCAAAAACATCTTTGTGACAAAGTCCCTGACCTGATTTGGGTAAACTGAAGCTGAAGGGGAAATCAATCAGTCAATCAGTGCTATTTATTGAGCTGTTACTATGTACTGAGCTTTTGGGAGAGTACAATACAACAGAATTAGCTATGTTCCCTGCTCATAACAAGTTTACAGTCTAGAGGACGAGCTTACAGTCTAGAGGAAGTCCACTTAAAACAGGGCAGTGAATACCAACAGGAAATGAAGCCAAGAATCTTCTGAAAAACTTTTGTGTTAGGAAATTTTCTCTTTTTATGGAGGTTGTTGCAAGGGGAAAACCTGTAGTTCCAAGATGACTTCACAAAGAGAATGAACTCATTCTGGTGGGAACTCTTAAACCAGGAATTTAAGAGTACAGAGTATGGGACTATCTGTCAGGTGATCTGAGGGCTGAGTGATCCCAAATCAATCAATTACTCTCAGCCTTCCTCTTCCTGACAGTTCTTGGAGGAGACCATCAGCCTATGCTTATGAACTGAGCCCAGAACTAGGTAACACCACTGTCATGGTGAGCCAGAAGCACTACTCTCCCTTCTGTGTACAGCGTACACTGAAGTATTTTTTTCGGCGTAACTACCAGTCACCATGAAGCGACTAGCAGACTCTGCATTCTCCATAATTACACCCAATTTTCCAATTGAATTATTGCATGATTTAATTCTTTTGCCTGCATCTGGAGAGCATCAGCATTGTGCAGCTGTTGCAGCTTTGAAAGCTAATTGTCACTAAACCCATTAAAGCTGTCCTGTTGCATTGCACTAGGGAAAGAAGGCCAGTGCGGGGGGTGGGTAGACCAGGGGGCTACACTCCACTGCTGGCTCCCAGTTCCCTTGAATTAAAACTAAAGAACCCTGGGGCGTTTGAAAACACTCCGGCCCTGTTGTTGTGGAGGCCTTTGCAGATGTTTGCCATCCTTGGCTAGACGTAAGTCAGACACATACAGATACCCAAATTAACCAAGACCCACAAGGCTGAGTTTGGTCTGGCTCAGAGACTGATCACAAATAAGGTTAAGTTGTGTATTTATAGCTGGAAATGGAATGCTCAGTGGGAGGGAGGGCACAAAAATGGGTAAATCACTATTTTAGTAGTCCTATAGTATTAAGGTCCTACATGCCCGTGGCATAGCCTGGTTTCCAAATTCAAGAAACACTTTGGCTCTGTGTGGACACATAAATTAACAAAATCATTCAGACCTCCAGTGTAAGCTTTGGTTTGAGGCAACTTGATATTTTCAGCAGAAAGGTTTCTTTTTTCTAGACCATGGAAGAACATTTGGGTCCAAGTACATATACAGAACTTAACCTGAAAATCAGTAACCATTAATCCATGGACATCCATCCATTAAATCAATCAAAGATATACCACTGAAGGTGGCATATAAGAACTCAAAGCAAAATAAGCAGCAATTTCCTCCTAAGCCCTTTTTAAAATGGTATTTAACGCTTACTATGTGTCAAACACTCTTCTAAGCTCTGGAGTAGATACAGGTTAATCAGGTTGGATACAGTCCTTGTTTCACGTGGGACTCATAGTTTAATTAAGAGGGAGGAATATTGTATCCCCATTTTATGGTTGAGGAAATTGAGGCACAGTAAAGTAAAGTGACTTGCCCAAGGTGACGCAGCAGGCAAGTGGTGGATTCGGGATTAGAATCCAGGTCCTCTGGCTCCCAGACTCGTGCTTTATCTACTAGGCCAAAGTTTTTCCCTTCTGCCCAATTTTTTATGTACTGTTTCACCACAGGGATTTGATGAAGAAGATGAAAAGTGGGTGCGTCTTCAGCAGCCAAACCATTAGATATTGCCTTTTGGCGTGGAAGAGGTTGCTGGTTTGAGGAATTTGTGGAAGAATGTGGTTGGGACTCATCTGTTCTTTGGGTAGCCTCTCTCAGGGTTAACTACAGAAACTACCTGTGTCATAGTGGAGCTAGCTGAGTGAAGTAAGATTATTGTATTAAATGTACAGTAAAGTGCCCTCAGAGGTCAGAATGAAAAAGGTTTTTTTTTTCTTCATTTGTCTCTAGTCAACTATTTACATAGATTAGTCCTCTCTTCCTCTAGACTCTAAGCTCTTTCTTTTCCTCTAGACTCTAAACTCCATGTCCCTATCAATTCCATTGCATTACACTCTTCCAAACACTTAGTACAGTGGTCTGCACAAAGTAAGAGCTCAATAAATACCATGGATTGACTGCATACCTTTGTGGGGAAAGTGGTTGACTTCAATATTGGTAGTACATGTGTTGGAACCCACTTTTTTTCCCCACCTAAGGAGGTTCCTGAAGAGAAGCTGTGCTCAAGGAAGAGCATGGCCTAGTGGAAAGAGCATGGGCGTGGGAGTCGGGAGACCTGGGTTCTAATCCTGACTCTGCCACTTGCCTGCCGTGGAAACTTGGGCAAGTCCCTTCACTTCTTTGTACCTCAGTTTCCTCAACTGTAAAATAGCTGTTCTCCCTCACAGTCTAATTGGGAGGGGCAGGGCCAAGGAACCGTGTGAGAGCCATCCAAATAACAAGGAAAGCCGGTGAAAATTCAACAGGCCATGAGGATCAAAAGTGAGCTAGTGGGGCAGCTCGTGGGGCACCTCTGAACCTTCACTTGGTAGTGATTTAGGATGCAATGGTTTCAATGAGGGGAAGATGTAAAGTTGAATCTTCCCCTGCCATCCTCGCTACTGCTACACCTAGGATAATATAATAATAACAACAATAATAATAATTCTATTTAAGTGCTTACTGTGTGTCAAGCACTGTTCTAAGCACTGGGGTAGCTACAAGGTTATCAGGTTGGACACAATCCTTGCCCTACCTGGTGGTCACAGTCTGAGTAGGAAATACTCCCCAGCTTACAGATAAGGAAACTGAGAAGTGAAGTGATTTGCCCAAGGTCACACAGCAGACAAGTGACTTAGAACCCAGGCTCTCCAACTCCCAGGCCTGTGTTCTTTTCATTAGACTGTCTGCTTCTCTGGGAGTGTTTCGAGTACTCATTCTGACTCTGTTCGTTATCTACCGTATTCAGGTGGCTCCTGCTTATCCTCCCTTCTTACCCCCCCCCCCTCCCCCTTATTTATCCTTTCTCTTTTCCCACTACAATGCAGTCTGCACTTTTCACTCCTCTAACGCCACCCTATTCACTGTGCTTCATTCTTGTGTCTCTTGCTGTCAGCCTCTTGCTCACGTCCTCATGCCTGCCTGGAACTCTCTTCTCTTCCAAAAGGTCACTCCTCTCACCATCTTTAAAGCTCAATGAAAGTCACGACTCAAGGAAGCCTTCCTTGTCTAATCTCATTTCCCCATCCTATTTCGCTCTGTACCACATCACCTTTGCACCTGAACCTTGACCCCCTAAGCATTTAGGCTCTTACCCCAACCGCCACCCAGCACTACATATTTAAACTCTGTGCTTCCCCCACCTGTAATTTATTTTAACGTCCGTCTCCCCAGCTAGATTGTAAACAGAGTGAGGGTAGGGATTGAAGCAGCATGGCCTAGCAGGTAGAGCACAGACTTGGGAGTCAGAATGTCCTGGGTTCTAAACCCGGCTCCACCACTTGTCTGCTGTGTGACCTGAGCAAGTCATTTAACTTCTCTGTCCCTCAGTTACCTCATCTGTAAAATGAAGATTAAAACCATGAGTCCTACGTGGGATAGAGACCGTGTCCAACCTGATTTACTTGTATCTACCCCAGAGCTGAATACAGTGCCTGGCACCCAGAAATATTTAACAATTACCATAAAAAGAGAAGCAGCATGGCTCAGTGGAAAGAGTACGGACTTTAGAGTCAGAGGTCATGGGTTCAAATCCCAGCTCTGCCAGTTGTCAGCTGTGTGATCTTGGGCAAGTCATTTCACTTCTCTGTGCCTCAATTCCCTCATCTATAAAATGGGGATTGACTGTGAGCCCCACATGGGACAACCTGATCACCTTGTATCCCCCCAAAGCTTAGAACAGTGCTTTGCACATAGTAAGCACTTAACAAATACCATTATCATCATTATTATTATTAAAAAAACTATTTAATTCTTCCAAGTGCTTAGTACTATGTTCTGCACTAAGCGCTCAGTAAATAGGATCAATTGATGAATAGCCAGGTAGCATATCCCTGACTCTACCAAGGTGGTTGCTGATCCCTGTGGTGGGCTTTGAGATCTAGCATACTTTGTGGGGCTTTATTTTTTTTGTCAAGTTCATTTGTACCTTATTCAGTCTGACAGTGGCTCCTTGCACTGCCCATAGCTGATCTCTTCAGGGAGTTTAGATAACGCAGGCTTCAAGATCAACCAGTAGTGAGTGTGCCAGTCTGGACAGATCAGACAAGAGGCTGACACAGAGATGCTTGGGCCCTTTCAACTTATGACCTGAGAAAACTAAGTGCTTTGAAGATGCCCTTGCAATCAGCTGAATGTATCAGAGATGCTTCAATTAGTCCTGATGGCAAATCTGTGCAGACCTGGAATGTCATCTACTGATTACCTTTGGTCTATTTTTAAGAAATATGCTAGATTTTATTGCCCCCTTTTTTTTTGTTCTGTTTCAAAATGTATGCATGAGGCAGCACAAATTCCAGGCTTGATTTACCTTTGCTGATACTGCTTGTTTTGAAAGACTCCTGTGCCTTTTCTGCAGTAATGAAGCAATCGTGTCCTAGATGAGAACGGGGCTATGCCGGGTTCGGGTCATTGTCTCTGCTTTATTTTGTATGTCTGAGCAAGACTCTTCACTCCCATAACCTCCCCGCTTGCCTCGGTTTCCTCACCTGTACAATGATGTGAGTGCCGCAGAGGGAGTTGCCATAGCTATGAAAGGCATTAAATTGCTATCTGAGAGTAATGATCCCCTAAAAGACCTCAGGAATTGGGCCCCAGTTAGCTTCAAATATTTTTCATCCCACATTTTTTAATGCAGAAAAAGTTAGGGAGTCTTCTTCAAATGCCATTACAGTTGTTTCCGATCCATAGCGGCTTCATGACACACCCTCTTCAGAACATCCCATCGTCTGTCATAAAGTCATTCTGGTATGTGTATCCATAGAGTTTTCTTGGTAAAGATATGGAAGTATCTTTACCACATTGTCGTCTTCCATAGGGAGCCCAGGCAGGAATTTTAAATAGAGTTCGCTGATAAATACAAAAGTGGGAAATGTGTTAGAGGACTGGTCATTATGCAATTATGACATTAAACACGTTATCATTATTGTATTAAGTGCTAACTGTGTTAAGCACCATTCTAAGGGCTGGGGTAGAAAGAAATTAATCGGGTCAGACATAGTCCCTGTCCCACATGGGGCTCACGGTCTATCGTTATTATTAATGGTGTAAGTGGGCTGATTGAAAACGTGAATGAGTTTGCATCATTAGTGTTTGTTTTCATGGTTTTTTGCCTTTCCCAGGAGCAACCTCATTTATGAGACTGTGTTCACAGTGTTCTAAGCTGCTGGGGGTAAACTCAGGGGCCAGTTGATTAGCATCCTATGTCTGTGATTGCATTCTTCCTGTTTGGATTGTCATCCAGTGCTCAAGCAGGTTACTCTCCCCTTCTCCCCCTCCATCCCATGCATCTTGGGTGCTCAGTCATTGTCCTCCGTCCTCCTCACCCTCCATACTCCTCGCCTGCTGTCCTCCTCTCCCTCCTCCCCAGAAAAGGTTTAAGATCTAAAGCAGAATGTGCTAGAGACATGACCCTCTCAAGCCTAACCCTCTTTAAACTTTGCTGGGCTTGGCACTAATTCACCTGGTGATCAAATTCCGGTTGCTTGACCCATGAAACTGAAGCTGTTCATTCCCTCTCCCATGGCCTTCCAGACCTAGAGGGGGTCTGCAATTCCTCTAGTGGACTGTGAGCTCTCCAAGAACAGCAGTGGTATCTATCATTTTTGTTTGTTTTCCCAAATACCTTGTGCATTTTTCTTCCCTCAGTGGGCAGTTGAGGGAATTGAGGGATGATGGCTAACAATTAATAGCTTAGAAAAGTGTCATGCAGGTATCAGTTGCTGTGGATTATTTTCACTGGTCTGGCTTTAGATAGTGGAGGGAAATTGCTGCCTTTTAGGGTTCCCAAGCCTCAGGACAAGACAATTGTCCTTATTCCAAGTGGGCAGAAAATAATTCTCTTGTAGCTCTATTCATTTCTGTCAATCTATAATAGACAGTGTAAGAAGTGGGAAAGAGGAGGATTAGCCAGGTTGGTGCCAAGTATTCCTTGGGAGAAGAAGGGGGAGGTCCAGGGAACAGAATCAGTGAATCAAGGGAAGGTAATGATGCTGATGATAATGACTGGTATTCGCTGAACTCCACATAAGCATAATAATCACTGTGGTATCCATTAAGCATTGACTGTCTACCAAGCTGGGGGCAGGTACATTACGACTCACCATCTAAAGGGGAGGGATTGTTTTTACCAGTCAAGTGTACTCTCTCAAGTGCTTAGTGCAGTGTCCTGCACACAGTAGACACTCAATGTCACTGACTGAGAACAGTTTAATCCCTATTTTACAAGTGAGTTAACTGATTCACAGAGCAGTTCAGTGACTTGCCCAAGGCCACACAGCAGGCAAATGGCAGAGTCAAGATTAGAGCCCAGATCTCCTGATTACAGTTCAGTAGACTTCTAGTTAATTGGTGGTAACCCAGCTCTTAGAACAGTGCCTGACTCATAGTAAATGCTTAACAAATACCATCATTATTATTATTATTATTATTATTTTTATGATTCTCAAGTTACAGTTGAAATTCTTCTGGATTATTAAAAACTGAATCTTTCACTCTTTCCTGCCACTCCCTGTTCATGGGTACTGGCCCACCTTTAATAATAATAATAATGATGGCATTTATTAAGCACTTACTATGTGCAAAGCACTGTTCTAAGCGCTGGGGAGGTTA